>NC_139512.1:124923008-125385508 GCF_947247035.1 Vipera ursinii
ATGGATGGGATCTTTTTCTTCCACAAAATTTTGACCAAAGCATCTTCTTTATTGGTACCATTGTTATGATTACTGCTGTTCTGTTGTTGTGCATGTACACTAAGAGCTTAAGCACTGGAGACAAATTCCTTGTGTGTTGAAACATACTTAGCCAAATAAAGTTTCTGATTCTATTCTATTCTATTCTATTCTATTCTATTCTATTCTATTCTATTCTATTCTATTCTATTCTATTCTATTCTATTCTATTCTATTCTATTCTATTCTTCTCAAAGCCTCCACTAAAGAGAAGAATCTTCTGTGAATGGCCATCCCTCTTCAAGTTGCTTCAAAAATGAGGAGTGTGCACTGAAGCCACTTTTCTTGAAATAAGGCAGCAAGTCCAGGGAGATTGCCCCCTACTTTGATGTCTTTAATTGAAACACCGAGACAGCATTCAGTGGGCCTCACTGAACTATGTTGGTCTGCTTTGCCTGTCCCAATATACCCATCAGGGTGTTTGGAATGGCAGGGACTGATTGCTTTGCCTCTCTAGGAAGGCAGTTTCTAGATAAACCCAAGAATGAAAGCATGGAGCTTTAGAAAGGGAGAGCAAGATTGTAATCAGTAGTGCACATTCTCCCCATTTTGGAGAGCAGAGTAAGCAAGAAAAGAACAACATGAAGGGAAAGAGGAAGAAACTGAGCTCTGAGCTGGAATGCTCATCTTATCTCGCAGATTCTGTTTGCAGTTATCTCTCCCGACACACTGTTTTGCTTACATGCCTCTTCTCACCGTGGCCTTTGCTTTGTGCCTGTCTTCATTACTGTAAAGAAATATCTTTCTTCATCTGTCTCTGGTCTGAGCTGTCTTGGATGAGGATGTTCTAGGACTAAATTAGCCCATTTGTTTGAGTGCTGAACCCAGTCGCTCAGTCTAATCAGAAATATTTTTTGTCATCTCTTCGCACTTAGAGCAGGTTGGAGAAACATCTATGCTCCAGTGATATAGTGGAATAGTAACAAAAATAATTGTGAAACTTTTCTTTGGCTGAGGCTGGTCATGGATGACTATGAATGGCAAATGTAATCTTTTTGAGTTGGCAAGTCCAGGTAAAATTTTCCATTTGCTTGTGTCAGATACTATTGTGGAAAAAAAATGGTGAATTCAGTCTTCAGCAATGGAATCACTGGAAAAAAGAATAAAATATTCCTAGAGACTCATTAGAGACAGAATGCTAATTTTTATTTATTATACTGAGGGAAACAACATGTCAGAAGCAGGTGGCCAATGTCAAGTGGAGAATGTGCGCAATTATTTATTACTACTGAAAATCATATAAACAGACAAGGTGTCTCCTCCGTTGTGCGCACTAGGTGAAGTCATGTATGAATGGCTATGCTTGAACCACCTAGAATGGAGTGAATGTAAGAATTAAAAAGATAGCCTTCTCTGGCATCAAGAATGTTACTATTTTCTGTTGGTAATAGCAATACAAGTTTAGATGTGCACATTTTACCTATGGAACAAGATTAGTGTGAAGATTTATTTAGATCTTCTCTAATTTTGGGAGGCTGGAAAGAAGATATACATAATTGCACCCTACCTGCTTAAATTTTGGAAAATATTGGTTTTCCATGAAGGTCCTCTCAACAGGATCAGGATATGGTCCAGAGACTTATGTGGACTCAGGAAATGACCACCTTTTCCAGCACTAACCTGAAATCTTACAGGATCACCATGTGACTAAAATCTTACAAGATTACCTTAGGTCACAAGCTGTCCATTCCCAGATCTTGCATAGTCTGACATGAGAATGACAAAATCTCACACAATCATATAGGACAACATTTTAAATCCAATGTGCTTTTATTAATTTTAAACATTTGGTAATTAAATATAATTTGGAGGGTTTTTTTCAGATACCTTGTAGGATTGTTTCACACACATTATCAATATGCACCCTGTTTAAATGGCTATGATGTGACTTAGAAGAATCAAATTCAAGCCTTTTCACAGTCATAATTTGTTCCTTGGTCTAGGCCAGGGGTCAGCAACCAGAAACAGTGAAAGAGCCACTCAGAACCGGTTCCCTCACAAAAGGAAAAACTGGGAGCCGCAAAAAAATGTGTGCACATGCGCGTACATGCGCGCATGCGCAGAACAGGGTTTGACTGAAGAGTGGAGCCAAGGCAAGATATGCACCTACCCTGCATATTTGAATTGATTGGTTGAACTTTTTTAGTCCCACTTTTTTTTTTTTTGGACTGCACATGGCAGAGGACTAGGAGCCACAGGAGACGGCTGAAAGAGCCACATGCGGCTCCGGAGCCGCGGGTTGCAGACCTGTGGTCTAGGCTCAATCATCTCTCTTGGAAATGACAAACATAGACACAAATTACAGCAAGATTGTATCCATTGAAATGAATAACTCTTCCACCTTTGCTCCTTCCTTCCTTCCTTCCTTCCTTCCTTCCTTCCTTCCCTCCCTCCCTTCCTTCTTTCCTTCTTTCCTTCCTTCCTTCCTTCCTTCCTTCCTTCCTTCCTTCCTTCCTTCCTTCCTCCCTCTCTCCCTTCCTTCTTTCCTTGCTTCCTGCCCCTCCCCTCCCCTCCCCTCCCCTCTCCTCCCTCCCCTCTTTTTCCGAAGCATACTTCTATTCAATATAATGTTCAGTTTATCAAGCTACTGCTTCATAGGTCTGCCAACAATAGGCTCAAAAGACTAATATGCATTAAGGCAAACTAAATGCAATACCATCTCAGGTCAAAAATATGAAAAGATAAAAACTAATAGGAAGCAGAGAGCTATATTTCCACTCTCCCAAAAAAGGAAAAAAAAAAAGAAAATCAAATTTTCCCCTAATCATACCTTTAAAAAAAATTCTTCAGGTTCACTGTTCCACATGACCCTTTCTCATAGTGCCAGAAATGACAAATATACAGTATTTTAGGCTGTGATAGATGTAAATTAGCCCTTGCTTTACTTCAGCACCCTTCTTCTAAAGTTTCTTTTAGAGTGTTTTAAATTGCCATTCTCTATATTAAATCCCATTCTCGGTCAAGTGAAATACAACTTTGTCCATTCATTTTATTGCAAATTTGTTTATTTCTATGAGGAATGGGGGACTATTTTGCCAAGATCATTAATTTTATGATGCCTATGTTTCCAAAGAAATGCAACAAGCTATTTAGTCTGTTGTATTAATGCATAGCTATGCCCAAGCTATAAAGCTTTAACTTTAAGTAATATTCTCTTCCAAATATAATTCATGACTCAGAAGAGATCTTTATGTCTGGTGTACATATATTCTCCTGTGGTTACATTTCATAGATAATTTCTTTCCACAAGTTATATTCACTATCTGTCACTTCACTTATTATTCTATAAAATGATACTGAATTAAAACAGCTACATAGAGGATATTTGGTGTAGAATAAAGCAAAGGCAATTGACCAGTCCATACACCACATTAAATGATGCATTTTTGCCTTATCATGAAGTAGAAGGGAAAACTCAGTGATTTCTTCAGCAAACCATAGTTTTAAATTCCTCACTTAGCATTATGTAAGAATTCAACAGTGTTTGAGAAATACCTTGCAAATGAAAAAGAGTTTAGGTAGCACAACATATAGAGTACTGCACCGGCATTGTAACGTGGAGCTTGGAACTGAATTTTTATATGAAAATTAAGGCTCAATATGATATAATGGTCAGGCTGATGAAGTTATGAAGACTTACGTAACTCCCTCTTTCCATCCAAGACAATGAGACAGGTTTAATTGGACCATTTGTGAGCTTTCAAGTTAGCAAGCTGAACCCCAGATAGATGCCAACAATAACCCCAAAAGAAAGATAGAATATACTATGTTGAATTTTCCTACAATTTGATTATAATAAGGACATAAGGTACTTATTTATATGAAAAACATTTTGGACATGATTGTCTCCTTCATGTGTCAAACTGCTGAAAATTTCATGCAAACTACACGTATGCACAAAGTGCCATAACAAGCTTTGAGGAAGTGTTTCAATTCAACAAAGCTTTAATCAGATCATCCCACTGGAGCTGGTTTTTAAATTTAAGGTGGCTTTGAAGAACTTTGTAGTCTTTCACAGTGTGTTGCACATTCAACAGATTTTCTGCTGCTTCTAGGGTCATGACAATCCACAGTGTTGCAACTCAGATGCATATATGACAAATTGCTGATCGGGGTTGACTGGTCTAATACTCCTTCTGACAATGCCATGTGTTGCATTTATGCAGATATATGCCAAAAATTAAGTTAATTTAAATGTGGGTTCTTGTCATATGAGACAAATCATGCCAGAGCAGTAGACCTCATGTTTTTGAAGGTTGGATGCATTTCACATTTTTATGCAGTTGAAAACATTAAAACTGCACTTTTTCCAATATAAGTATAGCCTACCAGAAATATAACATTCTAAGCGGAAGATTTCTCTATGAAATTAGGATTAAGTTCTGGTAAGACGCCCAAGAAAAATCCAAAAAAGGCATTATTGGGTTTGAAATTATAATTTAAGAGGGCATCTCCATTTAGTTCAAGCCATTCAAGCCAGATTCAAGGTGTTAGTAATGACTTACAAAGCCCTACATGGCATGGGTCCGGATTACCTACGGCAACACCTGCGGCCGGCGTCAAAATCCCTCCATCCAGTGCGCTCCCACAGAGAGGGCCTCCTCAGGGTGCCTCCGATCAAAGAATGCCGATTGGTGGCCCCCAGGGGGAGAGCGTTCTCTGTGGGCGCGCCAGACCTATGGAACCGCTTGCCGGTTGAGCTCCGGACGGCCCCCGACCTTCGCTCCTTCCGGCGCGATCTAAAAACGTATCTATTTGAGCAGTCTGACCTGGTCTGATGGGTTAGGGTTGGGGTTTTAATACATCTTAATTATTGTTTTAACCTTGGGCATTTATTTAATCGCTTTTAACTTTTGTATCCTGTTTTTGTATTTATTGCCCTGTACACCGCCCTGAGTCCTTCGGGAGAAGGGCGGTATAAAAATATAATAAATAATAAATAATAAAATAATTTCAAGAGCTGGGATTCAGCTTCCAAAATGATTTGTTTATAAGATATAGTGAAAATTTTTTAAATACATTTTTTTTTCTTCTTTTAGCAGAATGGAGTGAAATTAACAGGAATGGTGAATCTTAAAGAAGGGTTCTTAACCCTTTCACATTTAATCTGGCTACTTTTATGCATTTTACTACAGAATATATTTGAAATATTTCTTCTGAAACTCTTCTAAGGACAGAGTTATCAGGGCTGATGAGAGGCTGAGAATTTTTCTAGCCCACAGGTCCCCAACCTTTTGGACACCAGGGACTGGTTCAGTGGACAGAGGTTTTTCCGCAGACCAGAGGGGGCCTGGTTTCGTGTGCTACCTGCATCCCGCAGATGGGGCTTTGCTTGTTTGTGTTGGCATGGTTGCTGGCATGCCACGGACTTGTACTGGTCCACTGATTGGGGGTTGGGGACCCTGATCTAGCCAAACAGCCCTTAAACAGGTTGGCTGGACTAATACAAAAATCATGTCAAGATGCAAACTTTTAAAAACAGTTGCTTTTTCCTCCCCAGAACTATATGAAAGAAGACATTCACTTGCCCTAGTGAGATTATGCAGATTCACTGCCTCTGATCAATGGACTTTTCTAGGAGATCAGGACAGCTGGCATAACTTGCTTGACAGGCATCATGCTCCTCTCATCAGTGGCAGAACCTGGGTGAAATATGTTATTTGCTGGCAATATTCTGTCTCCCTTAGCCAGTTAGCTAAGAGACAGGCTAGCATTACTGGGATACGGTGATACAGAAGATCCAGAAAAAGAAACTGGCACAAAGAAAGTGCCACTTCCATCACCCTTTTTAGAACAATACATGTTGGAAGTACATAGAAGTGTTAAGAGATATAAACCTGCCTTACTCAGGCAGAATTTATAAGTGAGCTATGAGCTCATATTCAGTAGGGAAAGATTTGCTGGACTCCCAACTATCTTGGTTAAGTAAACACAGAAGTGCAACAATCTATTACTACAAGTGGAACCTAAATGAAAGCTCATGATTAGCCACAATGAAGAAGCTGACAGCTGAGAAAGTGGATGACAGCTAAAACATTATTAATTTTTTTTGTGTGTTTTTTTAAAAAAAACCTCATAGGCAGAGTTTAATGGAGTGATAAAATTGATTGATTGATGACTCATGGCATTGTCAGAAGGAGTATAAGACCAGTCAACCCCAATCAGCAATTTGTCATATATGCATCTGAGCTGCAATAGTGTAGACTGTCATGACCCCAGAAGCAGCAGAAAATCTGTTGAATGTGCAAGACGCTGTGAAAGACAACAAAATTCTTCAAAGCCACCTTAAATTTACAAGCCAGCTCCAGTGGGATGATCTGATTAAAGCTTTGTTGAATCGAAACACTTCCTCAAAGCTTGTTATAGCACTTTGTGTATACGTGTACTTTGCATGAAATTTTCAGCAGTTTGACACATGAAGGAGACAATCATGTCCAAAATGTTTTTCATATAAATGAGTACCTTATGTCCTTATTATAATCAAATTATAGGAAAATCTGAATCAAGAAGATTGAGCCTTGTATCGAACAGCTAATAAACTAATTTTGATGGTGGATGAAACAAGGAAGTAAAAAGGTATGATGGCTCATACAAACAATATTATTTACTTTAAATTTGAATTTTGCTTTATGGGATGAAATTTTTGGACTAAGCCTAACATTTTCTTGTAAAGAGTGGATTTTGAAGTGAGGTAATAGTTGCATACTCTCAACCCTCTTAATCTGTGAAATTATGAGATCACATTGAGGTGCAGGATATTATAATGTAATAGATACCCAAATGCAAGCACTAGACTTTTTTCTAAGACTCTTCTGAGATTTCAAACTAATAAAAGATAAAATAAAGAAATGACAAGTTAATTTTAGTCATGTCAAGTTATATGGGAAAACCATGACATGAATACAATGTTTCTTTTCTCCTTAACATCATTAATTTGTGTCTTCATAATTGTCAGGAAAATTGTGGTCTTTACTTTTCTTCTTGGTTCTCCTTCACTAACTGTGCATATTGTCTTTTGGTAATTGTATTTCAAATGAAATGGAAATACTATTTTTCCCCAAAGCATCAAGGATGCCCACTGAGGATGGGACAGAAAGCAAAGGATGAGCCAACTAAAACTACACCCCACCTGAAAACAAGATGAAGCTGGGGCCAGGAAATCCAGGATCAGTGATTAAGCCAGAAATCCTAAAGCATGCTGAAACTGGACATAGGAGAAACATTAGGCTTGAATTATAAGGCAAACTTAGAAAATGGTCATTTTCAGAATCTAATGCACACACATATCTATACTTTCCAAAATATTTGCTATGCCATATGTAGTTAAAAATGTACCCCAAAATGGGCACACACATAAAATGGGAACAGAAAATCTCACTTCATGAAGAAAGAAGGGCTTGAAAAAATGTGCATATAAGGAAAATATATCATTAATCTATCATCTATCAGGAATTTTGCGTGGGCCTAATTTTCACAAAGCTATTTAAAAAATAACATCTTCAGATTGTTACGCTAGTTGAAAAGAAGGAAATTTGTATCGGGTCATTTTTTGAGAACTATTTCCTTATCTAAAGAGAGAAACAGAACGACCATAGGTGGGTGAAAAAGCACTGAGAATTGGAGCAACTTCTGACTTCTTGCCAGCTTCCTCATTGAGCTTCTTTGTGGGGAATATGACAGAGAGCATCAGAACTCTCCCTTCCCTTCCCTTCCCTCAGCAGGCAGGTAAATGGCTGCTGCTGGGTGTGAGAGGGAATGAGGGATTGAAAGATTGAGTGGGAAACTGTCATAGAACATTGAAAACAAAGACCATACAACTGCAGTAGCAGCAGCCAGAAGCACTGAGGTAGCCACAGTTTCCCCAAATTTCATTCCCTCAAGAATCACGGGTCACAGATTTTTGGTGCACTCCACAAGTTAACCCATTTGAGGTACCCTGATTGAACAATTGTTGCCCTACTTACTGAATTGACTTACTCATGCCTAGCTACATCTTGGGATAAAGTTTTGCTGAATGAATATTTAACTATAATAAAAATGATCTTCTACAGTCCTTCCAGACATGAGTATATAACCTGTGTTGACATTCAAGGCAGTGGCTGGTTACCTTGGATGAACAGCAAGAAATCTGACAAATTCCTAATTGACCCAGGGTAGGGAAAGGCAAAAGGAGAGAGAAAGGAAGAATTGTATATACAGTATCTACTCAGAAATATACAGAAGTTACACAATATTTATCCAAAGCATAAGCCTTGATTACCAATAGAGGAAATACTAAAGTATTGCATTATATTTCTGAAGACCAATAAAAGTACTGATAAAAGTCCACGTAAAGTAATTACATATAATGCATTTATTTTGTTTCCATGTGTTCAAGAAACTCAAAACCATATATACATACAGGGTTCTATATTCTTTTGCATTATTTCTATAGAAAGTAGCCAACTCTATTTCTCACTGTGAAAAGAATACTTGAAGTATTCAAGTTTGGCTGTCGTTGGGACAAGTTGTGAAAGTCAGTGTTTGGCTTTCCAGCTTGGGTTTTCTTTGCCTAGCGACCCTTAAAAAAAAAGGGTCGGAAAGTTGCCCTGGAGGGGCAATGAAGGAGGAGAGATACTTTAGGAGCTCCAATCAGGGGGCACCCGATCAGAGCGAACTGTAGGACCCTCTGGAAAATGAAGAAAAAGGCTGTTGAAATCTCCAGCCAACTCTATTTCTCACTGTGAAAAGAATACTTGAAGTATCAAAAGGCACAAACCCACAGTGACAGGCATAATTAGATTTAGGAATAAACCTAAAGCCCAATATTACAATTGGTACTTGCCCAGAGAAATGCTAGTACCTTGGACAGATCCTATATCTAGATGGAGTAAATCTTATTAAATTGTCCCTGTTCCAAATCTCTAAGAATTGTTCTCACATTGTTCCCTTGAAAAGATCATTGTCAGGATTCTCCTGGCTCTGCTTAACACCCTTAGAAGCTCCCAAAATCAACTTAACAACTGACACCAATAAGACAGGTGATAAAAGAGGGATATTTTCATTTTCTTTTGAAAGGTCAAGTCCATATAATTATTCATAACTAAGTCAATAGTACTTTATTGAAGATGACTAGAAGGAGTATAAATAAAAGTCTGCATTATGTTAAAGGTCTGGTTCTAAACTCAGAGGCCTAGATTATCTTGAGTTAAATGACTTTTGCATGTTAAGATGAAAGTATTTTATTAATTTTACCATGTTCTGTGGATTGAAAGTTGAAATACATTTTTTTAAAATTGTCCTCTTGACTCCATGGATCCCAACATCATGAATTTTTCCTCCATTATCTATATCTCTTATGCCATAAGAAAATAACTTCTGAGCATTTTTTTCTGATTAGGAATTCTATGCTCTCCCCATCTTTCCATGGCAGGACTGATGTAGAAATTTAAAGAAGGACTATAATAGATGTCCTTGAGATCTTTGGCTGAAAGTGTGAAGATGGAGAATAAATTCATGTTACTAAAATCTATATATAAACATTTTCAGTGCACACCTCCTGAACTTATCTATGATCCATAATACACTTCTGAATCAATATCAGAATATAGATAGAGATAGATGATAGATAGATAGATAGATATAGATTATAGTTAGATAGATAGATAGATAGATAGATAGATAGATAGATAGATAGATAGATAGATATAGATAGATAGATAGATAGATAGATAGATAGATAGATAGATAGATAGATAGATAGATATAGATAGATATAGATATAGATATAGATATAGATATAGATATAGATAGATAGATATAGATATAGATATAGATATAGATATAGATATAGATATAGATATAGATATAGATATAGATATAGATATAGATATAGATATAGATATAGATATAGATAGATATAGATATAGATATAGATAGATATAGATATAGATATATAGATATAGATATATAGATATAAAATGGGGAATATACTAGGATTAGGAGGTACAAAAGTAAATGTATCAAGGTTACCTGCCTCCTAAGGAACTTGGTGGCAAAATTGGATTTTCTAAAGATATGATCTGAGTGGATATTTCTTTCTGTAAAAGAATGTTGGCTGACTTAGAGTTACTATACAAATGGGGAGCTGTTCTCAATGAGCTAGAAAAGCAAAAAGAGATAAAAGCAAAAAGCAAAAAGAGGTCATTCTAGAGAGACTTACAGCCTTCATAAAGATGAAGAAGGACAAATTGTGTTACTTTAATACCCTTTAGGAACATGTATTTTTTTTTAATTCTCCAGTAAATCCCGTTCCATTAGGGAAAAAAAATAAGATAAATTTTCTCTCTTTCCCCAAGATAGTGAGGCATATACATAGATAAATAGATAGGCAAATAGATAAATATATGAGCAAAACTGTTCTAGGGACAGATAATGTGGTTCATATTTAAAATCTGTGTGACATTTTGCCATATTAGTATTGCTCCAAGGGCTAATTCTCACAAATGCATTGCATTCCTGCTATGTGATTTAAGGAAGGATATACAGTAGTGTTTTTAATAGAGCCAATTCATAGGTTAAATGGAGGTTTACCAATGCAGACAGAAAGATATACAAAAATAGATATTCTCGAGTATGCAATGCTAATTGAGAACCTTATTTGTGAGCATCTCTCTCTCCCTCCCTCCCACCCTCCCTCCCTCCCTCCCTCTCTCTCTCTCTCTCTCTCTCTCACACACACACACACACACACACACACACATATTTGTATGCCACTTCCTTCAATAGACACCAGACAACTATATTCTGACTTCTTAATGCTGTAAGATGAATTTCTCCAACGAGAAAAGACTGGTCTGCCAAATTTATATTTTCTAACCAGTACAGAAGTTGTTTAAAAAAGCAGAGGACAATGGAACTTGTAGCTGTCACATCTGGAGGACTTCATTTGGGAGAGAAGGGCTGTCATAAAGTATGATCCAAGCAAGAACGATGCATTTCTCATTGATTTCAGAAAAAATGGAATAACACAGTTGGAAGGGACCTTGGAGGTCTTCTAGTCCAACCTCCTGCTCAAGCAGGAAACCCTATACCACAGGTGTCAAACTCACAATGTCACGTGACGTGTCATGATGTCTTTCACTAACTCCACAGTTACATAGTTTTAGTATGTTGCATCCTGTGAAGTGAACCATTTATAAATAACTACTTAAAGAATTCTAATATGCATATACATATGTACAAATACAAAGAGTGCTCCCACTTTGCAGTTGTGCACAATATCTCAACAACTAGTTTGAACAACTGGGCAGTTCCCACCAACTATACACAAGAACAGATTGAAAGCTGTTAGGATGGAACACAGGGGCTCAACTTAATGAAAGGGTAGCACTTAAAGTCACTCCGATATGATCAATGTACTGTATTTAGTAGAACAAATCCCAAATGATCCTCTGGACTCAGAAATAATCAGTAAGCCTGATCAGGAACTCTACTGATTCACATGACTGAATGCATGTTCGGAGAAAAATGGATTCCCACAAAAGATTAGGGCAGGATTTTTTTTTCAATCTCACTTTATTTGCCTTCTTTAGATGGTACAGTCACATGTAAAATTGAATAAATGAGGGGCAAGCAGCCATTCTGATACCACATGACCATGTTTGTTCAGGTAAATGATCTTCAGCATGGAAGTGTGCAAGATAAAACAACTGCACTGTGTCTATGCTTTTCAATTATTCGCCAGGTAGAGTGCCATGATCTTGGAGAAACCATCTAGAAGCCATGAAGACATTAAGCGCAGAAGGATGCATTAAGCCCAGGAAGGTGGGACATAATTAGAAACATCCCCCTCATCACACTTAGAGAGGGATGAGAAAACACAGGCAGATTTGGGAGATTTTAAGATAAAGCCATTTTAATAAAATATAATTCTAGTCTTGAGCAATCTACCACATGGGGCTAAAACCAGGGCCATTTAGAGAGGGAAAGATCTGCTTCTCATTCCAAGTATTGAAATCTGCGTGCAAAGGTGGACTTTCCTTTCTTCTAGTTTGCCATGTTTATCTGTAGTAAGTGTGCTTATGTAATTTTAGGAAAGGAATTGTATCTGGAGATATGAGTTTGCATAACCCATAACTTCCACGAAAACTGGGGCTTTCTGTTTTCTCCCCTTTCCCATTCTTAACTCTTTTTTTTTCTGAGAAAGCCTTACCACTACACACACATATAGTTTCAGTTCAAAGTACTGAATTTCTATATAAAGAAAGAATTAAGCACATGCCAAAATCTCTCCTCGTGAAATCAATGGGATTTTGAAGTAATTATTGCTGGCTCTGTCTCCATTCATTTCATTTTATTAAACCTGTCTCCGAGTTCTGGCTGCTTGGATAACGCTTCCCTCTTCTCTTTCAGGTGTTACTCTACATGCAGTGAATGAAAAATAGGAAAGCCCTCAGCAAAAGGAGATCAGAAACAAAAGGCCATTAGAAGGAAAGTCGAGGATCACTGTAATAACATACCTCAATAGTGCCTATATTTCAGTGTAGCTGATCACGCAAGGACTAAAATTAATAGTCCATCAATGGTGCTGCCTATCATGACTGCAAATAGTTACACCAGACTGAACATTCACAATGTGTATATGTATGTGTGTTTGTGTGTGTGTTTATGCATGCTTGTGTGAGGAACATAAGTTGGAACCAGGAGTGGATAAAATCAGTTGTGGTTCAATTTATTTTACATTTAAACTAAATTACAGTGAAATGTATTAAATATAGCTACTTCTCATATTCTGCCCTACTTGCCCAAGGGACTCATCTCACTCTGATGATGTTCTAAAAGGCACTGAAAACATGAGGGTTTTTTTGAAGCTTTGCAGCATCAACAGGGTGGTTGATGAGCCCCTGTGAGATTTTGTTCTGCTCTTTTTTTTCTCTTGATACATATCTTCTATTGCTTTTAGTTTGTTGTTCTGACTTCTTATTACATAAAGTATCCAGAGTCAGAGTCAGGAATTTTTAAAGCAATGTAAATAAGTGAATTACATTAATAAGCATTTCTACTCACCAGTGTGATGGAATAATCTCCCTCCTAAAGTCAGGTCAGCACCCATCCTAATGGCATTCTAGGTGTAGGTGTCAACTTGTCAGATGAGCATGGCTCCGGCCAGTTTCCTTATTCATATTTGGTTGACACATTGAAAGGAGGGAGGGGGAGGGATTGCCAGGTGCCACACTAATCTAAATAAACTTTTATCCCATGTGAACCAAGCTCATTATCTGCTCCCAAGACTGCAGGCTGCATGTTTCATGAAAAACCCACCAAGAAGATGTATTGGGGAACGTAGTTGCTTGCACAGCCTTAAGGGTGGGATTATTTTAATTTTGTATTGGGGAATTGTTACGTGTGTCTTCAGGCTTGGTTTCACTTTTGACGTGCCGATACTTTGTAACTAATAAACATGTACTCTGAGGAATTTCCAAGCCTTGGAGTTCTGCTTTACTTGTCTCTGTCTGTCGGAACCACGACAGTAGGTTTAATTGTGTCATTTTTATTAAGTAGATGTACCTGTCCTACAGACATGAAGCCCAACATTGTAAATGGTTAACTGTGAAGATTAAACATGCAGAAAGCATGTTCCCATCAGAGAAAGCTTTGTACTGTGTGCTGTGATGCAATTGAAAAGGTGTTGAAGTACAGCAGGAAATTCCTCTGTTCCATTAGACATGAATCGTTTATTTATACTGTGCTTGCTAACAATGGATACTGACATTGAGCACAGCAGACAAAATGCAGACTTTGTTTCCATCAGTTTAAGGATTTAACAGACGAGTAAAGCTTTGCACAACTTGCTGAGTTTATTCATCACAGAGATGTTGTTCAGAAGGATGCCTGGCCTCAAGGAGTCCCACAAGAGAAGAGTAGGGCTATGCAGATCCTTTGGAGAAGTTCTTTGGTAGCAGCAACCTCATGTCTCAGACTTTTCAGCTGGTTGCATCCTCCTAAAATTTCACAGAAGCTGTTTTAAGGATCTTTCCAAGACATCTCAACTTACACAGAGGACTCTCATCTGGATCGGGATATAAAAACCTCCCTGCTGGGATTGCTGGTGAACATTTTTTGAAGAAAAATATGCGTGGAGAAAGTTGTTGAATATTTTTTTGAAAAGGATACATACAAAAAATATTTTTTTCTCGAAGTCTGCATTATAAAAAATAACGTCCCCCCCCCTCCTCCTCCTCCTTACATTAAAAGGTATAAATATTGGAAAAAGCTGCATACAAAAACTTCCCATAGTTGTGAGCAAAAACTGTTTATGTTTTCAAAACTCCTTTGAATAAAGTCCTATTAAACAAACAAACAAAAAAAAACAGACCACATCATGCTGATCTACCCTTCCTTGAAGGGTAGGAGAAATACCTCTATAGGAGAAATAAACATATAATGTCTCTGTCAAAATTTAGTGACCACAGCAGAGAACCGTGCAGGAAAAAGAATGGACAGAAGTATAGCTTCTATCAAGGCATTTTCATTTCTGCACTGAAAATGTTGGATTTCAGTCGCATGTTACACATGAAAGGCAGAAGCCATGTGAAACCCTTTCCATAGGAGCCTGATATAATAGGTATCCCTCTGTTCTGAGAGCTTATGGGAAGATGGATTGTACAATTCTTTACTAATAGCTTCAGTGCAAATAAATAACGGCGCTTTTTATACCTCTGGAAACAGCAGTCTTTATCCTCATGGCAACTTATTCAGTGCTATTTAAGGCCATTATAGTGTTTATTCAAGTTATTAGATAAATAACATTTCAGAAATTGCAAATCGCTCTGTGGCCTTCAGTTACCAGGCATCATGAAGACCAAGGGAAAATATGTAGTCAGTTTGAGAAGCAAGCAGACTATGTTTTTTTAATAAATAACTTTCTGTATTGGTGTTTGTTAGGTTGAATTTTACTCTCATTCCAGACAGAAGACAACTAGTACATGAATGGTCTTCAGCTGAAAAGTTCTGAAGGGTTTCATAAACTAACCATTTGAGTATGTTGTTCACTATTTTTAAAGTTTTTTTCCCCCATTGTTCAGCTACAAAAGAGAGGACTTGAACTTGAAGAGCTGGCTTTTGTCTTTTCTCACTTCGCATTCAGAGACTTTTATTTTAATTAACAAGAGATAATTAAAAAGATAACATTCTTCAACTAATAAAGATCTACAGATAAGGCCAACTGAAAGGTTGGATCATTAAGATTTAAGGTACGTTAAAAAGAATGAAAGTTACCCTAATAACAGTAACCAGAAGCAAATTATTTGTTCCTCAACACCCAAAATAAAAAAAATATTTTTTATGAAATACATTTTACTGAATCACATGAACCCCTTAGATATGCTTTTCTATAGTCTTTTCTACATTACTCTTATGCTTATATGCACACAACTTTATAGTTTCTTTGATCTCTTTTACAGTTATGGATTTGCTCAGTATTTATCTATGTTCTCTGAAGAATTCTTTAAGTTCTGAGTCTTTAATATGTTACTAAATTATCCCTGGTAATTTTATGTTTAGAAAATAATTCTTCAAAAATTCTGCACATTGTTCTATTATTTCCAATCTGGTGCATAATAACAACATAACAACCTATTAACAACAAGAAAAAATTAAGGAAACTGTAGGTCTACTAAAAAGAGAGGAGGGCAAGGAAATAACCGGCAACAGGGAGAAAGCAGAAATGCTTGACTCATACTTTGCATCAGTCTTCACACAAAAAGAAACTACAGCCCAACATACCAAAAAAACCACTGCAAAAGACAAACTAGAAACAAAAATTAAAATAAGCAGGAAAATGGTAAGAGAACATCTATCCGATCTTGACAAATATAATCACTGGGACCTGACAGATTACATCCCAGAGTTCTGAAGGAGCTGGCAGATACTATTTCAGAACCATTGCACCATAACTTTCAAAAATCCTGGAGCACTGGGGAAGTATCTGAGGATTGGAAAAGGGCTGATGTGGTTCCCATCTTCAAGAAAGGAAACAAAAACAGACCCAGGAAACTACAGACCAATCAGTTTAACTTCAATACCTGGGAAGATCCTAGAAAAGATAATAAAAAACAGATCTAGATAAGATAAGAGATAAGATAAGATAACCTTTATTGTCATTTTTTTTTACTGTGGACACAATGGCACACATCAAAAATGAAATTTAGTTGCCTGCTGCGAACAACCAGAAGCAAGCAAAGTTATAACTAGTAGCCAGCATTGGTTTGCTAAAAACAAATCATGCCAAACCAATCTTATTTACTAATAGACGAGCAAAATGTGTGCATGTTGTATACTTAGATTTCAGTAAGGCATTCAATGAAGTAGACCACAATCTACTCCTTGGTAAGCTAGAAAAAGGTGGAATAGACAACATCACCACCAGAAGGATCTGTATCTGGCTAATAAACCATAATCAATGAGTATTCCTCAATGACACTACATCCACATGGAGAGAAGTAAGCAGTGGGATACCACAAGATTCCATCTTAAGCCCAGTTCTCTTCAATATCTTCATAAATGACTTAGATGAAGGAATTGAAGGGGAACTCGTCAAATTGAGCCTTGGTGGAGCAGTGGGCTAATGCCTCCTTAAGTAACACCAGCTGCCTGCAATTAGTGCAGGTTCGCATCCCACCAGGCTCAAGGTTGACTCAGCCTTCCATCCTTCCGAGGTAGGTAAAATGAGGACCCAGATTGTTAGGGGCAATAAGCTGACTTTGTAATAATGCCGCTTGGGGGGGGGGGCGAAAGCCCTAATAAGCAGGCATATACATAGAATGAAGGCTATTGCTAAGCACATTTGATTTGTGCTTAGATTGTAAGCCGCCCTGAGTCTTCAGAGAAGGGCGGGATATAAATGGGATTTAAAAATTTTTTTTTTGCAGATGACACTAAACTAGCAGGAGTATCCAACACCCCAGAAGACAAACTCAGGATCCAAAAAGATCTTGACAAATTTGAACAATGGGCCCTATCCAACAAAATGAGTTTCAATGTGGAGAAAAGCAAAGTTTTACATTTAGGCAGGAAAAATCAAAGATACAAGTATAGATTATGTGAGACCTGGCTTAAAAACAGCAACTGTGAGAGGGACCTTGGATTACTAGTAGACGATCACTTAACCATGAGCCAGCAGTGTGTAGCAGCAGCCAAAAAAGCTAATTCAATTCTGGGTTGTATAAACCGAAGCATAGAATCAAGATCACACAAAGTATTAGTACCACTTTTTAAAACCCTAGTAAGACCACACCTGGAATACTGCAGCCAATTTTGGTCACCATATCACAAAAAAGATGTTGAGACTTTGGAAAAAAAATCAGAGAAGAGCAACTAAGATGATCAAAGGCCTGGAGACTAAAACATACAAAGAACAGCTGCAGGACTTGGGTTTGGCTAGTCTAAAGAAAAGAAGAAATAGGGGAGACATGAAAGCAGTGTTCCAGTATTTGAGGGGCTGTCACAAAGAAGAGAGCATCAAACTATTCTCCAAAGCAACAGAGGGCAGGGCAAGAAACAATGGTTGGAAACTGACCAAAGAGAGAAGCAACCTGGAATTAAGGAGAAACTTCCTGACAGTGTGGACAATTAACCAGTGAAACAGCTTGCCTTCAGAAATCATGGGCGCTCCATCACAAGATTTTCAAGAAGAGGCTATAGGTTGTCCTGCTTGAGCAGGGGGCTGGACTAGAAGATCTCCAATGTCCTTTCCAACTCTACTCTACTCTACTCTACTCTACTCTACTCTACTCTACTCTACTCTACTCTACTCTACTCTACTCTACCCTACTCTACTCTACTCTTACTGTCAGACATTATTCTATTCTATTCTATTCTATTCTATTCTATTCTATTCTATTCTATTCTATTCTATTCTATTCTATTCTATTCTATTCTATTCTATTCTATTCTATTCTATTCTATTCTATTCATTTGTTCCCTTTCTCTATCATGCTTATCATCCTTCTCTCCTTTTCTTTCCTAATTTGCTACTTGGCCTTTTACTATAATTGTCAGGATCTTTTGCACTATTTCCTGGGGGTGCCTCTCAAAAGGCATCTGCAGAACTCTCAGTAGCAATATGGGAACCAATGGTATCTCACCCAGCTCATTTAATTCTCAGGGTGCACAGATTAACCATGGCAAAGAGAGAGGAAATGAGCCTGTTTTTATTGCTCTGATGTGCATCTTACTGACCACTGCTGAGAAGGGCAGCAAAATGAGCACACTTACAGCATTAAGGAGTTATTTTTGTGATTGCTAATACATTGGAATAGAGAAAATCCTCCACATTACTGGCTTTAAAAAGCTCTTTGCTAAATTGGATTTGCCTGTGGGTAGTAACAGGAAATGTGCCAGAACCTCCAACTAATGTCTTGCATCAATTTGTTCCTTTTGCTGAGCATTTTCTTAAAATTACTATTATGTTGCTGTACCACCTAAACTGCTGGAACACTTTTTGTCCTAGGTCTCTTTCTCTGACACAGATCAATTCTCTTTCTTTGCTATATGTGTGTTTTAATAGATTAGGAAAAGAAAGACAGAAAACAATGGGGACTTATTCATTATACTTTGAATCTGTCCAGGAATCAGAGTTATCTGTTGTTATACCTGCTTATCTGAGCAGCAGAATCTTATTAAATTAGGTGGGCCTGGTGTTCAGCCACATACAAGTTTGTGTGGGACAAGATGATTTGGGACAATTTGAGTGCCAAATTCTGCAGAGGGTAAAGACATGTTGCTCTTGGTTATATACTGTGGTTTCCTGAACTTTATCAGTAAGTGCTTTATCAGGATCACCAGAACAAAGAATATTTGAAAGGAGTTGAACCCCTTCAGATTGTACCATGCATGTGTTGCAATCTTTTGTCTTTAATTTGCCTTTACATTTCATGAAATTATAGATGGGATTCACAAGCCTAAATATTCAACCAACCCCCCCCCCCAAAAAAAAAGCTTGAATTCAGGGAGAAGACAAGATTTAAAAAATGTCCTCAACATTTATTCAGGGCTTATAGGTCTCTCTAATCATGACAGATTCTGAGTAACATGCAGTTCCTATTTAACTTATGTTTAATTTAAAAGTAACTGTTATTAAAATGATCAGTAAATGGAACAAAATACAAAATATCAGAGCAGAAGACCCAGGGAACATAGCAACCCACCAGCCAATTAAGGCCATTTCTCTCAATACCAGGATAAACATCTCATCTCATTCAACCTCCCACGACTGATAAATTGCAGGAGATCCATTGTAGTCTGCAACTCTTATCTGAAATATAGGACCCAGACAAACATTTACTGCAATGGTAAGCACAGAGATGGGTGGGTGTTGTTTTTTTCAATCGTCTGTATGCTTACCACTGTAGTAAATGTATGTCTGGCTCCTATAATTGCATGTAGCATGAAATGGTTGAGGGTAAAACTGAACCAAAAACAAGAGCAAAACCAATGCCACCAAAGCTTGTATGGCAAAAATTTTGCTTTCTTGCACCTACAAGTGTTGCCATTTGTCCTACTTAGTTTAAATGCTGGCAGGAGGGTTCCTGTTTGTTGTCTGTCAATCCACAGTAAGCCCAGAGCATAAGTAGAATTAAGACCCTTTGTTGCTTTGCTTTGGTCTGGGTTGGTTTTTCTTGCTGAGTGGAAATCTCCTGACAAAGCTTCATTCATATGACTCACCATTTAATGACATCTGATCCTTTAAGTATATGGAGGTATGAAATTTTATTCTTGGATTCAATTTCTTTTTTTTTATCCCATTTATATCCCGCCCTTCTCTGAAGACTCAGGGCGGCTTACAATCTAAGAAGCACAAATCAAAGTGCTTAGCAGTAGCCTTCATTCTATGTATATGCCTGCTTATTAGGGCTTTTGCCCCCCCCAAGCGGCATTATTACAAAGTCAGCTTATTGCCCCCAACAATCTGGGTCCTCACTTTACCTACCTCGGAAGGATGAAAGGCTGAGTCAACCTTGAGCCTGGTGGGACTCGAACCTGCACTAATTGCAGGCAGCTGGTGTTACTTAAAGAGGCATTAGCCCACTGCTCCACCAAGGCTCTTGCTTTCCCACTCCTTGGTTATGATTTGGGAAGAAATGGCACTAATGGCCACACAATATTTTTGTTGAAAACCTTTGAGATCTGAAGAAATTCAAAATGGAGACTGGCCATCAACCACCATCTGTAGACCAAAGGCTAGTTTGGCTAAAATGTGAGCTATTATCCATCTTTGAAGATAGGCAGCAAATCCTGCCAGAGGTTGTCCAAGACAGCTGTCTGGCCCATACAATTTGTGCCAGGCTGATTCACTTTTCATTCCTTCTGCCTGTTCTTTTCTTAAAACCAGCTGTTGCTCAACTAAATTTGTGATGAACATCTGCCACAATATCAGTCTGAATAAGTGAGCTGCTCAGGGAAAAGTTATTATTTATGTGCATGCATGTACCTGTGTGTTTAATGCCCTCCTGGGTGAAATTAAGAATGGGAAAAAGTTTTAAGGAAAGTACTAGAGAGGCAATCAGTTTGCGATCTTGGGAGCCAAGTGGAAATAGTAACAGCAAGTAATTAAGTCAATGTAAACAAGTTAATAATATAAATACACAGACAAATGGTAATCTGGTGCTGAGATGTGAAGCAAAATAGTTGATAGGAAACCACTGAATATCATTTTAAAAACAAGTGGGGAAAAAATAAATAAGAACCATTCCATTCTTGGTATTCTTCAAGAAACAGTTACATCATCAGTTGATACAGTGGTAAGCATACATTTTACATATGCCATTAATCAAGTTTTATATGGAATAAAACAATGGATGAAACAAATATAGTGATGAAAAGTGCCTAGGTTAGAGGTCCCCAACCTTTTGGGCACCAGGGACCAGTTCCGTGGAGAGAGGATTTTCCATGGATTGGGGGGTGTGTGGTTTTGTGTGCAGCCTGCATCTCACAGATGGGACTTTGCTTGTTTGTGTGCACCAGTTGCTGGCATGCAGACCGGTACTAGTCCACGGACCAGGGGGTGGGGACCCCTGGCCTAGATAGCCTTCCTTTCCATTTTATATCTAATATTGATCCCCTCTCTTTTTTCTATAGACACAATTCTGGACATATTAGAATTTTATTCCATGAATGCAGCAACAAGAAGAATTTTTCCATTGCATGGGTTGGGGTCAGGAACCAGGAAAATGGAATATTAACCATGAAAAGAAATAGCAGTATTATAATTACTCATTAATTCAGTATCAATTCAGTTGGGATAAGAAGCTGGCTAACATCTCCAATGTTTACTGGAATATATCTATAGACATTTGGAAGAGCTCCAATAGACGTTCTTCTTGCCCAGATGTGCAACTAGATATGCAATAATCAGATAGGTAAATTTCATGAAGCACCACCCATTACTTTTCTACAAATCTCTGTTTACTAATATAGACTTCACATATCCTTCTCCTTTGCAATCATCCAATTTTTGCCACAAAGTTCTCTTCTAAGATGGTTCTGCTCAACCTCTGAAATGCTCCATTGCAGCTAAATGATAGGGAGACTGGAATGCCTTAAGCCCGAGTTGTAGAAGAAAGGCTTCCACTGTCTTTTCAAGGTTCTTCTCTAATAAACTCTTGGCTTTTCAAATAAATAAAACAATTGAGGATCGCTGCAGATGCAAAGCCTACATAAGGAGTCCTTTGGGGAACAGAGACTTTGTTATTCTGAGATTCCCCGAAAATGAATTGGTTGACAGAAACTAGGTTTAGATCTGGGTCCCTTGAGTTAGCAGTTTTAATAGCAAGTGAGATTTCTTCTAGAGTAAACAGCCTCATTGGCATGGTAACCTGTGACATTTTTATTATTGGGTTGAGAAAAATGCAAGCAGCTAATTAACACTTTGGGGACTTGATGATTATGGATGGGAGAAGGGAGTGATCGTTGCTTCCAGTTAACGGTAAACTCTTTTAATTTAAATTAAAATTTTAATTTAAACTCTTTTAATTTCTTCCAAAGTCAGCTTGGTTTTCTTAACATCAATAAAAGTATAGTCTTTCACTCACTCCTGGATGAGTCACATTTCTGACTTTTAATTTATAAAAATGAGAGATACAAATATCAGGATTCAGTGTGGTTAGATGTCATTGATGTTCTGTTGATGATCAAGTAACTGGTACATTATCAGATCAAACATTCTCCAACCTGATGGCTTGAATGCCTTTGACACTGATTTCCATCATACCTATCCTTCATGCAGGCTGGGGATGATGGAAGTTGATAACAGAGGTTGAGTTAATATAGAAATTAAATATGAGAGCACCTTTTTTCTCTTCTGTTGTTATTCATCCTCTTTTGCCCAGCCTTTCTGGGTAGCTTGCAATGAGACTTCTGAATCAGGTAGAAATAATAGCTAAAGGTCTCATTAATTCAGTATGTTTTTGTGCTGGATGACTTGATGGATACTGATGACTCGCCCTTTACCCAAAACATACAGAGGCAGGAGGATGGCAAGAAGAGTGGATCAATTGTGTTTGCCTTATTCTGCCTTCTCTGGGATACCATTCATTAAGCCTGAGCAGATATCTGAGCTTAGACTCTGAGGAGACAGGAGGATACAGCTACATCATAGGTCTAAATCTATACAGGATCATGAGATAAATGGGAACAAGTGTGAAATGCTACAGTGCTTTCTTCCATCCCAAATTATCTTCCCCATCTCCCTCCCTCATCTATCAACATGTTGGGGTGAGGAATCCAGCTCTTAGAAATCAATAGGATCTATTTTTTTGCCTTTTATTTTTTAAAAATCCTCTCCCTATGCTCTGAAAGTGCTAATTTTGCTCAGGAGAGGAAAACAATAAAATTCTTCTCCTCTGTACACCAGACCCATCCTTAGTCTTTGAATGCAAAACTCACAAACTTCTATATTATGTATGAACCTGTAGGTGAGAAGAGGTTCAGGGCTTTCTGTGTGTGTGTGTGTGTGTGTGTGTGTGTGTGTGTGTGTGTGTGTGTGTTTGTGTGTGTGTGTGTGTGTGTGTGTGTGTGTGAAACAATTATTCTGTTCTTTTTCTTCATTTACTAGGAGGCCCAAGCTGATCACCTCTGTGCTGTAACTGGCTCATTGGCATATGCAAGCTGCTACATCTTGAGAAGGGACGTGGTGGCTCAGTGGGTTAGGACGCTGAGCTTGTCGATCAGAAGGTTGGCAGTTTGGCGGGTCGAATCCCGAGTGCCGTGTAACAGAGTGAGCGCCTGTTACTCATCCCAGCTTCTGCCAACCTAGCAGTTCGAAAGCACGTAAAAATGCAAGTAGAAAAATAGGGACCACTACGGTGGGAAGGTAACAGTGTTCTGTGCACCTTTGGCGTCTAGTCATGCCGGCCACGTGACCACGGAGACGTCCTCGGACAAGCGCTGGCTCTTTGGCTTTGAAACGGAGATGAGCACCGGCCCCTAGAGTCGGAAACGACTAGCACGCACGTGGGGGGGGAAACTTTACCTTTACCTTTTACATCTTGAGAACAAGAACAGATATAGGAACAGGTCTAATTCCATCACTTGGAAACATCCAGGGATGTCACTGGCTAAGCTGAAAGAAAAAAAGAGGAATTGGAAGTGGCCAGGACTGATCTTCTAGAATCAAATCAAGAAGCACAAAAGCGGTACCAGATGAGGATTGGTATGAAGACGCTGAGGGGTTAAGAAAGTAAGGCAGAAGAAAGACTCTATATATTAACTGTATCTTGACATTGAGTGCCTCTTCCTAAGCAAATAGAATTTCTAGCACTGGCTGGTCTGTTTCCTTTCTTCAGCAGAACTTCCCCTTACAGTGTCAACAAAGAAGTAGAGACAACTTGCCTATCAAATACTTTCCTCCACCTACCAAATCCCGATGGCCTCTCCTCTCTGTTGCAGGTTCCACTTTAATTTGAATATTTTAGATGCAGGACCAAATTCTGAAAACATCCAGAACTCTGTGCCAAAGTGAGTGGTGAGCAGCAAGATCCTCCAAACCATCACTCCATTCAACTTTTCTCCTCTGTTTCTAAAAAGGTGTGACAAGTATTAGGGTTAATGTTATAGAATTGGATGTTGCCTAATTTAAATAATACCCCTCAATAGCTTGTAAACTGGCAGGGAAACTCCATCCTATAGTAGCTCCATCTCAACCACCACTGAACTGCTTTTGTATCAAGCCTGCATTTAACAGCAAACTTTCCAAAAATAAAATAAATAAATAAATAAATAATCAGATTCATTCTAGCAAAAATGGAATTAGTTGTCTTTTTTAAATCAGGTTGGAACAAGGTCTGCATCTTTTCAATTGCCTGTTTCAAGCTTCCCACAGGAGTTCTGAATGGGAATTTGTTCCAATTGGCATCCAAAGGTAGCTGAAATGTAGGCCATTAATTGGTTTGCTGCTGTAATTTTTGAGAAGCAAAACAAAACATAAAGGTGAGATCTCTGAAAAAGCCAGAAGCAAGACTTCTCAGGCTGGCTGTGACAGCTCTCCTTTCCCAAAGTTCAGAAAGGTTTCCCATTGATGGGTGTTTATTTAATAAGCTGCAGGCTCTGCAGTGCTTGCATGCTGGCTCCTTCTCCTTCCCATTTGCTTTGTCCCAGATTTCCTACTGTGAAATTAACTGCCCTGCAAAAGAAGCCATTGCAGGAAGCTGTACTTTTAGAGCCTGAGAGAGCCATTTCTTAAAAACAAAACAAAACAAAACCCTCACACAATAAGTTAAGCCACCATGTGGTCAGTGAATTTTTGTCTTAGCAGTTTGGGGACTCAACCATGGTGGCTTGTAAAAAGCTTTAAGCTTTCTTGGTACATATGAACCCAATTACTGTATATTATTCAGTAAACTGGGCCATGGCTTGCTGTGTCAATCTAAAAATCACATAGGATCCCATTTTTCTCTGCCAAAATCCTTAATGTGCTCTGCAAAAGGACCTCTGAAAGCCAGGGGGATGTGCTTCTGAATAGCCACATTGGAGAATGTTAAGAATGTGCTTTCTCCTCTTACCTCTGTTCTGATTTCTGTTGAATATCACACTACGGTAGAACTACCCTCTCTTCATCCAAATGTGAGCTTATGTCCCTCAGGGGAAATGCCAAAAAAAATCACTTTCCTAAACCTGTCTTTTGTCCAGGGGGATTCATTTTTAGAATTAGGCAGCTAGAAGAGAGCTTGATAGATTATGACATATACATCTCCTTGTTGGCAATGGATTTAAACAGCAGCTGCACAGATTGAGGGCTTTAATACAATGGGCAAAAGAATTAGTAGGAACAGTTGGGTAATGGAGCAGCTTGCCAAAAGGAATTATTGGAACTGTTTCTTAAGGTTGAAATCAAAGCTATTTCATGCATGCACAAGGGCCAATTTAATTGTCAAATCACTTAATGAACATTCTGATAGCCAAAATGTTTTGAGATGCCTTCTCTTGTCAGAGGTAGAATAAATAACAATGGGAAGCATTACATAAACCGATTGATAATGAACATCAGTTTCACCAGGAAAAATATTAAGTTGAGATAGCATCTGAAAGTAGGACGTTCTCTGTAAATTCATGCTGTGTCATCCACATTAGTTTCTCAAACTGATAACAATCTTCACCCAAAATACATAAAAGAGAAGTCTTCTTCTTCCTTAGTCCAAAGTTATTGTTCCTCATGTGAGACTAAAATGAAGGCAGGGCCCCATGTATTTTCTTGAGAGGAAAGACAAGATATTAGTAGAATGAATGAAATGTGTAAGCAAATAAAAGATACGTTGTGAAAAAAAATCATAGTTAATGAAAGACACAGATGTAATTGTTAGTCCAGCTGTCAATATAAGATACACAAATTTATGTCTGCCCCACTCTATATTTACAGCATTTTTAGGGTGTCCATGCACACTGTAAGATCTTTCACCCTCCTCATTCTCCCATTTCTTTGATCTCCAGCATGATAACTCAGAATTCCAAAAAGCACAAATAGCCAAGGCCAGGATTGTAACAAGAAAGTAGAGAACAAAGAAAGGTGAAGCAATCTTAATGTTTGTCTGGTGCTTGTGTTCAGCAAACACATGCCTCACTCCCTTACGTGTCACCACTTTCTCATATTGAAAGCCCAGTCTCATTCCTCCCAACATGGTTCTACTATACAGATCCAATGCACCAATGTGGGCTTGACAGGACAATTCTGACCTGTGCTCTGCCACCAGCCTATTAGGCGTGACTGTTGGGAGAGAAAATAGCTAGGGTACTTCTTGGCTTTCAGACAGATTGCATTCAAAGCATTCGGCATGAAGAGGACCATTCTAAGGATTATGCTGGCCAAACCATGAAGGTGAAGCAATGAACTGGGGTTAGCTGGCCAGTTGTAAAGGAGCCAGAGAAGACAATTTGCCCCTCCTCAGATAAACATTTTGAGTGCAGCCAGCAGCTGCAACTTAACTCTCAAGCATGTTTGAAGCTGTGCAAGGAAAAGAATAGGACAGCTGGCCAAATCAACTTCACTAGCAGCCTAGGTGGAAGAAAAGCTGATATCTACAATAAACTAAAAGCCTCAGAAGCAACCACAGAAGCGATGCTGGAAGTCAGCATTTAGGCACAAAGAAACAAATCTGGCCTGTTTAGAATTGCAAATGTGTTATTATGTCAGTGGTGAGTTACTATATGCACCTTTCCAAGCAATATTTTATTATTGTCCAGACTTTTATTGTGATGCCTTGCAGGGTCTCTGGGTCCTGATAATAAACTCAATATGCCATAACTCATTTTAACCACACCCAATTTTGTTGTTGTTGTTGTTAGCTGCGAAGTCGTGTCCGACCCATCGCGACCCTATGGACAACATTCCTCCAGGCCTTCCTGTCCTCTACCATCTTCTGGAGTCCATTTAAGCTCACGCCTACTGCTTCAGTGACTCCATCCAGCCACCTCATTCTCTGTCGTCCCCTTCTTCTATTGCCCTCGATCTTTCCCAGCATTAGGCTCTTCTCCAGTGAGTCCTTCCTTCTCATTAGGTGGCCAAAGTATTTGAGTTTTAGCTTCAGGATCTGGCCTTCTAAAGAGCAGTCAGGATTGATCTCCTCTAGGACTGACCGGTTTGATCGCCTTGCAGTCCAAGGGACTCGCAGGAGTCTTCTCCAGCACCATAGTTTAAAGGCCTCAATTCTTTGGCGCTCATCCAATTTAGTGGGCTCCAATTTAGTGGGCTCCAAATACAAAAGAGCCAATAACAACCCAGGTCCCTAGACAACACACAGAAACAAGTATTCATAGCTGTTACTCACTATTCACCACTACTCCACTGTTTCTCACTGCTATTACTGCCACTACAACTCCTATTCCTTGTGAGATCTGCTACTCCTACTCCTTGTGAGTTCTGCTAGATAAAATATTTTTTCCCCTGGCTACTTCAAGCTGCTTTATTTCCACATACAAGCAAACATCTCTTCCCCTCTATCTGCACATGCCAACATCACCACAGCAGTTTTTATAGCTGATGTTACTGTGCTGGTTGGGGGGGGAGGTCTCACAGAGGCAGGACAACAGCAGTATATGCACTGGCTAATTTCTAGGCAGCCTGTCCTCACATCCACTGCTTTTACTTTGCTGTGATGCAAGAGGGGATCAAAGAGATTCTGAAGGATTATGGCAGGGACAAGGAGGACTGCTTGCGGATTGGTCCAGTAGTGTCACAATGAATACATGATGCTGGGTGCAAATATCCAGGTGAAAGTAGGATTTCTCTGTAATTCAAAACTCCCATGATGCATAATAGTTACTGCTGGCAGCTTGAGTTGGGGGATTTTGTCATTTGTTTTTGCTCTCTGTGCAATGTATCTCTTGCCACACTTGTTAAACAGGGCACTGGCATTTCTGGGCACCTCAGTGTTCTGTTTGTAATAAGTGACACTGGAGTGGTTGAGAGTCTGCATTTCTTTTGTTCATTTTTCACCCAAGTGAAAGAGACCCTGCAGAGGGAAAAGAATTTGCTGTGGATGCAGAAACCTGTTTCTGAGAGAGGAGGTAGAAAGAATTCAAATTATGTCACAGAAAACAGACATACAGTACAGATAAGAGAAGGTGGGAGGCCTGATGGCTGCCTGTTCAATTCTCTGTCAATTAACCTGGTTCCTGCAGAAAAGCACAGAACTAACCTTGACAAGGAATGAAAGAATGATTACGTGAACACCCTCTTAACCTTGAGAAAGAAGAGGGGGTCAGAAAGTAATTCAAGATAATCTCCATTTTCTTTAGTGCAAGGGGGAGGACAAAACTCAGGATAATCTTGATTTTCTTTAGTGCAAAAGACAGCTGAGAAAAAGTTGCTCAGGCTTTCAGGCTTTTGTTATTATATCTAATAACAATAAAGTTCCAGTAATCCTTGTGGTATCTGTTTCCTGACATTACCTGCTCTCAAGGGTTAGGGAAAGTGAGACAAAACAAGATTTTGTGGACCACATCACAACTTTTCTTGATCCCCCATCCTCTGTGACAGGAGAGCCCCTAAGGCATAGCCCTAGGAGCAGAGTTTCCTGTGGATTTTAAGTGTCTTGTGAACATGTACTAACTGGAATTCTAGCTCTGGATCTCTGCTGAACATTGTTCAGCAGGTAATATTGTCCTTGTGTATTTCAGAGGCAGGTACACCAAACCATGATTAGTTATGGTAGGCTAGGATACTGTGCAGCAATCAAATGACTTCTGACAGCACTTTTAGCAATGTTTGAAATCAATAAACCTGAGTTGTGGGAGCTTCACATTTTATTACTGTTTACAACACTGCTTAAGCAGTAGGAATTAATCACCCACAAGAACAGAATACAATCATTTTTCAGGGTTATCATTCTCCCACCACCCCCACAGTCCGTTTCTATATTGGAAAGAATTATAGCACATGGTGCTGGTATTCCACACAAAATCATACAAAAAACCCTCTCTTTATTAAATATACATTGTTTACAGTTTAGGTCTTTTATACAACAATAACGATAGAAAACAAAAAGAAAAGCTAAGGCTATTTTTGTTCATTTGTTGGTTTTAATCCCCATACAGTGTATTAAGACATGATACATGGTCTACAAAAGTGACTTGGAACTGAGTCTACATCCTAGGGGGATACTATCTTCAAAAGCAAATTCTAGAGGAAGGATTAGTTGAACCCTAGTTTTGGTTTTTACTGGAACAAAAAGACTATGGTGCATATTAAGTTGATTTTCAATGTGCTTTTTAGCATGGATAGCGACATTCAGGGAAACAGAAAAAAGCAAGAGACATATTTATTGTTTCATCTGTTTTTCTGTGCCACGTGTCCAATGTACCAACTACCTTCTGGAAAATGACAGTTTGGCAAAATGACAACTTGGCAACTTCATTTCTTGGGCAACATGACTGACAGAGGAAAATATAGAAAAGGAGAAATGGTTGAACTCCCCACCACCACCCTGGCTTCTCAGAATGCCTAACACGAATGCTACTGACTTAGATTACACCTGTTGCTTACTGGCAGACATAAGATTTTTAGAAACACATTTGTTTTCAAAATTTGAGGCTACATTTGGAATTTGATATCAATTATAGAATGAAATGAGATGAAAAGCGGTCTGGACGAAGAAGATACTCTTAGGATGTTCAATACAGTGAGAGCTAGCAACGTATCACAATATGGCAGATTTTCAATGTGTCTTAGGCATGTCAGCAATATATTTGTTTTAGGAACAAGCATGATTTCGATTCAAATCATGGAACATTTCATCTCTACTAAAGAAAAAATAGGTCTTATTATATGTAGACAGATCAATTAAAAACAAAACATAAATAAAACTGAGCCAAATATCACATTGTTCCATTCCAGCATAAAATCAATTGGAACTGAAAATATATATCTAAATTAATTAGAGGGTGCTAGTTGTCAAACACTTTGCTAGTTGTCAAAACACACAACTGGCTTTAGCTCCCTTTATCTCAACTACACAAATAACAGTATAAGGTTTCATGTTATCAGTAGATTTAAACACTAGAATTGGCATCTAATGATGGTCCCAATTTTATCCAATTATATCATTCAAATTATAAGTAAAGAATAAACACACACTACAAGAAAATAAACAACCTTCCCACCTATTCATACTTTGGTGTTACAGAGTTTCCTCAGTTACTTCTTACTAAGATATCAAGGTAAGGCAAGCAATTTTCTTGTCAATGGGAATAAAGCATTTGTTGATTTATCTATTCCCTCCCAAAGACCTCAGGAGGTATGGTTAGTGATTCATGAAGTTATTGGAATGAATGAGATAAAAAAATGTCCAGCAATTTTGGAGACAGTTGGGATTTCAGAGAGATCAAGGCACAAAATAGGTGCTTTAAGTCTCTGCAAAACTTAAGGCACCATGTTACCTTTTAACTACCCTCTAGGCCACAACTTTTGTCCTTCTCTCAGGATTCTTTCAGGGCAACAGAAAGAGTACTGTGATTATATGGGATCCATGGACCACTCCTTTGTTCTAAGGAATTGTTTATGGTCTTATGAAATGGAACATCTATATTGCCATCGTTTGACCTCTGTGTCCATTGCATGGTATTCTTGTTTGCCAGTGGTTGAATAATCTGTGTCACCCACTGTAGCTACCCATGTAGTAAAGTAATACATGTTGATGAACTGTACTACCCACAAGTGACTATGGCAAATGTTACTGATTGCCCATCTCCTAATCCAATCACTATTTTGCAGCCCTAATAACTTTAAGCTATGTGTATTTTAACTCCCAAAATTTCTTAGTGAGCATGATCTAAAAATAAAGTGATTCTTAAATCTTGTTGCATTTCAGCAGGTAACAGCACCATTCTGCTTTTGTCTGGGCTTAGAAACTAACATGGTTGGGTCTGGTCGATGTCTGAATGGGAAACCAACACAGAATATCAAATCTGAATGCTAATCAATCAATCAAAAGACAAAAATAATTGGCAAACTACTCCATTAGCCTAAACACTATAGGGATATCTATGCACCAATCAGGAAATGTGAAGGAGAAAATCTTGGCAATGGCAATGCTTTAAGTGATCTTGTTTGGCCTTGAGAGTTAACCAGAGTTGAGTCTGATTAGAACTGAGATTACCAAAGAACATCAAGGCCATAAACTGAACTGGGAAGCTATGAATTTGCTAAGCTCCACTTACTGAGTTGTTATAGCATGCTAAACCATAACTTCATTTGCTAATTACAGTGGCCAAGACCAATACAAATTACGATATACAAGCCCTATTTGAATGCATACCTTTAGCAGCTGTAATAAACATTATTTTTAGTAAAGATTGATGAATTTGGGTTCATGAACCCACAGGCTCTTTGTTCAAAAATTACAAAGAAACCGTTATACCAAAAGTCCACCATTTTTAGTATCCCCCCACAAAAACAGCATGAGTGAATTCATATATATCAAATGAATTTTGAGTAGTATACAGTAATGTTAAAGGACAATGAACAAACCTATTTCCACACTTAATTTTTTAAAAATGTCTGTTTTACTGATTCCCCAAGTATCCTCACCTGTTTAAACTCAAAAAAGAGGAGGAGGAGGAGGAGGAGGAGGAGGAGGAGGAGGAGGAGGAGGAGGAGGAGGAGACATTACAATTTTGGGTCTTATGTAGTAAGCTCAATAGAGAAGAATTTTCATTTTGTCTTCCAAGATTGTGATCCAGAAATACTGAAAAAGATAGAATCACTGCACATCACCCTCCAAAAAAGAAAAAAAAAATCACAGAAATTATTCTACTCTCAGTACACATAGCAAAAAGAATTACTTCAGAGGTAAAAAGAGAGAATCATGTGAAGATTGGTAACACATTTATGATATTAACTTGTCACTGTAGACCTGGGGTACCGTATCTCCAAAGGAAGAAAGCATTGCCAAGAGCATTTCAACCAATTTCTTCAATAAAACAAAGTGATCACATTTTTTATTTTCTTAAAAAATAAAGCAAACATCAACCTCTAACTCTTGCTACAGTATCGTAAAACAATATTATTCCAAATGCATTTTTTGTGTGCATGTGTATAGAAATATTGCAAGGAAATATTGGCTCCCGTGTTATGCATTCTTCTTTGTACAGTTGCCACAGAATACTTTTCTACTGTGGTTGGATAAGGTAGGTGCCATTCTGCATTCAGTGCATTTTTCATGTCCTAAAATATGAGTTTAAATTAAATAATTAAATACAGTATTTTCCCCCAGAAAGGCACCAGAATGGTACCATAAATGCCATTGGTTCCACTAGAATTCATTATCATGTAAGAATTCATAGGATCACAATGTAATCATATTACTTCATGACATAGCTCTTTATCCAACTAATGTGGTGAAACAGCAATCCAAAATATATAGCCTTGCTTTCTTTTCCTTTTAGAATTAGAACAGTTCAAAAGATCTAGTAGGGCGATATACAAATTACAGCAATTTTCCAACCTTTTTCATTCATGTTTTCCTCTTTTAATTTTCTGCTTTATTACATTATTTAATAAAAATACATTTAGCAAAAGTTTGATATAATCCAGTGTCAACACTTTCCCCCCCACAATGAACAAAAAAAGATGGAAATTATTCAGCCCTTGTGGTCCTAGTTCTGGTTTATAATAAATGTTGCAGTTTAATTTAGATGATAAGTCACAGAACTGGGGAAAGGAACTAAAAAAAAGTAATGGAATTTAAACAGGATGTGACAGCTCATTTTCTCTAAATGGCTAGATGTTGATGAAGCCTGTTGTCTCAAGGGGAACTGGTGACTTCCCATGCGGTACATCCTGCATCTCAGTCCTAAATTCACACACCAAATACAACAATTGATTTCTCATGTTCTGTTAATTAACTGATAGTAAAATGTATACCTTCGCTGCACTGAACATCTCTTCATTTCACTTCCATTAAATAATATTAACATTCTGCCTCAGCTTTCTGCATCAATATATGTTTATGAAACAATTACTCAATATATAAGACATTAGTGAAAGCCAATTTTCAGACATGGAAAAACGTGCTTATTTATTTTTTTTTCTGGCATAAAAGTAGTTGATTGATGACAAAAGGGTCTTTGCATCCATATCTTATGGATATGCCCAGATTTAGAGCCAAGCTCTAGAGAATGTGAATGCCATCTTTAAGAACTGATGGGAGGAGATTTTGGGTAGCTTCACTATTTTGAAATTTCTACTTTGGACATGTATGTGTGCCCCTCTACTGACTATTGTAACTAACTTTCTAGAAAATTTCTCTTTTAGCTTTTTCCCTTTTGATTTTTATCCTTAGTATGTCACTAAGTTTGCTAATAAAAATATGGACCATTGATGTTACTCTCCAGAAATCACAACTCTATACAACTCTGAGCCCACACAACTTTAGCAGAGTCAACAAAACACACATTGTGGTTGATTGCTTCTTGATGCTCCCTGGTGAACTGTTATTTTGATAATAAAAATAGCAAAGGTGACCAAATAACATTTTCCTTGATTGCATATGATAAAATATGACTTGTGCAAGCCTGTAAGGAGAGCTTTTTAGAGTATTTAGTAACAATTGTCAAAGAACATCAGCAAAAAGAAAGTACCAAGAGGGACAATCGTGAAGGACCTGATGACAACTCTCAAGAACCAGCTCAATAAACTGGCAGCCAAACTCAAATGACGGAAGAATCAATGACGACACATTCTATCGGCTTCCGAAAATCCATAAGGAAGGAATTCCCCTACGGCCCATCGTATCATTCAGAGGCACACCGACTTTGGGATTGGGTAAATGGTTGAGCAGTCAGATTGGATATCTGGTGGAGAACAGCGAGACTACAGTCAAGTCATCTGAGGAGTTTCTGGGAAGGATAAAATCCTCAAGGATAGAGGAGGATGAGATGATGGTGTCCTTTGATGTCACCTCACTCTTCACCTCCATCCTGCAAGATCTGACGATTGCGGTGATAAGAAGCCGCCTTCAGCAAGAAGAAGGACTGCACCAGGACTCACTCCACACCAAAGACATACAACTCATGGCCTTGTGCCTTAGAACATATTTTACGTTCCAGGGCACCATCTATAAACAGGTCAAAGGCATGCCAATGGGATCCCCGATTTTGGGAGTTATCACAGAAATGGTCCTACAGCAACTGGAGGCAGTAGTGATGACCAGGTACTGCCCCAAGTTCTGGGCTAGATATGTGGATGACACATTCGTGGTCATCAAGAAGCAGGATAGTGCCAAATTCATGAATGAGTTGAATTCCGTCTACCCCGACATCTGCTTTACAGCTGAGGAAGAGGCTAATGGTACACTTGCCTTCCTGGATATGCTGGTCAGCCACCAGCCTAATGGCATCCTCCATACGACTGTTCACCATAAGCCAACACACACCAATAGAATTTTGGACTATAGGAGTAATCACCCTGTGTCACACAAAATTAGCTGCATTAGGACACTGTTTAAGCGGATCAATACTCACTGCAATACAGATAGGGCAAAAGCCGGGGAGAGGAATCACCTCTATTGTATCTGGAATTCTTTAAGAAGTACAGACCATATGAGCCTCACAGGAGCCCACACACAGGTACACCCATAGCATGGACATTACCATATATTAACGGTGTGTCCGAGGCAACAGCATGGATATTAGCTCCATATAATATTAGTATTGCCCATAAACCAGACCAAACCCTGCATGCCAAGGTAATTCACCCCAAAGAGCTGCTCCCCAATGAAGAAAGATCCTCAGTGGTATACAGAATCAAGTGTAAGAACTGTCACTGTAATTACGTTGGGGAGATGACCAAATGGCTCAGAACCAGGATCCATGAGCATGAGCTGGCCATCAGATGGCAAGAACAACAGTCACAGGTATGGGCACACATGGCCAGCTACAATCATATGTTCGACCTTGCAGGTGCAGAGACTGTTGCCCAGGATACCACCAAGGGCAGCCGGATACTTAAGGAGGCTTGGCTGTCAGATGGACACTTGATCAACCACCAAATACTTACTGCCTGCCTATTAGGCACTAAGGGGGTGGGAAGAACAATGTTACAACTCACAGCAAGTGCAACGAGCCCCGCCCATGCAGGATTAGAACTGTGGGCCCACACAACAAATAACTACAACCTTCAAAAAGGAGGAATCCCCAATGCATCCTGTGCAAAAACCAAAGATGGGTGCCTGGGCACAGCAAAAAGAGGTGGTGGCCGCAAAACACAAGCCGTTAGGGAACCAACCTACAGGCATTTGGACATGAACCAGGCAGACAAGGAGAGAGGCCATGAGGGAAGAAATTATTCCTGAGCCTAGAAATACACAGACAGATGCAGGACACCTAGAAACAATATGGTCAATTGGGGCAGGTAGACCAGTAACCCGCTCAATGAACAGGGCGCAATATTTTAATCTTAAGTATAAGTAAGCAAGCTTAACTTTAGTATCATTACTATTAACTCTGATGTAGAGAGAATCTGGCATTTGCAGGATTATTAAACTAATATTTTTACTAACTACTTTACTTTTTACGACTCTGTAATTCCTTAATTTGAGGTAGAGTCGAAGCAACTGGATGGACCTGAGCATTTATTGGCTGGATTTCACAGCCTCTGTGTGTGTGTGTGTGTGTGTGTGTGTGTGTGAATGTGTGTTCAGGTCTTTTCCCGTGTAAGATTGAGAGTGTCTTGGCAACATTTCGACGAGGTCCCACTTGTCATCGAGGTCCCACTTGTCTTCGGCTTCGTGCTTGTGCGAGCAAAGTGTGATCGGAGCTGCGAGCAAAGTGTGATGGAGCTGCCGTCTCTCTATAAATATTGGTGGGGCTGTGTGTGGTACTAGCTTTGTTGCTGTAAGCGGGTTGGTTGGCTGTGTTGTTACATCCTGATTGGATGATGGAGTTATTGTTTGCAGCTTAGTCGGCTGTTTTGTAACATTGTTACAACACAAAAGTCTAATGGGCACACAGCCAACACCTCAGCCACACAGGATAAATAAATAGTTGTATCTGACAATATCCTTCTATAGATGGAAGGACTTTTTCAGAGCTCTTCTATTAACTGAACTGAATTGGAATTCAAAAGCGGGAGGACAATTAGAAAAAAAGCCTTCATGCATCAGTTTATCAATGTGTCTGTTTTAAGTGAAAATTTACTTGGGGATATTCTTCCTTTGGACAAAAATAGAAAAACAGAAAAATCCGTTCATGTAATTGTAGCTAATATTTCAGCTTGATTGGATATAACAATAAATTATATTAAATAATATTGTTCTCTTTTCCATTAAATTGTTTTTGGAAAAATTGCAAATAAAACCATTATGCTTCAAACGGAGTAAAGTATTATCCTGACACACAAAGGCCTAAGGCAGATATCAGTCTTTTGATGACACTAGCAATCAAATTCTTCCTGATAGGATATATTTCATATTGACTATCTAAATCCTTTAGATTGCTTGTGTAAGCTTAGTAAGTACCAAGATGATACATCAAAGCCAGAAAACAAGTAATATAATGCCTTTTAATGAGATAGGAATGAAATTCAAGGTCTTAAGATTTATGCCAATTTCAATGGGTCTAATTAAACTTAAAATCCAAGTGCTTCTATTTAATGCACAGTGTATTATGTTGGACACATAGTGTCTTTCCTATGCAAGAAAACCTCCAATTAGCAGCATACAATGCAACATTGTGTAGTTAACAAATTAAGATAAGAAAGTAGGACAGCAAGCCCAGTAAGGTTTAATGGACTCTCTAAATTGGTGAGTATAAAGTCTCTCTCTGCCTTAGAAGATGAAAGGATTGTGTTAGATCTGTGTGTTCAGAAAGGTAAGTCACTTAAGGATTCAGTTTGGATTAAAAAAGTACTTGCGTGCTTTTTCGGCCCTTGTAAATTCTCCTTCAATACAGCTGTATCACAGGGGCAAACTCTGTCCCCAATGTTTTATTCATGCATTAGAATGCTTGCAGTGAACCCCAAAATGAATATTGCAGAGCCTACTATGTGTATTCACTGTCTTGAGATTTTTATAAAAATAATAAAACCAGGGTATAAACAAACAAAGTTCCCCAGACTAGATACAGTAGACCAATTTCTGCAGAAGAGAACTTGAAATGCTTCTGAGCTAGAAACTAGAAAATTCATTTTGTAATATAAACTCTGTATGACCGATGAAGTGAGATAGAATGTCTGTACGTGTATATAAGTGTGAGTTGTTTGTTCTATAGGCAGATGTCTGTCTGCTGGTGTGATCTATATGCATGTGTGTATCTGCCAGTTTGCATATATATGGATTCAGATTCCAACGCTGTTTTATTGTCCAGAACTTCTCTTTTGATCTCATTAGAGATTCAGCTTGGGGCTAAATTTGGTACATTTTCAATGGACTTTTCTATCAAGGGAAGAAAAGAATGTGCAGCAGAGCAAATGGGTGATTTATAACAGCTGTGTTGAATAAGGGGAAAATATGGCACAATAATTTATAGGAGGGAAAGTTATTGGAATAAAAATGTGAATTCTACTTCTTTCTCCTTCCTCTTTTCAGAATGCAATTAAATAAGCCATGAATGAATGGTTCCTTGTTAGTGAAATCATATAAAATAAAATGACCTGACCAAAGAACTGTCAATATAATGAGGAAAAATGTGGAGTCCTTAAAAAGAGAAACAACTAATTAATACCTGGAACTCTTTGGGCTTCTCCTTTGTTCTTCTGCCTTTATCTCACTCCACCCCTGCCATTAGCCATAATTCAGAATTTAACCTGAAGAAATGCTATTTATTTATCTGTATGGGCAAGAGGAACTGGAAATACAGACATACACCTACTAAGTATCACCATAGCTACATATTACGTTAGGAAAGCTCCTAGTTATCAAATATTAAGCAAATGGAAGGACAAGGTCTGCTGATTGTTGAGGGTTCCATGAGATAGTATAATTCAGTGAATTCTGTACATAGAAGTGGTTGAGGACAGTTAAGCTTTGGGTAGAAAGCATCTTATCTACAGATCCTTTAGAGCAGGGGTGTCAAACTCAATTTCATTGAGGGCTGCATCAGCATTGCGGTTGCCCTCAGGGGGCCGGGTGGGTATGGCCAGGGTGGGCGTGGCCTACTGGGTGGGCGTGGCTAGAGTGTGTATGGCCTACTGGATGAGCATGGCGAGCTCTACATCGTTCACATCAAGGGTGCCTATGGGGGCCTGGGCAGGAGTGGGACAGATCTGAGGGTCTCTGGCAGAAGGAGGGTCTCTGGGCCAGAGCCAAGGCAGTGGGGGCCGTTCCCTCACTGTTTCCAGGATGGCTTCGCGGGCCACATGAAACCACTTTGCGGGCCGGATCTGGCCCCCTTGTGTTTGACATGCCTGCTTTAGAGGAAACAATGATTTTCAAACATACCTTCCTTGTATCGTTTTTCTCCTTCTTTCCAGAAAATTGCCATCAGTCTTATGCAGACCCTGTCAGCACTTTTTGGAAAGAGGAGTAACAGATGGGAGCTCATGAACAACTAGCTAATAGGGGAGCAGGGAAGGCTTGTGACGGAATTCTACAGGGGATGATTGCAGGATGAAAAGCACCCTGTCCATTTCTGGAGACTGATGAGCAAGGGGAGTTTAGCTGCTGGGTGATGAAGCCAGTGTGTCAAGTTCTATAGAAGTCTAACATAGGAATCAGTCTTCGAATCCAACAATTCCTTAAAAAAGAATAGTAAAAAACAGTAAGTTGCACAAAACTAGAAAATTAAAAAGGGAGGGTGTGTTATCCAGTTTATTGGATCCAGACTCCAATATCAATCACTTGGCTGTTGGATACAAGTTATGGGTTTGTTCTGGGGGCAATGAGTTTTTGGCCTTTGGGAAGCAAGTCCATTCCCTTGAAACTCAGTGGCTGAATTGGAGATGTGTAAACAAAGGCAGAGAAACATATACAATAGATGAGATCTGCCAGGATAATAGTTGTCTTCTGTTAGGGAAAAAGAGGCTTGAAGAAGAAAGACAGAACTTTAAGGCAGGGGTGTCAAACTGCCAGCCCATGGGCCGGACGCGTCATCCAGAAGCCGTGCCCACCCCATTGCTGGCAATGGCAAAACCATCCTGATACGTTGCGTGACATCACATGACATCGCGAGTTTGACATGTCTGCTTTAAGGTTAAGGGAGAAGGCATCATACTTGAATCCCAATCATAGGGTGATAGACCTGTATCTTCTCATACCATGGAACTCCTCTGGCTGATGGGAGAGTTTTTAGTTGTGAGTGGTTTAATCATTGAAAACACAGGCAAATGGGTTTGTGGTATCATGTAAATCACCTGGTAATTTGTTTACTTAGTGTAAAGATGGAAGATATGACACACTTTTTTAGATAGGCTGCTTGATAGTGCTGGTGGGGAAGAGGAGAGAACAGTTGTGCTCCATTTTGCATCAACAGCATTGAAATGGGTTGTTGGCCTCTCCTAGAAGAGGAGGCCAATTGCCTTTCTAATTGTAGGCAAGTCCCAGAACTGCTAAGATAATTTATTCTGTTCTAGCCAGGTCCAGTAGACAGAGTTCACTGTATGGCTAAGATGGTGGTGCCAGAGAAATAAGTCTACATTTGTTAGGTATACTTTGGGGGAATCCAATGGAGCTGATTAAAAGATTTAAAACAAAAGGAAGCAATTACGTTGTGGCATTGATTAGTACTAGATCTGCTTTGGCCACTTACTTAGATGACTTTAAAAGCTCTATATGATGTAGCACTAGGATATCTTAGGAACTGCCTTGTTCAAAATGTCTGTTTCTTGTTAGATGAAGAGGCAGACCCTGCTCAAGGTGCTGCTCCTCTGTGAAATGAGGGAAGGCAAGATGACCAATCTTTTGGGTTATAGCAGGGGTCTTCAAACCTGGCCCTTTTATGACTTGTGGACTTCAACTCCCAGAATTCCTCAGCCAGGCACGCTGGCTGGGGAATTCTGGGAGTTGAAGTCCACAAGTCATAAAAGTGCCAGGTTTGAAGACCCCTGGGTTATAGCATCAACTGTATGGAATACCTTCACTGTGGAGGCACGTTTTGATCTTTTATCCTGACTTTTTGGAGAAACATCTGAAAATTTTCTGTTTAAATGGATATTTGTTACTGTGGAACAACAGAGGGGCAGGAATGGGGAAAGCTGGAGTCACTTTAACAATGGTATGATTCACATAAACAACTGCAGTGATACGCTTCATATCTGTGGTCAAAAGGTCATAAAATTTGGTGCGATTCACCCAACAATGGCCTTGTTTAGCAATGGAAATTCTAGTTCCAATTTTGGTTGTAAGTTGATGACTGGAATTGTTTTGAAAGATTATTTGCTGCCCAGGGTCATTTGTTGAATTCCAGGTGGCTTATCAGGATAGATCAGGGTGGGGAATCTTGGTTCTTTTATGACTTGTGGACTTCAGCCACCAGAATTCCTGAGCCAGACATGCTGGCTCAGGAATTCTGGGAGTTGAAGTCCACAAGTCATAAAAGAGCCAAGGTTCCCTACCCCTGAGATAGCAATTCTGGAATGGGTTGAAGAGAACTGACCAACTACAATACCTGATCTTGGATAATATATTATGTAACCTAGCTATCAGACCATCAGGGGCTAGTAGGCAGAGTCAATTCGATCCACCAAGGTTTTGAAAAAAATATAAAAAGTCATGCGATACAGTTAAAATTCAGAGAAATTGTCACCAACAACCTGCAGAGCCTGGGTTTTACCTTCGTACCACATTATGTACTTTTTCAGGTTTCTAATTGGATTGTTTATCTATCTATAGCCTACAACATGATTACCAATCTTTATATGCAGAACTATAAGACAAATTTCTGCACTTGGGAAAATAACTATATATTTTTTGCTCTTTATAATAAAAACATTAGCAGTTATTTCAGATTTTGGAATTTTATGTTCTATAAAATACCAAAGTTCACAATGAATGTGCTGAGAGGAGTATCTCAGAAAGAAGCAGCCAGACATTTGTGAAGTAACAAGTGTGTTTTTCTACTGATAAGCTTATCACTTAGTTACACTTTGGTAAGCTTCGGAAGAAAAAAAAACTAGTTCTACAAACGTCTTCAGGTCAAAATCAAGGAATTTCTACACCAGGAAAAAGGTATAATTCACTCAGAGCTTTCTCAGTGCCTTGAATATTCTGGCCACATAATGTCATTTTGTTATTTAGATATGTGGAGTCAATTTATCAGCAGCCTATCCCAAGGGCTGAGTCTGAAAGTGATACACATTTGCATCTTTTCAGTTTGTTAGGATTTCACTTAGAAAATACTTTTAAGAAAGTTAGGAAGTATTATGATACCATAACACATGGGTCAGCAGCCTGCGGCTCTGGAGCCGCATGCGGCTCTTTCAGCCTTCTCCTGTGGCTCCCAGTCGTCCTCCGCCATTTGCAGAGAGACAGAGAGAGGCACTTGCACTTTGCCACCCTCCTCTCTCTGTGTGTGTAAAAAAGAGAGTGGCCTCACGCTGTTCTCTGAGAAGCTGATAAGCTTATTGGGCTGGGCTCCTGCCTTTGCTGCGTCTCCACAGGAAGCAGGAAGCAGCAGAAAGCAGGGCAGGAGAGCCAGCCCAATAAGAATGTGTGTCAACTTGTCCGAGACCAGCTTGCCAGGTGAGCAGAAGATCGGAGCGAGGGAGAGGGAGGGGGGGAGAGGGAGGGAAAGAGAGGGAGAGAGAGGGAGGGAAAGAGAGAACTCATGCACAGCAGCCTCTATTTCTTTTTAATTAAATTCTTTAATGAAGCTTTCCCCCTTGCGTGCACGTGTGCAACACACAAGTTTTGTGGCTCCCAGTGTTTTTTTCCCCTCTGGGAAACGGGTCCAAGTGGCTCTTTGAGTGTTTAAGGTTGCCGACCTCTGCCATAGTACAAGCTCCACCCCTCATCTGCTTGCATGCAAACGTCTTCACGAGTGAAAAAAGGGTGAAATTTGTGTTCAGATGTGTTCTGCTTGCTGCCTTCCCACCACCACCAGCAACAACCCGCTAGAGATAGTCATCAACTTACGACAGTTCATTTGGTAAGCATTTGAAATTATAACGGCACTGAAAAAAGTGACTTATGATCATTTTTCACATGACTGTTGCAGCATCCCCATGGTCACAGGATCAAAATTCAGACGCTTGGCGATGGACTCATATTTATGACAGTGGCAGTGCGCTGGATCACCTTTCATGACCTTTGGACAAGCAAAGTCAATCAGAAAGCCAGAGTCACTTAACACCTGGGTTACTAACTTAACAACTACAGCGATTCACTTAATAACTGAGGCAAAAAAGGTCGTAAAATAGAGCAAAACTCACTTTTAACAACTGTCTCACTGAGCAACATAAATTTGGGGCTCAGTTATGGTCCTAGGCTGAGGACTACCTGTACATGCAAATGCCCATGGCAAATAGCAAATACATTTTTTTTAACTTTTGGGATAAAAGGAAACCCTTGCTGTTTACCCCTTAGATATATAATCAGTAGAATGTTTAAATGGTTGGACAAGCTTGCTGTTTTTAAAGATAGCTTGGAGCTTGGAGAAATGAGACAAATAGGATAAAATGTTGAATTATTACTCATAGAATACCTCACTTTTAATCAGGGTTACTTACAATTTAGTAACACCTGGGGGACACAGGTTCTGCACTCATAGTCTAGAGGAGACCTGGACATTTTATGGCCTATGATCATATTTCACCCATTGGTTGTCCCTGTGTAGCCTGCGGCATGAGGGCGGGATCATGGCAGCAGGGGGCAGGTAGGGGATGAGTCCATAGCTGGGTGCAGGTCTATGGCGGCCCTCCACAACAGACCCTTGGGAGAATTAATTGCTCACCCTGGTCTAGAGTCCCTATGAGTGAAATTCAGCAAGAAGCAAAATTAAGTTTCTAAAGGCAATTTAAAAAAGGAGGCAGTATTCAGAGAGATTATTCAGGTGAGGATTCTTCAATTGGATTTCAAATAAGAATGTTAATTACAGGCTGAAATGCTGCTGACATCACCCAAAATGAAACAACCTGGAAGGAGAAAGATTTCTTCCTCCTAAAGCAGGGGGTGTCAAACTGCCAGCCCGCAGGCCGGATGCATCATAGCGAAACTGTGCCCACCCCATTGCCGGCGATGGAGTTTGACACTCCTCTCCTAAAGCATCAAACTGCAGTTGAGAGCCGGATGAGAGATTCTCTTTCCAGGTAGAGGGATTCAGTAATAGCAGTGAGTAACTTCACTCACAAGACAACAAACTCAAAGATTACAAATCTATCTTCAGAGAAGAGATTCTGGGATCACCTGTTAAGACGGGATGGGAAATATTTTAAATTCCAGTTCTATACCAAATCTTCACCTAAGAAAAGCAGGTGGATACAGTGCACCATATTAGCCATGATTTTTCTATGCTTTTCATTCAGTGGACTCTTTGCAACTGAATGAAATACAGTTGTCTCTTCCAACCATGTGTTAAGGTTACTTAACGTGGGAGGCAGCTGAAGGCACTTTCCCCCTTTTGTCTTCCCGACTATCACACATTCCCCTATTGTTCTGCAGCCTCTCTAGCTGCTTGCATTTCTTTAATGAGCCCAGCAGAAGAATCACCTAACAGAACTCAGAGAAGTGTAATTTCTATTGAAAAAGACAGATGCTTACACCAAAACAAATTGCACTTCAAAACTAAAATAAAAGCAGGAGAATTTTGATGACTGAGAGTGATCGAGAATAGCCAAAAAAAAATCATCTATGTCATTTTTGCTATTTTTATCATTACAGCCCACTAAATTACATAATTTCTGTGCTTTGGAGAAAGAATCATTATCAATTCTTTTCTGAATGGTGAGATGCCCAGAGTTGTTTGCTGAGATGGGCAGCTATAAAAATCAATCAAACAAACAAACAAAAAAAACAAGTTTAACCTGAAAGTCTAGTTTCTGCTTCATAACCTGTCTTGGGTGGGGATGGGAAGCAAACAAAGAAAAAAAAAGAACTAAATTAAACAAAAATTGATAGTCATATAAAATCTTTCTACAAAGTCCAGTACTATACTGATACAAATATTGCACCGATGAGAGGGACTGGGTACTATATGGGATATCATGAATAAACATGTATTTCTTTGCCAAACTAGACAATCAGCACACAAACACATACAGTGCAGCACACAAAGTCTGACTGCATACTCAGTTTAAATTGGGAATGTACAACCTGGAAATCCAGGATTGATGTGGCTTTTCAGAGCCTTCAACAAGGCTCCTCAAGTCCTCCAAATTTGGGGGTCCAACTGTAATTTCTAATAGGGCAGGAAAAAACCCCATTAAATATACCAAAAAGAATTGTACTAACAGTCTCACTCGAAATTGACATTATAATTAAATTAAATTTAATATTTTTCCTGGATCAATTCATTCTCAGGCCAAACATGATTCTTGGCTGAAAAAGAATTGCAAATCTCTGGCATCAGGGATCATAAGCCACCCAGAGTCACCTTGTAGGGGAGATGGGAGGCATAAGATTTTAAATAAAGTCAGTCAGTCAGTCACTCAATCCTTGGTAGAAGATTCAAAATGAAATAGATATAAATATGAACCAAAAAGGAATCTAGACAAGGATCTAGAATAGTATTTCTCAACCTTGACAATTTTAAAATGTGTGGATCTCATCTTACGAAATTAAGTTACATATTATTAAAAAGAGACAAGATGGTTTTGATAATAATGTGTTCTTTAGGAAATTCACATTTTTTTCAAAACATATTTGCAGGGGTAAGCCTTGGCATTTAAACTGTGGGGATTTTGTTTATATTTATATATCTAGTGCTTGGTCCCACCACCTTTAATGTTCACATCTAAATTAAGTGCAAGTGTCATTTCTTAGCAGCATCACTACTAAGCCATTTATTCATGTGAGAGACTACACAATGTCCTAATACTTAAGAAGCTGTTAAAGTGCCTGTGAATTGAAGGGGCTAATGGCTCTGGCTCAGCTATTGCTTCGCGATCCAGTAAAAATTATTGATTGCATCTAACTTTATGAGATGGACTTTTGATTGAACAATCTTTCTCCTATAATGCATGGGGGGAAGGGGAGGAAGGGGATCCTCCTTTCCGTAGGACTATGTTTTCTTCCATAAAAGTGGAGAATTTTGTTGGAGAATGTTTGTGTGAGCATGCAATTTTCTTTTCTTTTTCAATGGGTGATTTACCACAATAGAGACAATATAACAAAGGCTTTAAATTGGGACAGCAAATCCATAGCCTGCATGAGCCAGAATCCCTACCACAATCATTGCCGAAAGTAGTGGCAACATTCATTATTGTAAAATTACATTTACTTTATCGAAACACTGCCATAGCATAATATGAGAATTCTCTCTCTCTCTGTCTGTCTCTATGTATGTGATTATTTCCATTAATCATTCTGTTGAAATGGAAAAACTGCCAGGTTTGTTACTTAAGTAAATGTCACAAAACCCATCCCCCCCTGATGTTTTGGTTCTTTCTATCATGGGAAGTACCATTTCTGGGGGAAAAAAAGTTGATTTTATTCAGCTATAAACTTCATCAGAAATGTGATGGAACTGTTTCCCTAGACTGTATATCATATTTGAAGAACTCTCCTCATTTAAGATGCTACACTAAAAATAAAGGGAGGGAGGGAGGGAGGGAGGGAGGGAGGGAGGGAGGGAGGGAGGGAAAGAGGAGGACAATTTTCAAATCAAAAAGTTCCACATCAAAATTAACAGGGAAAGAAAAAAAAGTGAAAATTTACATGTGGGTTTTCGGGTGGTGGTGGTGATTTTAGCTACTCTCCAGAAATAAATAAATAAATAAATATAATAATAATAATAATAATAATAATAATAATAATAATAATAATAATAATAATAAAATAGAGTTGGAAGGGACCTTGGAGATCTTCTAGTCCAACCCCCTGCTCAGCCAAGAAACCCTATGCCATTTCAGACAATTGAAAGAGGGGCTGGTCTTCTGTGTCCCTGAAGTCCCTTAAGGCCTATTTAAATGTGGTTTCATGAAGGGCCCACAGGCAGGTTGCACATCCCGAGTCACACCTACATTGAAGGTGGTATAGAGGAGCACTGCTCAAGTCCCCTTTCAAGGCCCTTTGGATTTTGCCCAAAAGGGACAGCAGAGAGGCTCAACAAGGAGGAGAAAGTTGCCATTCCCCAAGAAACTAATGGGAATGGTGATGCTCAGAGGCCAAAGGGGATAAGCATTAATTGGGCAGGCTTGGGCCTCTCTGGATTTGCTGAAACCCTGAGCACAGGGCTCCTATGGCCCAGTCATAAATATCCCTTCCAAGAAAAAAAACCTGAGTGGCTCTCAGATGAAGAACACTTACAAATTATTTTGGAAAGCCAGAGGCATCGCTGGATCCTCAAGCCCAATGGAAATGTTTCTTCTCCATCTTTAAGTCAACTCTATTGAAGGCTTGTAAGATCTTCTATCCTGGAGGACATGAGTGATTGAGGCATGCCTCTTACAAAAGCCAGGCTGTGTCTCAGTCTTCAGAAGCCCACATTGAGTGCCAGGTGATTCTTGAGCCTAATTGACTCAGAATCTAAAGGGGTTATGCAAGGAGGGCAAGCATTTGACAGATTTATCACATTGGACTCAGCTCTCTCCAGCCTGCCCATTCAGAAAGTAATATGGTTTGGCAAACTCTGACCTTGTGTTGGACAAATGTTTCAGCTTGAAGGAAAAGAAATGATCAAAAGGAACATAAAATTTAAAAAAAAGCTGTTCCAGATCCTTAGTTTGCAAATTCAGCAGAGCACCACAGACACAAAATATAATTATGCCAATTTGCAGAACAAAGGATTTGGCTCATCTTAAATACATTTTAGTGAGATAATTCTATCTTATTCTTTCACACTACCTTGTTGCAATAGCTGCTGTAATGCTAAATAATTAACTTGCACACTTTGCCTCTAGTATATATCACTCAGGTCCAACATGAAATGGTCCAGAAAGCAACATTTCAGAAATCCAAAAACTAAATAGTTAACCATGCATGTAATGACAAACAAAATTAGAATACATGTTTGCTTGAGCAGTTAGGTGTTATCTATGGTGACCTTGGATGGAGAACAGTGCAGTTCTGCCTATATCTTCAGTGTCTATTAGTTCTTTCCAAAGAGTGGGGAAATTCCAAAGTAACAGATGGATTAAAAACACCATCACCATCACCACTACCATCATCATCATCATGGAAATGCCAAAGTGTAACAAGGGAGTCTTTTAGATAAAGTATTCTCGTTTGCACTCGCTCACTGGGTTCTGTAAGTCAACCTCAGTCTTAAAAGAACGGTCAAGGTGTTCTGGGTACTCTTTTTCCTTTGTCTGGCTGTTCCGATGAGCCTGTTTGTGCTGATAGAGGACTCTGCTCATAATGGCCACAATGCAAAAGATGATGAAGATCACAACTGCAATAACACCTGAGATGCAAAACACAAAATATAAACAGAAAGAGAAATTGAGAGTGAGGCAAGTGGCCTATTCAGTAGAATAGATTTCATTTTGTTGTTAAGTTCACTGTTGCTATTGAAGTGAATTTTGTCTATAGTCCTACAAGTGTGTTATACTCAGGTTTTTAAAGAAGAGACTGATAGCCACTTGTCTGAAATGATTATAGAGATTACTGCTTGAGTAGGGGGCTGGACTAGAAGACCTCCAAGGTGTCTTCCAGCTCTATTCTGATTACATTACATTTAAAGTGAATTTTGTCTATAATCCTAGAAGCTTGTTATAGTAAACCTCAGCTTCTTCCTGATCTCAGCAGAGAACCAGCCAAACCTGGCTGTACTATATTTCATGATGAATTACTCCAGCAAACATTGTTCATGCACAAATTATTATTATGCAAGATTTAACTGCTATTTCATTAGTGACTTTTGGTTAGGAAAATGGTAAGCTATTCTGCAGTCCCTCATACTGCTTTTAAATATACTTTTGAGATTTTGAGGTCTACAGTAGATGGTGAGACATCTAGAGGTAAGGGTGGTACTCATGCAGGAGGAAAGAGAGGAGAACCATTATGGAAATTTGGTCACATGATGTTGGGAATAGACAATCCTCTCCTCCCAAGTGAAGCCTAAATGAATATATTTTGTTACCAAGTTTCCATGACATCTAAGTACCAATCTGCCTACAAATAGAAGTTATACATTGGTAAGAATTCTCAATTATCGTAATTATTATTGAGGGGAGTTAAAACATTCATGGTCTCAAGACAATCTGGCCAAAATTGGATATTCATTCAATTGTATTGTATATGGTCAATCCCTAATGGATGTAGTATTAATTCAATTACTTTCTCTTTGGTACTCTAATTCATGTTATTTAATTGTGAAGTCCAATGGGTCATAAACTTTGAAACTACTTCACTGAGCTGTGCAATGAGACAAGGAAGATGAGTGACCACAAATAAAATCAGAAAATTGCGCTCATCTTTCAAAATGCTTTTTGGAACTATGCTGCAGAACACAAAACCGAACTAGCTATCTTCTAAGGCTCTGGCCACATTAGCAATACAAACAGTTACAGGAAAACTACATTAGCTGGCAATTAGTTACAATTAATTTTCAATGTTCGGAATTCCTCCTCAGGATAAGCAAACTAAGATTAAAAAGGACAGTTCTTGCCAATAATATTTTGCTTTTCCATGCTCGTGTTTCTGACGTTACTAGAGATAAATTGTGGATGGATAAAGAAATCACTAGGAGTGGCACATGTAATTGCATTCTCCATGGCTTTCAGCAGGATTAAAATAGCAACAAACAAAAGAAAAAAAATACTATAAAAATTAGAACTATTATTTTCCCTCTACCCTGCCTACATACAACTTCAAATCAGAAAAATTGGACAATTGAGAAATGTAAGAGAAAGTTATTTTAGCAGTTATACCCACCTAAAAGAAAATGAGGGTTGAAGAATCACTAAGGCAAAAGTCCCAACCCTGCAAGCTGCATTGGAATAGCAATAGCACTGAGACAATATAATGTAGTGCTTTACAATCCTCTCTAAGTGGTTTGCATATTGCCTCCAGCAATCTGGATCCTCTTTTTATTGACCTTGGAAGAATGGATGGTTGAGCCAACCTTGAACCAGTCAGGATTGAACTGCTGGCAGATGGCAGAATTAATCTGCAATACTGCATTCTAACCACTGCACCACCACGGCTCTTGATTGAGAAAAAACCCCATGATTTGCTCAACTTACCTCCAATGAAGGCTGAATCGCTTCTGACAGCATTGCTGAGTGGTTCTTTATCATCAGCCTTCCCAAATGGATCTGTAATTCATAAGGAAAACCAAGGTAATGCTTAAACCACTAAGGCACTAATCTTTTTTTCTGGCTGAAACTCATACTTGAGAGACATCCCAGAGGCCATCCTCCAAAAACATGTGGATGCAGCCAAGATAATAAAATAAATTTCATTTTATTTCATTCACTCTGATCTTGACAGAAAATTAATACAAGTTCTCTTCAGCCATATATGTACTAATTTTGAATTGTACCTGGAATCCAACTGGCAACCAATGGAGCTCACAGAACTGAAGTGTCACATATGCTAAACATCAGGCACCCCCAACTGCCTGTACTACTGCATTTTGCACCAGCTGACAGTTCTGAATGCTTTTCAGGGGTGGCTCCAGATAGACTGCATTGAACTATTCCAGTTGGGATATGAGGAAGGTATGAATGATAGTGAGTACAGCCTCCAGATATCTATAAACATATCCATCCATATATTAAACAATAAAGAAACACAACACATGCTTCTTTCTCTTTCTTTCTTTCTTTCTTTCTTTCTTTCTTTCTTTCTTTCTTTCTTTCTTTCTTTCTTTTTTTCTTTCTTTCTTTCCTTTCTCTCTCTCTCTCCCTCTCTCTCTCTCTTATTTACCTGTCTTATATACCAAGTTATACTCTTCTATAAGCTGATGATCTCCAGCTGGGCTGATAGATATTGACATTCTCTGCCCATCATGGCTTTGATCAATCAAAGCTTTCATGTTTTTAGTAAGTTATAGAGGATACTACCCTTAGTTATAACTATTACCCATTTATTATTCCCTGCTGTCAGTAAGGATAGTTTGGACAGATGTCAGCCAGTATGTCACAAGAACAACCAAAGCTTGTTTTAACTAAACCATGCTTACCTACTTGTATGCAAGTTAGAATCTTTGATCTGAACATACTGTTACATACTATTACATCTGGCTTGCATAAATTTAATTTTATTTAAAACTAAATAAAACCACTGAGTTGATGTGATTATAGTTAAATGTAAGTAAAATAAAATTTTAGTTGCTTGTTCTTTTTATTTTTTGTTTTCCATCACATAGGAAACTACAGCTGATGGCAATTCTTTTTTTTCCAAATTTTATTGATTTTCTAATATTACATTTACATATTTGAAAAGCAGCATGGTGGTTGGGTAGTAGTAATTCAATTACATACAAATATCATTAGTACAGATTTCAGATTGCTACCATAAACATTTCCTCTTTTTTTCCCTTCATATGTACTGTCTGTGAATTTAAAGACAGGTTTTATCCTATCAATCGCATACTTACATATATCCATAGCTTTTAGTTTACACATATTCTAGTTGTTTTAACATACAATCTTATAGACAATCAATGATCTAATAAATTTTTTCAATGTTAATTTCCACTAACATTTAGATTTAAAATTTGATATTTATCATTCCCAAAAATTTTAATATACTCCCAATTCATCTATCACAATTCCTCACAAAATCTAATACTCAAAATACACATCCCGTCTACTTAACTTCTCACCCTCTATGTCAGAGGTGTCAAACTCAATTTCATTGAGGGCCACATCAGCATTGTGGTTGCCCTCAGCGCTGCTTTAAGAGTTGCCTCGTGGAAAATGTGACTTCGGCTGTTCACAGCCCAGGGATGAGCCATAATGGCTGGTTCTTTCGTCTGCCGGTTTGGAGGGATCACCAAGATCTAACGGGAGAGTTGTGGCTCACCCGTGATCCAGCGAGCACCCCTCCTTGTTGATTGCCTCTTCGGGGCAACTTTTGGCCCTTTTCAGCCCCCCCCCCCAGCGATGAGAAACTGGATGGGGGAGAGAGAGAGAGAAAGTCTCCCAGCCGTCCATAGCGGTTGCGTGGGAAACTAGAAGTCTTAATGGCAATTCTTATAAAGTTCCTGGGAGTCACTGAAAAGCCTGAGGCCTCTGATTATATATTCTTAAATTAATAAAACAATATTAGAATTAAGAACTATTGCCTTCTGGTTATTTTTGATTATTTATTTATTTTTAATGTAGAGGTGAATTTAAATTTTATATTTTGTATTAGAAAGTGTTTTTTTTAAGTGAGGAAGTAACATTAAAAATGGAAGGAAAACTATGTATTTGCAATGAGATGTATGCATGAATAGACTGGATATCTTTTTACCCAGAGGCATAAGTAGTAAACAGAATTCATTTCAGATTGATAGATGAAAACTCATTGGCAGAAAATTCCACTTTGAGTCTCTCCTGCACTCTGCAGAATCAGGAGATGGAGAAATGCTGACCAGTGCATATTTTCCACTGCAGAGATTCCCCGCTCTCAATCCCCCCAACTACCCCCCCCCCAAACAGCAGCAACAACAAAAAATCTGGTTGTATTTTGCAAATAATTAATTAAATAAATAAATAAAAAACCTCTAACTTTTCCATACATGTGTCTTTGGCGCATCACTCTGGAACTTGTCTCATATTAGTCAAGTGAATTACACAGAAATAATGATGGTAATGCATTTCAAAATATCCCCAAATGTAATCAGAGCATCCAAAGGAGGCGTGGGACTGAAGGAAAGTGCAAGTTGAAGCACCCAATTTTTGCTGATTCTCCACAATCTTTGGTATTTTTCCACATGGTACCTCTATTGATCTGGAAAGCTTCTCAACCATGACTGTAACTTTTTGTGGATTAGCAACTGCCTCAGACTTTTCTAGGGAGAGTCTATCAGTTTCATTGCAACTTACCCAGAATGAAAACTAAGATTCTGAGCCACAGAAGAAAACGATGCCTTTCAAATCCAGTGACCATAGAAAAATAAGCCAGACTTTTAATAAAGTTCATTCAGAAGAAACACGTCAGTTAAATAAACATTTGGCAACAAATAGTATTTATTTGCCCAATTAATACAAATTAAAGTTAGCTAAGTATGTTAGCTAAGAAATCAACACAAAATGTTAAGAATTAATTGCTTTCAAATAGTATATTTGGTATAATTATCTCTCTTTCTCTCTCATACACATACACACAGAAAGAAAGAGAGCGAGAGAGAGAGAGAGAGAGAGAGAGAGAGAGAGAGAGAGAGAAAGGCAGAGATAAAATAAAGTCAAGGTAGCCTAATTTTAGGCTTGTTTATTTACTGTATTTGTTTGTTTATACATCTCATATCCTGGCAGGTCATTAAAAATTTCATGGGCCCTTGATTGACAAGAGTTATTCACGTTTACTCTAGACTCCAGTGGGCCAAATGGGGCCCGGAATGTGGTTTCATGTGGTCCACAAAGCCATTCTGGAAACAGTGAGGGAATGGCCCCTGCTGCCTTGGCCCTGGCCCAGGCCGCCCGGGAACCAATGTACAATTTTGTGGTGGCCATCTATGCTGAAAAGCATTCAGTCTTAGGTCCACAAAGCCATCTGGAGACAGCGAGGGACTGGCCCCTGCCACGTCAATGCTGTCTCCTGGGGAAGTGTCACCCTTTGCGAGGAATGAAGAAATGCACCATTGCCTGGAAGTGGCCAGCAAATGGCCCTCGTCTACTTTACATATTCGGCTTGATGGGCTCTGGGGGAGGGGTTTCGGCAGGCAGCGGGGCACTCTCCTCACAGTGTCAAGAGGCTGATCCAGGTGGCATGAATCCAAAAAGAAGTGCAACACTGCTTAGCCCCCAGCCTGCCCGATTTTGGCAGGCAGCGGGACGATCTCCTCACAGCGCCAAGAGATGAGCCAGGTGGCACGAATCTGATGAGAAGTGCAATGCTGCCTAGACCCCAGCCTGCCCGGTTTCAGCAGGAAGCAAGGTGCAAAGCTGGCAAGCTTTGCATTGCCCGGCTCAGCCTCTCAGCGCTATGAGGAGAGCACCCCGCTGCCTGCCGAAACCGGGCAAGCTGGGGGCTGGGTGGCATCATGCTTCTCTTCAGATTCATGCTGTCTGGTTCAGCCTCTCAGCACTGTGAGGATAATGCCTCACTACCTGCCGAAACCAGGTAGGCTGGGGGCTAGGTGGCATTGCGCAGGTAACATCGACTCCCAAGTTACTCATGGTGTCCCCTCCCCTAAAGCCCACCAAGCCAGATATGTGAAGTAGGCAAGGGCCATGTGCTGGCCACTTCCAGGCAATGGTGCATTTCTTCATTCCTCACAAAGTGTGACACCTCCCCAGCTAAGTTTCTTGCCTGTTTTTCTCCCTCCCTCATCTCAAATATTTTCCCACCACTCTGTTCTTAGGAAGGAAGGAAGGAAGGAAGGAAGGAAGGAAGGAAGGAAGGAAGGAAGGAAGGAAGGAAGGAAGGAAGGGTCTGAGGGAAGTCTTGCCTTAGTCCTGCCCTGCTGCCCTTTCACCAACCCCTTGCCCCCTCCTCCTGGTATATCCTAAGGAAGCTTTGGATACAAAGCAGGTCTCCTCCCATGGAGAGGGAGTGGGCCTCCCTCTGACTTTGTCCTCATGCCCATCATGAGCAACCTGGCTAAGGAGAGCAAGCACAGCCGCAGCAGCCTTGAGGAGGAGGTAAGTGCAGCTGGGCACTCCTTTGGGGAAGTGGGGCTGGGCTTGGTGCCGCGGGTGCTTGAGGGCCAGGTTGGGTGTTTGACCTCTGTGCCCAGGGCTCCAGGCAGCCTGCGGCACCATCCAGCTCCCCCCTCACATGGCCTGAGAGGAACAGTGAGGCTACTCCAGTGGACCAGGCCTTGGCACTTGCCCCAGTCCCACCCCCTACTGCCAGAGACCCTCAGATCTGTCCTACTCCTGCCCAGCCCCCCATAGGCACCCTTGACATGAACAATGTAGAGTTGGCCATGCCCAGCCAGTAGGCCACACCCACTCCAGCCACGTCCACCTAGTAGGCCGTGCCCACCCTGGTTACCCCCAGCCAGCCGTCCTAAGGGCAACTACAATGCTGATGCAGTCCTCAATGAAATTGAGTTTGACACCCCTGCTCTAGAGCACTAGCAAATAAGAATAGATTTGCATGGAGAAGGAGCTCACCCACATCTTTTAGCACATTCCTGGAAAAACCACTTAAGGTGCTGCCAATCTGCATTAGTCAGAATTGCTTTAAACAGCTATGACAAGACAATCTAGTGACTACAAAAGAGAGAGAAAGCACATGGAACTCATCCAACACAAGGAGCTTATAATAATTTGTTACTATTTCTTGTTAACAGATTCTAATGTTTTCTCCATAATATCTCACACACAATGAATGAAAGGAAATGGAGATTTGGAAGGAATCCAAACAGTTTTAGAACAAACAAAACAAGGCAACAATGCTGAAATTGTAATTAAATAGGAAAGAAAAACAAAATCCTTTCAGGACATATCATTCCAGTTTATTGGAAGCAAGAAGAGTTAATTCACTCTTCTTTAAGCTGAAGTAGGTTTTATAATATAGAATGCATTTTTGGGCTGGGAGATGAACATATTGTTCTTTTATACTAAAATAAATTTTAGTACAATTTATACTAAATAATATTTCATTTTAATGTATTATGGCCACTCACTCAGGACAGCTTAGAATAAAAATAAAATAATAAATAAAATAAAATCTGTTCAAAACATAAAACAAGGGGAGGCAGTGTGGACAAAAACAGCCAAACCAATAAAAACACAAAAATATGATAGACTTCCACAGCGACACTAGTCCCAAGCCTGGGAAATCAATATCCTTTAGTGAAAAATGATCTGATAGCCACCTGGGTATGTGCATGTGTATGTATACGCACTTCCAACTTATAGTAATACTAACCCTAGCTTTACAATGTCGTCTCCTTTCCAACATAAACACTTAAGATGCCCAAGGGAGTATTTAATTATTACAAGTGGGAAATGAACTGCTTGGATCATCATCAGGGTATAATGTGTCTCTCCTTAAAACCAGAGAGGATAAGAGACAAGCATAACACAACAGCTTCTGCCAGTCTACCCATGTCCTGATTATCTGAGGTGATAAAAGTTCAAGCAACAAATTCATTATACCAAGTGATTAGTTTTTTTTTAAAAAAATGTTTAAAATCTCTCTATCTAGATAACTACTCCGAACCTGTCAGATCATGAGACACAGACCAGAAACAGGCTTGTATGGATCAGTTTCTTGTAGGCCAGGGGGCCCCAACCCCTGGGCCACAGCTTAATAATGGGCCATGGCCTGTTCAGTGGAGCTCCGCATGTGCGCATTTGCTCACCGGAACCATCCCCTCCCCACCTGCCACCAGTCTGCAAAGCCGGAATTAAGGAGAAACTTCCTAACAGTGAGGATAATTAACCAGTGGAACAACTTGCCTTCAGACTTTGTGGGTGCTTCATCATTCGAGGTTTTTAAGAAGAGACTGGACAGCCCCTTGTCTGAAATGATATAGGGACTCCTGATTGAGCAGAAGGTTGGACTAGAAGACCTCCAAGGTCCCTTCCAGCTCTATTCTGATTATTATTATTTGTAGAAACAGGGAGGTGAATGGGGATGATATAGTCAGCATAATCAAGATACCATATTGCATCTTATTTGCATATTGCCTAGAATCTCTTGAATAAAACAACTTATTAATCTATAAAAATAAAAGTATGTTCCATTTTTATATATACCATATTTCCATCATCTACTATTAAACTAAGCATCGAGTAAGAAATATTACTAAACAAGTTACCTGTACAAGGTGCTGAACATACCTGAGGAAGAGTAAATTGAAGTTGCTGTATTTGCATCTACTTCAACCAATGATCTGCAGTTTGATTCAGACAATAAGCCCAGGACTGTCACTGGTGATAGGTTGGGATGTCTTAAGGCAGCTTTCAGTGGAGCAATATGGTTATACTGCACAGAAGACATGCATCCAATGAATCCAAAAGCATTTGCCTTGGAGATCTCCAGATCCAGACCCTGACTATCTGTAAAATACAAAGCAAATTGGAGCTCTTTCATTTATATTGTAATTCCATAAGAACATTAAAGGACAGCCGGCATTAATTTCCACCTATTTAACCATTCATTTAATTATTTTTTTTTTACCATTTCATGTAATACAATCTTCAATCCATGGCTGGAAACTTGCTATATTGTTATTTGCCTATTTTTCTCCACCTAGCTGAATGATCCAAGAATTATTTTAATGAATTCCAACAGAAAGAAAGCTGGAATTAGGTCTAAGATTTAGGGAACATGCTTACTCCAAGTCTGTGAAATGACTTGCTTACTAGGTTTGAGATGCTGCAAACATAACAGAGATAATCTGCATATAATACAAATAACATGTTCAGAAACACTGATATTGAGATATACGTAATATAATATGTTGAGGGGGGAACACTTTATTTATTTATTTATTTATTTATTTATTTATTTATTTATTTATTTATTTGTATACCGCCCTTCTCCCTAAGGACTCAGGGCGGTGAACAGTGACATAAATAACAGAATGCACAAATACAGATATTGAAAACAAATTAAACCCTAATTTTGCCCAAATGCAGAAGATAGTTACCTTAAAACAATAACCCGTCAGACCAGACCGGATTGCTCAAACAGATATGTTTTTAGGTCGCGTCGGAAGGAGCGAAGGTCCGGAGCCATCCGGAGCTCAACCAGTAAACGATTCCATAGCTCAGGCGCGCCCACAGAGAACGCCCTCCCTCTGGGAGCCACCAGACAGCATTCTCCGAATGGTGGAATCCTTAGGAGGCCCTCTCTGTGGGAGCGCACTGGACGGAGGGACGTTGACGCTGGCAACAGGTGATTCCTAAGGTACTCCGGACCCATGCCATGTAGGGCTTTGAAAACCATTACCAGGACCTTGAATCTTACCCGGAGGACAACTGGGAGCCAATGCAGCTCACGGAGTAGAGGTGTAACACATGATTAAGTATTGTGAATTCTAAATATTATGTTTTCCTTGGTGTTTCTTAACTCTGAACTAAAGTTATTACGGTTATGATAATTTTGGTTTTTGCACAATTTATGTATGACCTCAACATCATGTGGTGGTGCAATGGTTAGAATGTAGCATTGCAGGCTAATTCTGATAACTGCCAGCAGTTTGATTCTGAGCAGCTCAAAGTTGACTCGGCCTTCCTTCCTTCCGAGGTCAGAAAAGTGAGGACCCAGATTGTTGGGGGAGGAGACAATATGCTGACTCTGTAAACCGCCAAGAGAGGGCTGTAAAGCACTATGAAGTGGTATATAAGTCTAAGTGCTATTGCTATTTGGGTCATTCATGGCTATGCTTCTAGTTCACAATTATGCTTGTCTGAGAAGTTTGAGATATAAAGAAAAGGGGAGAAATAGAAACCACGTTTCTATGAAAATCATTGGAAAAGACAATATGATTTATAAATCATACAGCAAAGTTCAAAACACACTGCACAATTTATAAATCTTTGACAAGACAATTATCACTCTGATCATTTCTTTCCCAATTTGGGTTTTTAATAATAAGTTACCTGTGGGTTATATCCTGTGGTTTCTCTGGTTTTATATAATTCAGCAGGTCTAGAATCATGGTGCTACAAAATAATACCACTAACAAAGTGGGAAAGGTTTCACATCCTAGATGTCAAGTTTATTTTTTATTATACCTAGGTGCAGGTACAATAAAGTATTTTTTTTAAAAAAATATATATACCTAGTTGTAGGACATAAAGATCAGGATTTAAAGAAGCATTCAATATTTGCATCCAGTTCTTATTATACATAGATAAACTTGCTGACTTTGTTGTGTTTTGGGAATCAAGCTACATCACTGTTGGGGACTGCTGGAAGTCCACACTGAATACACTGTCTGAGATAAAGATAAAAAGTATATGGAGCTTTCATGTGCCTAAGTATCAACTTTATGTTGTACTAATATGTCATAATATGTAATTCTCTCTCCCTTTCTCTCTCTCTCCCTCCCTCCCCCTCCGGATTTCTTCGAAATGTTGTAAAAACATCTAGGGAGAACTGTCCTATGGTCATGTGTTTCCTTGGCCTAAAGGTCAAAACTACTTCCTACATCAGATGGAGAGTTAAGAACATGGGAAACAACTTCTCTATTTATAACCTATGGACTCTCTTTCCTTCTTGCTTGATATCATTAGTCATGGTCAGGGTTATGGTACAATGCAGAAAATTAATCATATGTTCAGATTGCCGGTGTGCTCAGTGGTGTTTTGAAGTCAACACCATCACATATGTGGTTCACTCAAGGACAATTTTATCAGATACCCTTTTATACACCTTGCTAGTGAGCTGACAAGATTTATGTAACTTTACCTGAAACAAACATCATATCTACCATAGTCTTTATATTCCTGTCTAGAAATGAACAATGAAGCTAGTTTGCTTACTTTTTCAGGCCATCTGTGTGTTTTACAGAAAAAGAGTTGCCCCCCCCCATGAACACTGAATATTTTGCATAATAAAGGCAGCTGGCTAAAATGACTCTTATACAGAAAGAATATTATAAAGGTTATATAAAAGAATTTATGAAAAAACATTTTTTTCTCAACAATCAGATTAACATGGTTGAAGTTTCTCATATATTTTGATGGAAACACCTTGTCAGCTCAGCAGTATTGGCTGCTATGTATGCTTACAGATGGAACTAAAAGTCTGATTGCATTTGATATACGCACTTTAAAATAATTTTTGATTGTGGTGTCTGCCTTGCCAGCAAAGAAGTCTTTTCATTCTTCAACAGCAGACAGGAGAGCTCTGCCCCTAACTTTAACCTAGCTATCCAGTTGACCCAGAAGCTAGAAAGAAAAGAAACTTTTCTTTGTGCAAGTCTTTATTTCTTTGCTGGAAAAAAAAAATCAGGGGCAGGGAAAGGTCTAGAAAAATAATTGCCTGTCTATCTACCCAAGTATTGTATCTCTGCCTGTGCACCATGCAAAAAACAAAAACATCAGATGTTCTTGCTTTGACATGGAGTTTAGAAGCTTATAAATTTAAATAAATGAATTAATTAAAACAAAACTTTAAATAAATGTATTGATTTCAATCTGCCATTTTACGTCCATTTATTCTACCGCTTGCTGAGGCATGCAAGGTGGAAGCCTGGAGGAGTAGATGGAGAACAAGGTGCAGAAGCTGTTTGGGCCAGGTTGTTTGTGGGACCATCTTTATTCCACTATTTCTGCCCGACATACAAGATTTAGCATGTTCCAAGGGCAAGTTTCCTCTATTAAACAATGTTATCAGGTTGGACTCAGAAGTTGTGTTTTCACTATGACAGCCTTGTAGCTCTGTATTCCTCCAGATAACCCTATGGACCTTTGGACCAGGAGCTTAGGACTGACCTATTATTAATGTGAATGTTATGAAGGGCAGATGTCATTTACCAGGGCCCCATTGGTTGTTTTTAATTATTGAGTATCCTGGTCAGAGTCACTGCTGTGAAAGGGGAAGCCATACTTATTATTCAAATAAATATTTTTTTTAAAAAACATTCTAATTCCATCAAAAGGTTACCTCACCTAACTCTAGCATGTATGCAAGATAGGATTCTCATGTCCAATTTGCCTTTCTGTTGATTAAAAGATAAAAATAATATAAAAAATAATAATAACTGTGATGTCTCTAGGCTCTGTGGTATAGAAGCATAAAAGCTAGGACAGTGATGGTGAACCTTTTACAGACCGAGTGCCCAAACTGCAGGCCCAAACCCACTTATGTATCGTCGGGCGCCAGGGGCGTGGCCCATTGGGTGGGTGTGACCAATTGGGTGGGAGTGGCTGCGGTGGTAACGGCAGACTGGGTGGGACTAAAGAGTTCAAACAAACAATTCCAAATTTGCAAGACCCGTTTTTCCCTACAAGAAATTGAAATTGATTGATTGATTCTTTTTTTTTCCCCACACGGTGGCGGAGGCCTAAAGTGAAAAAGTTTTATAAAACCCAGCTGAAGGCCTAGGACTGGGGCATCTGCGCGCATGCCCACAGAGAGGGCTCTGTGTGCCACCTGTGGCACGCGTGCCATAGGTTCGCCACCATGGAGCTAGGAGATGCAGACTTTTTTTCCCTTTGGGAAAATTTATTAAGAGGGGAAAAAAACTTTATTAAAGGAACAGCCTCCCCCATTTAAACTTTATTGAAATGGATACATTCAGCATTGAAAAAGATAAATTAGAATCCTGCTTAGATGATGTTCAGACAAATACAAATCAGTCTCAAAACAAAACAAAACTACATCCTAAATAAAACAGAGTGTCCTGGACTGACCAGAGGATTGCACTCATTTGCTAGAAATTGATTGCTCTTTTCCAGAATCTCTGGGAAGATGCTCATTCTTCATCATGGCCTATAACTCATATTGGATGACTTTTCACACTGTTCATTGACTTGTACAGAGAAATAAGAACCTGAGACAATAAGAACCTTAGCACAACATGGAAAACCAATAATAGTATAAATTCCTGTTGACATTTTGACCATTTCTACAGAAACACCCATTTTCTGAAACAAAAGTTTTCCTGCCTCATTTAATCAGACTTCCCCCAGATTCATGGCAACCTATCAGGGGCTAACAGTGGTAAGCCTGTGCTTTCCCCAGTCTCACTCAGTCCACATATTTCAAACATATCCTGCACATCTTGTTCTCTCTCTCTCTCTCTCTCTCTCTCTCTCTCTCTCTCTCTCTCTCTCTCTGTATGTGTGTGTGTGTGTGTGTGTGTGTGTTTGTCTGTGTGTGTAAGTAAAATGAAAATGCAGGGTGGGCAAGCAGACTGTATTCATCGCAACCACAGTAATATTTCCCTTCACAACCGAGCTTTTCAAAAACAGAGGGTTTAGTGCCCTCACCCCACCTCAAAAGGAAAAAAAAATATTAGCAGAGTCTGAAGTAGTATAATTCAGGAAAGATTTGTAGCATTTGTCATTTGTTCACATTCAAATTAACTCTAAATATTTTTAAACTGAAGATTAAATCTGATTTGGTGTTACGTTGCAATATTAAAACCACCAAGAATTCTAATCCTATTTAGGTACTATATGATTTTGAGCCCTTAATCATGTGAACCAGAAAAGTAGCATCTCCAATGATGCGACTCACATAAGGTCAAACTTATGGAGACATCAATGCATTAGTGTAGATGTCTTTTAAGCAGAAAAATCACTGGGCATATAATTGCTAGTTACTAAATGAGTCATATTCTTAAAAATGAAATCTCCTGGCTTGTAAGGAAGCCATTGTATGTACAACAATGTAGAAGAATGCTTCCTTTCTGCATAGTGAATACATTGAGGAGTATTTGAGTAAGATCAACATCATACATTACGCTCAGAAATGAAATGATTAGCTGAAGTTCTTTCACAACTGATGGAATACACTCCCACTATGAAAAAAACAACCAACCACAGAGCTGAAGCTTTGAAAGAACTACAAAAACAGATGTATAATACAATTTTAAGGCAATTAGGGCATGGATAACCAGGCTTTCCTATCCAGAGCTAATCAAATGAATTGCAATTTATCAGTTTTTTAAAGCCATTCAGGCCACTTTTGGAGTATGTTGATTCAAAAATAAGATATACACAATTTTCTTGGATGAGAAAAGTGCCTTCATTTTGTTATGATTCAGCTTCAGGTTACTGGCATATACGCAACCCATTTTTTGATGCAGGAGAAGTTTTAACACCTCCACTGCTGTACCTGATAAATGAGACACCAATATTAATATTTCACTCCAAAATCTTTGCTCCTAGGAACCAGCACTTTCATATAGATGTTAAAGAACAGAAGAAATAATGGGGGAATTTGTAGGATTCTATTTCATTAAAATGAAATCTTGTAAAATCCTTTGATACAACTTTCTGAACCTGAACTTGCGGATAAAGAGTTAAACAAACCCATGCTCTCCAATGCTCCAAGCCATCTTAATAGGATTACTTGGATGGGAAACTCCATGGTCACTTTTGGATGTGACAGCACAGGGGCTTGAGGATCAGGATGAACCCCCTGACAATCATATGATGTTCTCGTCAGGCACTTTACTGTATTTTGGTAAGACCTGAATACTGCCTGTTTTCAAAGCAGCTATATTACTGCAGATATACCATCATTTTGAAGATCAATCTGTGTACTCATTGAAGGGGATGTCTAGTGGCCCTGGCCCAAATGTCCTACATATTGGCTGAAGCAAGGGTTAAATGCTTATTATTGGAAAGTATTCAGTAGATAGCTGCGGGGATTTTTTTTTAATGTAAAACCATGGGAGTATGTTCTGGATGTATGCATCTGGTCAACATCTGAGCATGAGTTAGCTATGAGGTTTTCATGTATTCATGACTATTGATTCTCTGTGAATGTTACAGGCTCCCAAACAAGCATATACATGCCAGTTTTCTGGCAACCTAAATTACTCAGTAGTAAAATGCTTGCTTGAATATGGAAAGGGAAGTTATGGTCTTCAGATAATCTGTAACTGATGAAGATTGGGTGTCTTCCAGCCTTGTAGGGTCCATTTTTGTTACCAACTAGGTGAAAATTTGCAATATTTTTTTCAATATTCTACAATTAGTTTCCAAACCATCGGTACATAATTCAGAAGGCCCCTAGCATCTACAAAAGACAATGTGAAATAACTTTTGTTTAAAAGGAAACTATTATGAAGGACATCATATAAACCATTGTTGCTTTTTTGTGTCACATCTCTATCAATAATAAATCTTCTAATTCTTTTTCATTCATCTTCTAATTTTCTTTCCCATCATTTTGAATCTATGCAACCATGGTCACAGACTATGTTTTGTTTAATTATCAGAATTTTAAATCTATTAAGAATGTGACACAGAAACACCAAATTTGACATTCAGATACTGGACATCCTTTTTTACATCATGGTTCTTCATGCTCATGAACATTCAATTTGGGGTATTCTAATAACCATCTAAAATTACTATTGAAGTCATTGCAAAATAATTCTCTAGCATTTGGGGAGGGGGTTGAAAAGCATGTTAGGCTGCCAGTGCTTTACCTGCATCAAAAGATGTTTCTGCTTTGTATTTTTCTGCAAATCACTCCTTTTATTTGGCCTAAGTTCTATATTGCATATTTCCACCCATGTCCTCCAACAAAGAGACTTCCTTACTTGTACTATCCTTACAGATCCAGAAATTGTCAGCCTAGTGAAATGAACCTTATTTCATTTTAATAGAGAAATCAGAGGAACTGGGCAATGGAAAAACTAGTCATCTGGAATCAATGGCAGAACTCTCTCCAATAGAAATTAATATTATAATAACAAGATTTACTTTCATATTGTTATTTCAATTTGATAACTGCAATTGCTGGCTGGCATGGTCACAAATTAGATAGAATACAGCAGGACAATAATTAGCAATGAATTTCTGCACCGTAGCACACCAGCCATGCAGAAAATCACCCTATGGTATACTTGTTTCAGAGCATTGCCACTAAATATAAAAATTGTGTCCTTGGGGCACTTTTGAAAATGAGTTCTTCAGTTAGGAAATACTAGCCATATTTTCAGCATGGATCTGGGGAAGAAATTTTTAGATTATCTGGTGTTAATCTCTCCTTCTATAAGGTGTGTCCATAAAGGATTGTTGAAGGTCTCTTTGTGAGAAAGAAGCACCATCTGCATTATATTTCACGATCAATTGGTTTGAGTTCTGGTCCTTTTTTCACATGAAGGTTTAGGCTTCCACAGATATTTATTTTTCATAATTCTGGCACTCTTTGTCAGGGTCATTATGAAAGTTGTACATTTATTATGCAGAAAGTACATTCTAATTTTAAAAATATAGGGGAACAAGGAAACATTAGACATATTATCTAATCAACACTCTTAAAACACAAGTAGAAAAAGTTTTGCTGATATCCCAGCAGGGAGAGAAGAAATGAAAGATAACACAATACCAAGGGTGAGATATACTCACTAAACACATATATTCCCTCACTACTTGGGAGATATTACATTAACTTGAGCAACAGAAAGATCAAGGCCATCTTTATAGGATTTATTTTATAAAAGAGCAAGTGGTTGGATATTTACAGTGTGATCTTGAAACCTACAAATATGAACACCATTAACCATGACCTCAGACATCTAGAATCAGGTTGGCATAAATGGATGTTCTAGTTAACACAACCAACCAATGCATAAATACAAAATATGACATAGATTACGAGAGATACCACACAATGCCATTGTTAGAACATCTGTGTGCTCTGAAAATATGCACAAAAATGTCATACTTGTGTTGTATTGGTATTGTGCTACAACAGTTGCCCTCATGACTATTAATATGTTTACTTAGCCTATCAAAGTGCTCTACTTCAGAAGATGTAATCAAAATCATGCTTTATGACTTCATTGTGACTCTGGGAAGCCATACTTCCGTATAATCCAAATAACCTCTATATTATTATTATTATTATTATTATTATTATTATTATTATTATTATTATTATTATTATTATTATTATTATTAATTCAACCTTTATTGTTTGTATAAATAACTCAAGGTGGCATACTCCTTCCTCCAATATTTTCCTCACAACAACAACCCTTTGAAGTGGATTGGGCTGAGAAAGTGTGATTGGTCCAAGGTCACCCAGGTCAGTTTTCATGCCTAAAGTGGGACTAGAACTCACAGTCTCCAGGTTTCTAGACTAACCCTAACCCTAACCCTAATGCTAAGCCTTAACCATTACATTAACAGAGTCGAGCTTATGCATAAACTCAGAAGTAAAATGTACTGAAATAAATGAGGCTTGTAAGCAAGAAAGGAAACATCGGGTTGTACTTTTAGGGTATTTTGAGTCAATATTTTAACCATGAAGATAATGTTGGGAGAAAAAACTACAATGAAGAAAACAAATAGATTCACAGGGGAAAAAAACACCCTGTTGACCTCTATAACAGAAACAATTTATTTTGCCCCATGCTAAGCACATTTTTTTCCTTCGGGCAGATTCAATGGCTATTTCCCCTTTAGGCGCAAGGACTCAGACACTTATCTTTAAAGCAGGGGGCTGTATCCATCACTATCATTTTACAGGAAACTCCTGATATGCTTATTTTGTGTATAAATCAGATATGCCACCACAACCTAAGATATTTTTTATTGTTTATTTTATTGTTATTTTTTCATTCAATGTCTTAAACCATCCATTGAAACAATGCAAAATGTCAAAATACAACCATTCCCATTTGGTTCAAAATGCCGAATACTGAAGTGAAAAAAAAAGCCTTCGTGGATAAAACTTAATGAAGATTTGTAAATGCCAAAGAAAAATGCTTTTGAGAGCAGACAGCTGCAGTCAATTGAGAGAACAATAGTTCATTCTAAAAATAATGCTCCAAAAGAAAGACTTCACGAGGAAGAGGGTGGAGACTTTACAACCCTCCATTTGGGCAACCCTTCCCCAAGGGGTTCTATAGACTCTCCCTAAAGTATACCACAAATCACAGCAATTAAGTAATGCAAACTCTATTTCTGACAATAATAGCAGTCTCTAGAGGTGGGACTAGAATGTTTTTCTCTCATCGTGAAACGATTCTCCCCAACAATTACTGCGTACTGAGATCCAGGTAGAATTGGACAGTTTGGAGGGGGGGGGGAAACCACCCTCTAATTGTTCTGAGGGATGGCTGACATCAACTGGCAATTCTTAAGTGGAAGATCAGATTCCACTTCTACAATAAAAGTAATCAAACAATTTCCTAATACGTTCAGAAAGATACATTGTGGAACCGTTTCTATTTCAGAACAGAACAATGGGGTCGGTAGTGAGAAGGGAGGATCTTGGTCCTCCTGATCTTTCATGCTCCATTTCTAGTGGTGCTATTTATTTATTTTTAAGACAACCAATAACATTCAAAAGCTTTAAATTTGAAAATATGATGTCAGGTTTCCCAACTGTGTATGCATATTTATTGTGTGCATGTATATGTATGAGTGTAGAGGTTCTTTCTCTGAGCTTTTGAGTTGGTTTCCGAATGTTTTGTTACCAGGCTAGGTAACATCTTCAGTGGAATTTAGGGGAAAATTCTGTTCTCCCCTAAGTTCCACTAAAGATGTTACCTTGCCTAGGTACCTACTGTACTTAGTTCAGAAACCAACCCACAAGCTCAGAGAATGAGCCAATGAAGTATAATGTTAAATGAGGACGGGGGAGACCCAGGTTAGTTGCTTTTCTTTTTAAAAAAAATACATATTATTAGATTGGAAGACCACCTGATTCCAAAAAGAAAATAATTCCAATTCACAGAAAGAAAACCAGTTAAAAAAATCTGTGTCCAGGAAATCAAAACAACAAAAATACAATCAAAACCACTAACAACAACAACCTAACAAAGACCCAGCATCTACTGCTAACCCCAGACCTTGGAGCCGAGCCATATTTTAATGACTTCTGGAACAACTCTAGAATGAGAAACTTGGGAGATTGGGATTATTCAATTGAAGGCACCTGCAGCATGCACATTCTGCTCAAACTCATTGGTTGAGTAGATAACTGAGCTCTATACCATGTGTAGTTTTATAGCTGATAACCAACACTCCTTGAAATGCATACAGAAAGTAGCTAGTAACCTGTGTATCTCATAAATCAAGGATGGCACATAGTTCAACTTGACTTTGAAGTTCACATTCAGTTATAGAAACTTAAATAGTAACGTTAGGTCTGCATTGTTTTGTAATCCAACCTAATTTCCAAAACTGAAGCCAAAAAATGGTGGTTTGATTGCAAAGATTTAAAGATAGATATAAAATCTAATGCTCTCTGCCTCCTGTTTCTCTCCCTAGTCTGAAATTTTAGGTAAACAATGTAAGCTTTCTTCCTTTTGCTACAGTTGTTATCATCACACAGAGCTTCGTACAGCTCTGAAACTGTGAAGGAGCAGGCTGAATTTTGTGAAATCTAGAACCAGAACAAGCAGGTTACAAGTAGTAGACTGTAGGCTCTACCCCAAGGAAATTGAAATTGTGTCCAGGTTGATGATGTTTCCAATTCATTTCATAACGTAAGAGCTACGGCCTTCCATTTATTGGATTCCAGGCCCAATCAGACACATCCAGCTTTGTCATTAATGAGAAAGACAGGGAACTATTGTAGGCTGGAATAGATTTCTTCAATAATTAATTATACTCTGTGATCAGCTGATGTCCTGTTTGAAGCTAGTGGTCAGGAATTCCAATCTTTAGTCCAATTTTCCTAACCTAAAGACCTTAACATATTTTGAAATTATAATGCTCAAACTCCCCATCAGCACAGTTGATGAACTTGCTATCTTGATGTAATCTCATTAGCATATTTGAAAAGTACCTATTTGGGGAAGGCTAACTTAGAATATTGGCAAGATAAACACTCAGGTTTGGAAGGATTTAGAATGTAAATTGTCCCATGAAATTAGAAGAACTGTATACTTCCTCCACCAAATAGCTAGATAAAATCTGAAATAATGCAAGAATGCAAACTTTTACCTTCCAATGCAATACGAGAAGGAATAAAAGAAAAAGAAACATGAATGATAAAAATAAAATTCATATTTGGAATTGGATTTATATTTCTTTATCCATGTAATAAAAACCTAGAGATCAAAATCAAGGGTGCTCACCAGATAACATTGTTCTGGAGTTGTAATTTTAAAACCTGTTTTTTAATCAGAACTGTAATTTTGCAGAGTTTGGGTTATACCGTATTTAAATGGCTATTGGAAAAAATAACTAATTTCATATATTATCCCTCATTTCTTGCTTAGTTAACTGACACTGCTGACACTGTTTCATGTTCCATTCCACCTGGCTTCTGAGATTTATATACAGTTAATTTCAGAACTGGCTTGTGTGCAGACTCTTCAATTCATTCAGTTAATCTTCCCCTTGAATATAAGATATGGACATGCATGAGTGACTATGCACATAAAAAGCATCCCCTTTAATTTAATGGAAAACACAACCATTTAATTTCAGCTCCTTTACTGTCCTGAAAAATTCCCAGATGAGATATTCACATCGAGGGAAAACAGATTGCCTGGAAGCAAGGTAATTAATTTCAGGAAAAGGCTGGGTCTGTTTCATAGCCTCGCTTTGATAAAGATAAGGAGATTCACATCTGGAGTGCGTATCCATTGGTGTCTTTAAATTTTGAAGCACTGAACAATGTCCACCTGTTAGTAATCATTAAATGGAGCCTCCAGCTAGACTATCAAGTGCTTTAACTAAAAGAAATGGCAGTTGATTCTGCAGAGAGTTGCTTGATTAAATAAAGAGAAGGGACAAGGGGTTTGCGTATGTTATCATTTGCACATATGCAAGGGCTAGGTTTTTTAAGGATATGGAGAGACATACAAATCAAACTCAATGGCTTTGTGTGCTTTACTGGATCTGAATAGTCACTTCCTTATAAGTGTTCTTGGATGCACACTAACCATCTATCTCATTCTCTTGTTCAGCAGCAATTCCAGTCTAGTCTTTATGCCATGATTTTTACTTCAGGCTAGGTGATTGGTTTAGTCCAGCATAAATGTATCCGTTCTGAACATTCAAGGACACAGAGTGGGAAATCTTTTATTCTCAAATGCTGGTCTTTTAACCTAAAAATAATGGTTTAATTCCTTAGATGCTTGGCATAACTGCAATGGAAAGTACTCCTGTTTATTTAAAACATTTCTATCCCATGTTTATCTCAAAGAACCAAAAGGTAAAAGGTAAAGGTTCCCCCGCACATGCATGCTAGTCGTTTCCAACTCTAGGGGCCGGTGCTCATCTCCGTTTCAAAGCTGAAGAGCCAGCGCTTGTCTGAGGACGTCTCCGTGGTCATGTGGCCGGCATGACTAGACACCAAAGGCGCACAGAATGCTGTTACCTTCCCACTGTAGTGGTCCCTATTTTTCTACTTGCATTTTTACGTGCTTTCGAACTGCTAGGTTGGCAGAAGCTGGGATGAGTAACTGGCGCTCACTCTGTTACACGGCACTTGGGATTTGACCCGCCAAACTGCCGATCTTCTGATCGACAAGCTCAGCTTCCGAACCCACTGAGCCACCGTGTCCCTTAAAGAACCAAAGGCTGCTCACAATAAAAAAAAAACTTCCCACCTCACTTTATTATATACACTGTAATCATAGACTCATTTTCCTGGAATAAGTGTAAATGAGAGAGGGGAATTATGAGGATTTTGAGGAAGTGGTAAGAGTTTCAGTTCAGTCAGAGAATATTCAGGGATTGCATTTTCTTTACTTTTCCAAATGACAGGACTTTTTATACAGTCCTCCCTTCATGATTCTCCTCAGCCCAGCCAGCATTCCTCTTTACCTATGCATGCAAAGAAAAATACTGGATGGAGATAATGTGAATTCTGAGGGAAGGAAGGAGAAAAAGATTTGTAAATTATCTCAGTCAAAAGGTTCCCAGTTCTGGTATTCCAGAGGTCAACCAGGCATAAATTGGTTGTCATCCTAATAGTTCCTTGGCAATGTGCAGTTTGAGTAGAAAGTGATTTGACCATGAGAAAGGACAGATATTAATGTTCTCTAGATTCAGCTCACATTTCATCTACTCTGTGCAAACAATACATCAGGCCTGTGACCAGTGGTGGGATTCAGCCAGTTCGCACCAGTTCGGTAGATTTTTTGTTGCCCAGGCCCAGAATGGACTTCCGGAAGTGGCATCCACACAGAGAACTGGTTGTTCACATATTTGAATCTCACCACTGCCTGTGACCATCTATGTATATTATAGCCACTATTACCTGTAACATGGTTGTCATGGTTGCCATGATCTCACAAGTCTCTCTGGAATCCATTCCCAGAATTCAAGCTTTCCAACATCAAAAGCTTTGGGACTCCAATACCAGACCTGATGTGGCATCCAGGTGCCTATGGACAGTTAGTCCAGACTGTCATTATGGCCCAATTTAACAGACATCTGCAATAGTCATCTCCAGGCTGGTGCTGTTAGTGATTCAATGGTCTCAGAACAATTGCAGCAACACTCTTGGTTGGCAATGTGGCAATGTGGCTTAGCACATGTAATAGTGCTATACCTCTTAAATTGCAACCATGTACAAACTTCCCTAGCAATAAACTCCATTAAATTTAACTGAATCCATTTTTAAATGAGCATGCATGGGATTGTACTGTACCAGCTTCAAAATACTTCATTCTCTTTGCTGTTGTTATATTACTTCTATTTTGCCACTCAGTAAATATGGAATGCTAAAAAGAACCCCTAAAGTATTATCTGCTTTACAGCCTGCTCCTATTTTAGAAGTCTGTGACAATCAGCTATTGAGCTGTTCAATAGCCCTCATAACTCAACATTTTTCTTCCATACTCTTCTTGGACAAAAAAGATCTTATAGTCACGATCAGCATTTATGTCTGGCCAAGTTAAAAAAAAAAAAGAATGTAAACTCTTGCGAAGAGTTTAATACCAGCACTGTTTAGACATAGCAGAGATGTAAACAACATATTGAAAATAAAAGTGTGTCAACATGTATTCAAACAATACATTGCATAGTTGACCATAATATAATTATCTACAAGTCAGAAAATTATTACGTATGCCTACCTGTCACTTTCCCCAAGGTCAGTGATTTGACGGCTCTGAACTCAGCCTCGGAGGAAAAGTTGTGCTTGACTTTGAGAACCTGATCAATCTGGAAAGGAAGCAAAAATGCATGGTATTAACAATGCTTTAAGCAAGTGAACACCATACTCTTTTGTTGGTATGCATTTTTTTTCCACATTTTTTTTCACTCCAACATGAGGCTCCTGTCAGGAAAATCTTCCCCCTGCTTGCACAACACTGAGATTTTGAGAGCAGCTCAATAATTCCCCAAGCTTGTATCTGTCAGCTTTATCATTCCAATATCTGTGCAGGTCAGACAGTGTTGGGAGGCTGTCCAATTTGTTTTCCTAGAAGTGAATTTAGCCTGGATTTTTAATCAGCATGATGCCAATTCTGTTTTTAGTTTCTTATGTTACTATTCTATATATTCCTATGCCAAGTCATGCACAATAGGAGAACAGTGTTTGAGAAATGGAGGACTACAAATCAACAGGTGTTTAGAATTCATTGATCTTTCATTCTTTATGTGTCAAAGCACAGAATTATTAGAATAATTCACAATCAGCCTTCTGATCAGATGCCTTATATTGTAATTAGCACAACAGGCAGAACAATGTTATTTGGGTAAAATCATTTTGAGGTCATTAGCGCAAACCTACTGAACTGTATTCTCTTGAATACAGGGTGAGCCAAATGCAAAATTCATACATAGATCCTTTTGACATTGTAATCCTTAATCAGCCTATACATTTAGATTTAACTTAAATGCATCATGAAGCTAATTAATGCATTCTAGATCTGTAATCAACTGGTGTTGATCAGTGACATCAGGAGCCAATTATTTTTTTCTTTTTGACATTTTTCTATCATTCTTCCTTTAGGTTTCTCTCTTTAGGTAACTATGGCATATACCAATATAAGTAAGAACAAGTTCTATTCTCTGGTGGTTTTTTTACCTTAATAATAGATCAAAGTATGTGTTTCTAGTCTTCTCTACTCCTTGGAATTCAAAGAACAATTTTACTACAAACTTTACTGGGATCCCATCAGTTTTTACATGGGAGGGAGATACAAACTTTGTTTTTTCACTATGTGTTTTCATTCTCCAATATCTGTAGCCTATTATTTTAGGTATGTGGATGATATCATTATATTGGCAGGAAGTGACTTTAGTAAATATACCAACTGAGTTAATTTTATAGGCTAATTATAAATTGGGAAAAAATAAATAAAAATAACATCAATAAATATTAAATCCCTAAATTAAGCATTATGCTAACAGAGAAAGAAGTGGAGTTCTTGATTCTTTCTGAGCTTGGTTGTCTGTTTGCATATATTTCAAATGTCTCAAACAACCAACCAGCTGCAGAAAGCACAAATCAACTCTGATCTATAGACTGTATATACTCTTCTAGAGAAAAAAAAGTACCAGGAGTGCTGCATTTTGAATGACATGGGATCAAAGCATGGCAATAAGAAACAGGGCTGAATATAGGAGACTAGTTATTTGAAAAATAAATAAATTTAGGATTTGTCAACTGATTATATGTTGTTATGACTTGCTAGTTCTTCTGTATGGAGTAGAAACATGGGCAATGAATAATGAAAACTCTGGATCATCCTTTTTTCTGTTCTTGAGCCCCTTATTTCCAATCTTAAAGTAGGTGCTGCAGCCAGAAGACAAAACAGTCACTTGAGTGGGCAAGCACTTATCTGACCCTGCCACTGCTATACCTACTGACAGACCCAGCAGCAACTATAACAAATATGGGCATGTGCTTTTCAGGACAGGTATAAAATTTATCTTTTCATTTGATTATTAAGGACAGCAAAAAGTTCAGGAAGGTGTGGGCCACAACAAAGGGTAAAATAGATACCTGAATAGTCAGCTCTCTTCTATCTCTATTTATCTTCACACTGTGTAGTTCTCTGTTAGCAAAGTTTCCAGAATCAATTGTGAAAATAAGGGATTTGTCTTTACTCAGTCTGTATCGGACTTGCAAGCTTCCTTAAAAAAGAAGAAAGAAAGATGTTTGATCATACAAAGCGCCCATTCCTAAATCACTAAATTGCTGTGAAGAAGCAGGAAGTAAATCTAGGCAGAAGAAGCCGCAGTGGGAGAAGGAAAAAAAGAAAAAGATTATCAATTTCAGTTGAAGAAGTGAAGTGCTTTATACATCAGATCCACTAAATCATAGATCTGTGAGTCTTAAAAACAACTGGCAAAACTTGTCTGTATTTTGTCCTTAATAGAAAGAATCATAAAGTATTTATCCTATTTGTGTAAGAAATGCTGTATCTCAACTTTCCCATCCCTTTAATCTTGGACCTTTCCAAGAGTCTGTCTTATGGTACATCATAAATAAAGACAAGAGGATGCAAGCCAACGAAGCAACAAGATGCTGAACATAAAGGGAAAAGTCATGTTGATAATTCAAGCAAGTTGAATCATAACCTGCAGATGTCATCTAAAAGTCCCTATAACTTAAGCCAGGGCTTTTCAACCAGTGGTACGGGCACCACCTGTGCTACATTGGCACCTGGCAGGTGGTACACGACTATCCTAGAAAAGTGGTAGCGGGCAATGGGAATGAGCTCAGCCGGTGGCAGCACCGCCCAAGCCTGAGTGACAGATGGCTGGAGCTGCAGGGCTATCAGGGCTCAGCGGAAGCGCCAGGATCAGCGCCAGGCTCCAGCTGGAGCTCATCACTGATCCTGGCGCTTCTGCTGACCCCAGAAGAAGCACCAATCAGCTGGAATGTTGCAGCATCTCCAGGGTCTTGTGATTTACATTCAGATGCTTTGCAACTGATTCATATTTATGACGGTCACAGTCTCCCAGGGTCATGTGAAGTGACCAAAACCTGCTGCAACCACCCAGCAGAGGAGGGGGGAATAAAAACCAAACACCCCCCACACACACTGCCAATCCTCAACAGAAATGCTCATGACAATAAAAACCTTGGACAGGAGGAAGAGCGCCGTCAGATGGGCAGGCAGGTGTCTTACTCGGCTGTGGCTTGGGGGGCACTTTGTTCAGTGCCATTGTAACTTCAAACAGTGACTAAGCGAACTGTTGTAAGTCGAGGACTACCTGTATTTCATCATTTTTTTCCTTTTCCTTTTTTTTGGTCATCAGGTTTTTGACACCTTGCTAGGCAACTGGTGGTAGTCAGATGTTGCCATATCCTAAAGTGGTACAATGGGTGAAAAGGTTGGACAAAATTGCTCGGATCCGGACCGGTTTGGACTCCGACTGGGCAGAGTCTGACGATGAGGACATGGGCAGTCTTGTTGATGTTATCTGGGAGGAGTTTGATCCTGTGACTCCTGAAGACGTGGACAGGATCATGGGGAAGCTGAGCTCCACCACGTATTTGTTGGACCCGTGCCCCTCCTGGCTGGTTTATGCGGCTCGGGATGGGACACGAGGCTGGCTCCAGGCAGTGATAACTGCTTCCTTGAGTGAGGGTAGTTTTCCCTCCGCCTTGAAGGAGGCGGTGGTGAGACCCCTCCTTAAGAAGCCTGCCCTGGACCCAGCTGTATTAAACAACTTTTGTCCGGTCTCCAACCTTCGCTTTCTTGCGAAGGTTGTTGAGAGTGTGGTGGCACATCAGCTCCCTTTGTTCCTGGAGGAAGCTGATTATCTGTACCCGTACCAATTGGGTTTCAGGCCCAGGTACAGCACGGAGATGGCATTGGTCACACTGGTGAATGATCTCTGGCAGGCTTGGACAGGGGTTGTTTCTCTGTCCTAGTCCTGTTAGACCTCTCAGCAGCTTTTGTTACCATCGACCATGGTATCTTGCTGCGGCGTCTCAGGGGGTTGGGAATGGGAGGCACTGTTTTTCAGTGGTTCTCCTCCTACCTTCTGGGACGTTCGCAGTCAGTGTTGGCAGGGGGTCAGAGGTTGACCTTGAGGCCTCTCATTTGTGGAGTTCCTCAGGGGTCGGTCCTCTCGCCTCTCCTGTTCAACATCTATATGAAGCCTCTTACTATGGGGGGTGAGTTATTACCCCCCGTAGATAGGGCTCGCAACTTGGGGGTCCTCCTAGATTCACAGCTCTCCTTAGAAGATCATATAGGAGCTGTGACTAGGGTGGCCTTCACCCAGGTTCGCCTGGTGCGCCAGTTGCGGCCCTATCTGGACCGGGATGCCTTGCGTACAGTCACTCATGCGCTCGTGACCTCTCATTTAGACTACTGCAATGCTCTCTACATGGGGCTGCCCATGAGGACCACTCGGAGGCTTCAGCTGGTGCAAAATGCAGCCGCGCGAGTTGTGTTGGGGGTCTCCCGATACTCCCATGTTACACCTCTGCTCCGTGAGCTGCATTGGCTTCAAGTTGCCCTCCGGGTGAGATTCAAGGTGCTGGTGATGACCTATAAAGCCCAACATGGCATGGGTCCAGATTACCTACGGCAACACCTGCTGCCGGCATCAACCTCCCTCCGTCCAGTGCGCTCCCACAGAGAGGGCCTCCTCAGGGTGCCACCGGTCAGAGAATGTCAACTGGTGACCCCCAGGGGGAGGGCGTTCTCTGTGGGCGCGCCAGACCTGTGGAACCACTTACCGGTTGAGCTCTGGATGGCCCCCGACCTTCGCTCCTTCCGACGTGATCTAAAATCTTATTTATTTGAACAAGCCGGCCTGGTCTGATGGGTTTGGGGTCTGGGGTTTTAACATGGATTTTAACCAATGTCCTACATCGGGCATAATTATTTAATGTTATTTAACTTTTGTATTTCGTATTTTGATATTTATTGCCCTGCACACCGCCCTGAATCCTTCGGGAGAAGGGTGGTATAAAATTTAATAAATAAATAAATAAATAAATAAATAAATAAATAAATAAATAAATAAAAGCCCTGACTTAAGCCACCAAAAGAAAAAGTTAGCTTCTGGATGATTAACAATGCTGTGTACTCTCCAATCAGCAAAGCATTTGTGTGACATATTTTCATTTTTCTTTTTAAGAAGTGAATTGTGACATGTTCTGTCAAAAGAAAGGAAAGCTGATTCTGTATATTATGTACTGTAGGTTGCTCTACCTGTTTACATACACTAAAGCAATTTGACTCATACATAAACACAGACATCTTGAAGAAAAAAGAACTATAGAAGAAATGTAGATGACTTAATAGCCTCTTTGTATTTTTTTTTTCTTTAAGAAAGAGAACATGCAATTTCCTACTTGTAAAACAGAGCAATGAAACCACCATCTTATTATGGTATTTCAACAGATCAGGATCAGAAAACCTGCAGCCCACCAAATATCATTAAATTGTAATTCAAATAGGATAACTGTAGTTGGAAGAATCTGGAATCCAATCACATTAAAAAGGCTACAGGTGTCTTATGACCAAAGTGTAAAAAAGTCATAGCTTTTATAACAGCTTTGACAAAGTTACAACATTCTAAACAGAGATTGTATCATGCCTCATCTTTAAAGTAGAGTAATAATCTCTGTACTTTAAAAATCACAGAAACCTCATTGTGACAAGTTTGATCCTTATAATTGTACCAGTTCTAAAGTGAATATAGGAAAATAAAAAAGGGTAATGTTTCAATTATTTTTTTTAAAAGGTTTGTTTTAATTATCTGAATACACTGAAAAATATATTCATACCATGAAAACATCAGGTGAATTCATTTGTTAACCATAAACCATAACATTCAGAATAAAAAAAAAAGATATAGAATACCATAAATACTCTAAAACATAATTTATACTGATCATTTATAAATTCTAAGATTGCAATATAAACTAGTATAATTATTAAAGTATAATTATGCAAAGCCTAATTATACAGCTGTTGAGCAATAATGTGCATAACACTGATCAAAACCTCAATACGCCTACAACTAGGAGAGTTACAAATAACATTTTGAGACCAAATATGTTAAATTAATTTTTAATAAAATTAAATAAATGAAAACCACCTTAACATTATTGAAAGGAATGTTTTGTTTCCTAATATAGTATTGCTTGTAAAACTAAATAATCTGAAAAAACATGTGCTCTTAACCTAAAATACCTTTTAATTATACCAGCTCTGGCACATAAAAACAAGTAAATATACAAAGAAGGGGGAGAAAAAATCACCCAATCTGTCAATATACAGTTTCCTTACTAAGCTTTTTTTTAAAAAAAAAAAGTAGTAGGGTTTTCCTTTGAATAAATATGTAAAGGTTTGTACTTGACTGATAGCGAAATTGACTTCTGCAACAGCTGACTCCTGAATCTACTGAAATGTGATTCAGGGTTTCACAAAGGCTACAAAAACAAATTTCTGCTCCTCTGTTTATTCTCTGCGGGCTCAAGATTTTATCCTCTCTGTCTGTTGGTGATGATTTTGTGCTTCCTTTGAAGGTAGCAAGAGTACCACTGTTGGTGTGCTGCTTTCTGTTAAACTCTGGACCTTCTGCAGCTGCCTTTACCTCACAATCAATACCTTTCTTTCATCTTTTGATAGATTATCTATTCTTTCAAAATATTCTTTGCAAAGAATAATTGTTTTATTAACTGTATTGCAGAATAAGTAACAAATACCAAATGACTTTTGTGTATTCATGAATTCAGATGTTCTGACTGACTATAGAGTTCTATATGACATTTTGCCTCTAATAAGAACATGCAGATAATTTACTTTAATTTTTAGATCATTTATATCACATAATGTAACTAGAACAATCTTCAGATTATGGCTTTGGGAGTTTTTGTTCCAGTCACCAGTTGGTTTATAAACCTGCCTTTGGCACTATATCTTTCAGCATATTACAATGCATGAAATATGTATTGCTGCCAAGTTATTAGTCAAATGGTTTCTAAGAATAATTGCCAGTTTATTTTGCAGCTTTTCTAATTAACTATGAAATCAATAAGCGTGTTCCAAAATTTTCTACCTAGGGTTGGTCAACTGGCAGATGAATGTAACCTGCAAAGCTGTTTCATCCGGCTGTTGCATATTTAATCAAAGACAAGGTAAATATTTTGCCCATAGCTTCATTTAAAAGGGATAATATGTTTGCAAAGGTGTGAATTGTAAATCTCTATTGTGTAATGTTTCATCTTTGTTTGAGTTTTGTACCAAAGCAAACTAACAGCTGTTCATAGAATAACTGAATATGAATGAGCAAATCTGTTAATTTCTCTTTCACTCAGTTTCTCATCCTATTACCTCTTAAATTATTCAATCCTCTTTCTCTAGAACTTTACAATCAAAGGAGATAGGTCAAAGAAAAACAAACAAGAACAAAAACAAAAGTCCTATCACCAACAACCTTCCCGCTGAAAAACTTACATGTATTTGACTTATGTATGCATAATTGTATATTGGCATCCACAAATTTCTAGTGCATACACTGATTCCTAGTGTTTATTTCTTCTCTTATATATTGGATTTATACACATATACAGTACATACAAGGGACGCGGTGGCTCAGTGGGTTAGGACGCTGAGCTTGTCGATCAGAAGGTCGGCAGTTTGGCGGGTCGAATCCCGAGTGCCGCGTAACAGAGTGAGCGCCTGTTACTCGTCCCAGCTTCTGCCAACCTAGCAGTTCAAACGCATGTAAAAATGCAAGTAGAAAAATAGGGACCACTATGGTGGGAAGGTAACAGCGTTCCGTGCGCCTTTGGTGTCTAGTCATGCTGGCCACATGACCACGGAGACGTCCTCGGACAAGCGCTGGCTCTTCGGCTTTGAAACGGAGATGAGCACCGGCCCCTAGAGTTGGAAACGACTAGCACGCATGTGCGGGGGAACCTTTACCTTTACCTTTACAGTACATACACACAAATACACACACAGTAGTTACAGACACATACACATACATATTGTGTATGTGTACATATATGTGTACACACACACATACACACACTGTGTGTGTGTATAAATCCAATATTTAAGGGAAGAAATAAACATATACAATCATACACACACTAAATGCTCTTGCTCTTGCTATGTAGATACAGTATATTAGTGCTTATTGTTGTTTAATTCAATTTTTGTATTCCAGCTGTAAACATTTATTTATTTATTCATTCATTCATTCATTCATTCATTCATTCATTCATTCATTCATTCATAGCAAATTTTGAAATTTTTCCTCTCTCTAACAGAGGGACTCTAATCCTTATCATCTGGATCGCTAACAAACTGGTGTAGTTGAGATTGGCTACATCTGCATTTCTTAAACCCTTTCCTAGAAATGTGAATAGATGGGTTTTACATGTTACTGTAGTATTTTTATGGGTGCACCTTGGGTGAAAAGAGGGCAGTAACTTGTCTTCTCATCCGCTAATAACTGTCTTTTTGCTGTTAGATCAGAGTTATGCATTTCCTTTGTCAAAATAATGAAAGCCATATTACTACAAATTCAACACATTTCTTGCAGACATATAGTACCACCACATGCTACAAAAGGGTAGAGTTGTGTTGCATTGATGCAGTGCTGCTTTTTTTTTTATTGAAAAGTTTTCTCATACATTTTATCTTTAACAATCCCCCTCCCCCTCCCCTACCCCTCCCTCCCTACCCCTCCCCCCCCGACTTCCCAGAGCTAAGTACAAGGTATAAAAAACAAAAAAAAACAACAATCATAAACATCCATATGCTAACAACCATAAACTCTAAAATCTATCACTCTCTAGCTCATATAGGATAACTACAAACACTATTAATATTAAATATAAAAAAAAGGGAAAAAAAGAAAAAAAGAAAGGAAGACTTATTCAAATGCTACATGAAACTTCTTAGTCCCATATTTGTTCTGGATATACTCAATCCATTTTCTCCACTCCATAACATAACGTTCTTGCGAATGATCTTTCAAATAAGCCGAGATCTTTTCCATCTCTGCCAGGTCAGAAACCTTTAAAGTCCATTCTTCTATAGTCGGCAGTTCCTCCTTCTTCCAATATTGACCTACTAAGAGTCTAGCTGCCGTAATTAAATTCAACATCAGCTTAGTGTCCACAACCGTAGCATCTGTAATTATACCCAACAAAAAAAGTTGCGGACAAAACTTTATCCTTTGCTTGAAAATCTTCTGCATGTTCCACCATATTTTTATCCAAAAAGCCTTAACCTTTTTACAGGTCCACCATATGTGAAAATATGTTGCATCTTCATCGCCACACCTCCAGCATTTAGGCTGATAATTCGGATACATACTTGCAAGTTTTTTAGGATCTAGATGCCATCTATAAAACATTTTATAAAAGTTCTCTCTTAAATTTTGAGCTTGTGTAAATTTTACGTTCCTCACCCAAATCTTTTCCCACGTGTCCATTGTAATAACTTCTTGGATATTTTGGGCCCATTTTATCATACAATCTTTAACAAGTTCTGTTTCTGAGTCAATTTCTATCAATGCAAGATATATCCGTTTAATATGTGCTGGACCCTGATTTCTAATTTGCTTTATCAGATTTTCATCAGTCATTGTAAAACCATTTTTCTGATCTTCTTTCCACCTGGCCCATAGCTGAGTATATTGAAACCAAGTTTGAACAATCTTCTCATCTCACAAGAGACTATATGGTTTCAAACACCAGACATTTCTTTCCAAGCTTAAAATCTCCTTATACGTAATCACATCATGTTTAAAACCAACATTTATATTTTCTATTGCGTGTTTTGGGATTGCCCACAATGGTATCTTACAATCTAGCTTATGTCTATACTTCTTCCAGACTCTCAACAATGCCTGTCTTAAAATATGCACTCTAAACACATTATCTACCTTCTTATCATACAACAAATATGCATGCCAGCCAAACAACAAGTCGTGGCCCTCAAGATTTAATAATCTCTCTTGTGTCAAATTGATCCAATCACTTATTCCTGCAAACGCAGCAGCTTCATAATATAATTTAAAATTAGGCATTTTAAGACCACCTCTTTCACTAGTATCCTGCATAATCTTAAGTTTAACTCGCGGCCTTTTCCCTGCCCAAACAAATTTATTGATACCTCGCTGCCATTCCTCCAAATTAGAATCTTTCTTAAGAACCGGTATCATTTGAAATAAAAATAAGAATTTAGGCAGGACATTCATTTTCACTGCTGCGATTCGCCCCAACAAAGACAATTGCAATTTTTCCCAACTCTCCATTTCTTTTTGAATTTTCCCCCATAATTTTTCATAGTTATTTTTATATAACTTTGTATTAGAGGGCGACAGAAGCACCCCCAAATATTTGACCCTTTTAACAATCTCAAATCCAGTTAATCCTTCTAAGAGAGCCTTTTGCGAAGCTGTCATATTTTTGGCCAGGATTTTAGTTTTTTGTGTATTAACTTTAAATCCAGAAACCTTCCCATATTGTATTATTATCTCCATCAGGTCCACAACAGAGTTCTCCGGCTGGGTCACTGTAACAACCAGATCGTCTGCGAACGCTCTCAATCTATAATCCTGATCTCTAATTTGTATACCCTTAATTTTTTCCGAATTCCGTATTTTAACCAATAATATCTCCAATGTTAACACAAATAACAAGGGCGATAACGGACACCCTTGCCTTGTGCCCTTCTCAATATTACATGCTTCTGTCAAGCTATTATTAACTATTATTCGGGCAGTTTGTTTTTGGTTGCAAAAAATTATCCCCAAAATTCATTTTATCTAGAACTTTCATCAAAAATTGCCAATTCAATTGATCAAAAGCTTTTTCAGCATCTAGAAAAATTAGCGCCGCAGGGATCTGGTTGTTCCTTTCCAAAAACTCTAACACATCAACTATATGCCTCACATTATTTTTCATTTGCCTACCACCAATAAACCCCGTTTGATCCCCATGAATCACCTGTTGCAGAACCCTCATCAGTCTATTAGCCAACACCTTAGCAAATATCTTGTAGTCTGTATTTAAAAGTGATATCGGTCTATAATTTTTAACTTGAGTAGCATCTTGGTCTTCCTTCGGAATCAAAGAAATAAAAGCAGTTCTCCAAGACGGAGGCACCTTTCCCCCCCTCTGAATTTTCTGAAACAGTTCCTTTAACGGTTTTATCATCTCTAATTGTAGATTTTTGTAATAAGCCGCAGTCAAACCATCCGTACCTGGCGCTTTGTCCACCTTCAATTCCTTAATTGCTATAAGAATTTCTTCTTCTGTTATCAATTGATTAATCCCCTCTTTTTGTGCTTGCGTAAGAACCGGGATGCTAGCATTCTCCAAATATACATCAATGTCTTTTTCATTAATCTTCTCCTTAGCATATAATTTAGAATAAAAATCCACAAAGGCTTCCTTAATAAAATCCTGTTGAAACACAACCTTTCCCTTATGCTCAATTTTGTCTATATTAGAAGCCCTTTGCTTTTTCCTCAGTCTGTAAGCTAGCCATCTACCTGGCTTATTAGCATTACAAAAAGTATTATGCCTGGCAAACCGCAGATTGGTTGCCACTTGGTCAGCCATTAGTTTGTCAAATTGTCCTCTTAATAGCTTAATAACCTCCTTAGTCTTCACATCCAATGGATTCAAAATCAAGGCCTTTTCTTTTTCCTTAATTTCATTCTCCAATTCTTTCCTTCTGGCTTCCAAAGTACGTCTGTGTTTATTATTCATATATATCAACACCCCTCTCATATAGGCCTTGCTAGCATCCCAAACCATGTCCATAGAAGTATCCTTATTCATATTAATTTCAAAAAAATCCTTCATCCGCTGTTTACATTCTTCCACATTTCTCTGGTTTCTAAACAAATTCTCATTTACGCGCCACGAGCGCCTATCTCTATTGTCCTTATTAATCTCTAACCAGACTGGACTATGGTCAGAAATAGCTCTTGCAGTGCTGCTTTTTTTTTATGTGCCTCCCCTTGTCCCATTTCTCCACGAATGTTGCTGATATACTTGGTAAAATTTAATTTCAATAAAGTTTGCATTTTATTTCTCTGTAACTGCAACAAGATTGTAATGTAAAGGTCATGTATTATGTAACATATAATCTCGCGTCTCTCCTACATTTTATTTTTTTGCAGAAGTCTTTACCTTTACCTGGGAATTAAAGATACTATATAAAAATGACTAAAGGGCCAGGAAAAAAAACTGAGTGGGGATGAAATGGACTATACTTTATTTAATTGAACAGAAAGAATGTTACATTAATATCTAGTTAATGGAACTAATCCCTTCAATAATTTCCCATTCTGTCATAATTAAAAATCATAATGTGATAGCAATGGAGGGCCATACCACAACATAGATGATTGCTCTCTAAGTCCAACAAGATACTACCAACACTGGCAGGGTATGTTACTGTATATAAACAGGGAGAAACCCCACAGTCACTAGCAGTGATAATATTACCTAGTCTGGTAATGAAATCTCCTCAAGCAAATTACTCAGAGAGCATCAAGGACTCCACATTTCAATCTTGAGCTACAGATATTCTCTCCTATTGAAACCAACCTGACAATATAATCTACGTAGCTGATAGTAGGAACTAATAAGTTCAAGGACAATGAACCCTAGATAAATTGCAGCTCAAATTTCACTTTGGACCATGAAATGCTCAATTGCTCAATTATTTCAAAGCATACAAAAGAGATGGGCAAGGTTAGATAAGTAGAATCAGTACTTACTGTACATTATTGCAATATGAATGGATCTTTGGCATCCTCTCAATGTTTCTGAATGTTAAGTCCCAGTGTACAAACCCAACATCCCTGTGAATGGAAAGCACACTATCTTTTCCAAAGTGTTGTTCCTTTTCAAATTGATGGAATAATGCAAGCATCTTGAAACCATGTGAATGGAGTACATGCTCCTTCTTCTACCAGCTTCAATCCTCTATCAATGCAGATTCTTTCTTTATGATCTCATTTTTTTCCTTACTTCCAATAGTCTTGTAAGGAGGCATATTACTTTGATAACCATACAGACGTGCGTTCATACAAGCATGCATGCATAAACTGAATGGGAATAAAACAATCACTACTTGGCAATTTTCCCTGAGCAATGAATTAATGAAAATTCATTTTAGAATACATTATCCCCATACTTGGCAGACCCTTCTAGCTTGATCAGCTAACTTTGGCATTTGATATGCCTGACAGCATCCATATGTTGAATTTGATTGTTCATCCAATATTAGAATGGTAGAATCAATTACCCTTGGAGTCTGACTTCTTATGAAACAGTCAGATATATGCTTATGAACATTTTTCAGTTTCAAGAACCATGAAACAAGCTTCCTCTTTGTCCAATGCAAAGAGTTTACATATGTAAATTTTTAAAAATAAGTAGTCAATTCTTTTTTGCAAAAAAAAAAACTGTTTCCATAGAACTGTTTTTCGGGGTTAACACAGTGTACATAGGATTTTCATGTTTTTTTCATGTCCCCGTGCTAGGGGAAAAGAAAACCATTTGGTATTCCATCTCAACCTAACTAAACAACAGTCAAGTGTTTTATTTGGTAGCTTATTAAAAGGGTGACCACACTTTCTCATTGTATCATCACACATGTATGAGTGATTGCTAAAGAGGAGAAAATAATTAGAGAAGGTGTTGAGTGAAGAAGGAAAGATCACATTAGGCAATTAGTAACATGGTGTATTCCATATGTGTTATTTAACATTTGCATGGAGAGCCTTTTGCAGTGATTTATTGATAATAGGAGCACAGAAAGAAGAACTTTGGATCATTAACACCAATTCATCTCCTTCTGGAAGTGGCCAGTTATTATCAGTGCCACTCAGTGTAAATTATATTCCTGGAATACCTCTGAGACCTGATGTTAAAGTCCAGTGCAGTGACTCTACCATTTGTTCTTTTTTCAAATAAACTATCTTTTTTATGGAAGAGCTGGCTGGGAATAGTGTTCTTTAATTAGCAGGCCCTTCTTTGGACTCTCCTGATGAGAGTTTGCTTTAGTCACAAGTCTCATTGCAGTAGAGGGATTACAGAAGGCAAAAACTGCGCTAATTAAGTTTTCCTATAATACAAATCGGCCAGTGGTGGGATTCAAATATGTGAACAACTGGTTCTCTGTGTGGATGTCGCTTCTGGAAGTCCATTCTGGGCCTGGGCAACAAAAAACTAGGTACCGGTTCTGCCGAACTGGTGCAAACTGACTTAATCCCACTGCTTAAATGGGCCATTCTGGAATCCATGTTTAATTCAAATTGGCTTTGAATTAGTCCAGTTTTGTGCCTGTTTCATTTTCCCACTTCTGTTTCTCACTGGCTATAGCAAAATGGAAAGATCAATGTTTAAGTTTCTAATTGATTATAAACAAATGCTGCAGGGCTAGAAACCCCAGAATCTGTAGGATGTGGAAGTTCTGGAAACCTACATTTTTTAAGGATTTGGGTACTATTCTGAACATGCCACCAGGCTCTGGCATTATGACACTAGGAAATATGGTTTTTTAGAGCTCCTAAATCAAAATAACTGTATTCAATAAGCCTGATGTTGTTGCTGGGCTTAATGGACAGAGAACTAGGAAAAAAATAGAACTTTGATGCTATATACGCTGACAGCAGAACAAATATGCTTTGCACAAAAATAGAAGAATACTTTGATTCCCACGATGGAAGAATGGCTGCAAATGTTGATGGGTTTAGTAGAGATGGCTAAATTGACTTTTTTGATTAAAGAAAAGAATTCAATTAATTTTGTTTCTGTTTGGAAACAAATCTGGAATTTGTGCTTGAGATGGAAAAAAATGAAACTTTGATTTTGGGTTTTGCTGATGAAATAGTTTTTGTTTTATAGGAATGGCTAGTATTATTACATAAAAGTAAAATGCTGAGGTTGTATGTTATTATCTTATTCTACGGCACCAAAAAGAGCAGGAAGTGAATGCTTTTCTTTTTCTTTTATCCTACACATTTTCTCTTTCCCTTTTCCTTCCCTTTCCCCCATTATTCTTATTTTTCTTTGTATTTCCGTATTTTGATATTTTGATAAACTAATAAAAAAAATTGTAACTCGAATAAGCCTGATGTTATTGCAGTAGTGTCCTTTGGAAATCACAGAAAAAATAGCACTAACTTTAAGAATCTTCAATGCTAGTGATATCGCATTGAGAAAGGAGAAGTAGCCCTGGCAAGATTAAAATCTTAATGAAGGCTGACACTTTGGTAACTGAAGCTGTTGTTGCATCCAGATGTCATTCTTACTCAACCTAATGCTTGGAGTAAAACTAACTATACTGGAGAGAAGGGTTGTGTTTCCTTGCAAATCAAGATAGGCAAGCAGAACTCTCCCACCACCAATTGTGGTAAACAACTCCTCTGAATGAAAACCTCCTAAGCAAACTTAGGAACACAGGAATGGGGAAGAATGGAAATTGTCTCAAATGTACTGAACCTTTGGAAGCTGAGTCAACTAATTGTTGGATCAGGAGAAATGCTACAAGAAAGTTTGTCAGTGCTTTCTCTAGTGGAGGTGGTAGCGAAGCCCCATCTTTGCACATGCAGGATCCAGGCAATGCGCAAAATCACACTGCCTATGGTCCATGGAAACGTTGCCCACCATGGAACTGGTCCCCAAAAGGTTGGGGGGCTGTTGACTTAAAGCAAACTATAAATGCGGATGGGTTTAGAACACAGGTGTCAAACTCACCATGTCATATGACATGTCATGACGTATCACAACTTTTTTCGCATTTCCGGAGCTGGGGTGGGTGCAGCCTCTGCATGATGCAACCAGCCCACAGGCCGGCAATTTGACCCCCCTGGTTTAGAAAGTAAATGTGGACCTGGAAAGGTCTTTAACCAAATCCTATATAATTTATACTGTTTATTTACAAACTACTCTTCACCTCCCCTTTTTTTTTACCCCTTGATCTTTTTTGTACAAAAGTGTTTCTCATTATAAAGTTTTTTTTCTTCTTTTTCTGTTCAATTGTGTCCAGTTCTTGGAGATTGCCTGGAATAGCCCCTGCAGTTTTCTTGGCAACATATTTCAAAAGGTTTACCATTGCCTGCTTTCAAGTGCTGAGATAGAATAACTGGCTCCATTTCACCCTGGTGGTTGTGTGCCTGAAACAGAACTAGAACTCACAGTCTTCCAGTTTCCAGCCCGATGATTTAACAACTACACCAAACTGGTTTATGCTGGATTATACTCCACCCATTTTGTTCATAGTAATCTGTACAATCACAGAACAGCAACTATTATTTAAGGGAAGGTTGCATTTAATGTTTTAAATCTGAGGAAGAATAATAAATTATTAAATGTATATGCTACCCAAATTATTTTGCCAAATGTTTACAGGGTGGGGGGATTCAGATGCATAACTAAGATTGCTTGCTTCAATTATTTATGTTAAGACTATGATCAGGATGACTAAAAACCTGCATGCTTTCCTCCCCTTTCAGCATTCCTTTAAAGTAACACATTGAGAGTTTCACAAAGCAAATCACCCTAGAGATGTGTTCTTTATACAGCTTTCAACAAGGTGCGCAGACAACAGGCCAAACCAGGCCTCTTGAGAAACGATAGTATCATGAAGACAAATGGCCTGTCATATCCAATATATTGCTTGGGATGCATATATAAAAAGTGGGAGGGAGACTTATTCCAATTGCCCTCTGCTATCTATTGTTAATAAAATGGGAAACATTTTCCCACTGTCCTCTGCTGCCTATAGCTGTCAAATGGGTTTTATCCCAAACAGCCTACGTGGACATATGGGGCTACCAGAATGCAGTGTACAGATTACCTGCAAACTGCTTGAATTGCTTCCCCCCCCTCTCTTCCTCTAATCCAATTACTGTCTCTTGGCTGCTGAGTTTGAATCTTCTGTACATCTCCTGGTCCTTCACACTAACCTGCAGTGCCATAAGTAGGAAAAAAAAGTTTCTATCAATTCAGCTTGATACTCCATAACTTCTAAAATGTCTACTACGCAGAGGTTTTTGCTAAGAGGTGGCCTCTTGACATTCATCTTGCATACTCAGGGATTCAAAATGCTAACTATTAAGATTTTAAAAAGCTCAAAATGTATGGTGCGCATTTTGGGAGCTCTCAATTTGCCCATTTTTCACAGCTTCACACTTAATCTTTCACCGTTGTCAGCATTAGAAGCACCACCTAAATATCCTAAGCAACTTGTCCATGCTGTTGATAATAAATACAGTTCATCCATAATGATTTTTCAGTCCTTAGCACTAAGAGCCAATGTGAACGTAAGACCTAACTGTGCTTAACCATGAGTTTCCTTTCTCATCACTTCCCTTCTACACTAATATATTCCCATCCCAATTTATCACAAATGTGTACATATGGCAATGAGGAAGTTGAAGTCATCTCACATGTCTTATTGTGCTGCAAGTTCTACAGGAATATCCTATTAACGTACATTTCCCCTCTATTAGAGTGATTTCTAGTGAGATCAGATAATTTCTATGTGACCCATCTTCTTCAGGATTCGAATCTAGCCATCACTTTGTGCAGTAGCAAAAACTGGTTACAGAACTAAAGGTCCTTATTTGTTATCAATATTTTGCTTAGTTATGTTCTAACAATGTTTAAAGGATATATATTTTAATATATGGTTTTATTATATTGGTTTTATTATTGTTAGATAAACATGGTATTATTGTAATACGGGTGTTCAGAATATACAATATTTGATTTATTTTATAGTTGTCAGTATATAATTGCACCTCCTTCTCCTGGTTGATTCTGATTGTAATTGCTGTCTCTTACCTGTCTTTTTATTATCTTATGTTGCTGGTCATTGTCCAAATAAATTTCAGATTTCTGCTTATAATTCTAGAGGCTAAGCAACTCACCTGACTCAAATTCTTCAATATGTACTTATCTAGTATTCCATCAGAGAGCAAAATAGATGGCTATCGTATCTGCACCGTATTGTTCTTATTCCCTACCCTTTCAATCCCTCTATACTGCATACACTACAACTGCATTATTGGAACAGAAAACAGTATTACTTTCATGCGAAAGGATTGTCAAACAAATGAGGAGTGTTTATTGGGAGTGGGTGGAATTTCTTCTGTTTTCATTTTCAATCAAACTTACTCTATTAAGACTTCCGGATCAATGATGTAGAATGCAGCTTTATGACAAAATCTACACGGTTCTGAATTTTTGGAACCTGCCAGGCAGTTGGCAGCTCAAAATTGTATATGTTCATTTTAGAGATAAGTCTCCATTAAAAAAAATAGATAACACTTTAAAAGATTGCTATATTAAGGAAAAATGCACACAACAATATACAGCTATTTGACGGTACTGTGTTTTAGCTCCACAAGGCAATTTTTGGGAAATCACATGAACATGTAGGTGATAACTTTTGTTATTATTTTTACTGAAGATTGTGTGCTATATGAACAAACTGACAGCAAAGAAGGATAGGTGGTACAAATTTATGAAAGGGTGCTTCTTATTATTTTGGGATGACAATACATGTAGTCTCCATTTACCAACCACATTGGAATCATTCACTCCATCACTAAGCTACGAGATCATAAAGTGAAACATCACATGACTGAACCTGAGTTACAATTTCAGTTTGTTAGTTCTGGGGGTGGTCCTTAAGTGAATCACCTACAGTCATTAAGTGCATCATCATATGAGCATGACTTGAGACTTCCTGCCAGCTTCCCCGCTAATTTTGCTTGTTGAAAGCCAGCTGTGAAGGTCATAAATGACTTCAGGATACTGCTGCTATTGTAAATGTGCACCAGCTGCCTGAATTGTGATAATGTGACTGAGGGGATTTATTTATTCATCTAACAAATATATAGTATATAGGTGCCCAACTCATTCATGGAAGACTTTGAGCAGCTTACAAAATTGAATGGCTACAATGACTGCAACTTCAACAATCTGTCGCAAGTTTCCTTATTCAGCATTGTTTTCATTTTAAGCCATTACTGAATAAGCAGTTGGTAAGTGAGGACTACCTATAATGACATGTAAAATTAGGAAGCAGCCTTTTCTCTTCTTACAACATAAACTTGCAAAAACTCCCCATCCCCAGTCTCAGCTTCTGGACAGGTTGTTGCAGAGTTAGGATGCAAAGCTTCAAACAAAACATTAAATTAAATTAAAATAAAAAAAATCCACCTCACCAGATGGGAACTCTAGTGGGTTCCTCATCTTTGGCATGAAATACACAGACAGCCATGTTTACGTCAAAAATTGTAACTGATGTTCACAAAATAAACACTTTTGTACCGATTATATGTTAAGAATTCACTATATTGGCAATTTGCAGAATTCGCTGAGAAGCCTGAGTAGAGATTAGCAAGTTCAAGAAGCACTCAAAAGACCAAGAAGTTAAATTGGAAGCAAATGAGAAATTAATTGCAGCTTTAACTGCTTGAGACATAACAATAATTAAAGAGCTAGTCTCTAGGCAAGAAGACTGAGATTTTATCCAAGGCCAAAAGAGCAGAACAAAAAGCTGTTTACATCCATTCTTTAATTTTTCACACTAAAGAGAGTTTAACAGAAGCTACTGAAATATTTCTAGGATTATTTGTGCTGCAACTTCAGAGATTTATTGAGTGCCACCTTGAAGCAAGTTTTCACAATCTACGGATCATTTTCTCATTGAGGTTTTTGGGAGTCTGATCAGGACAAAATATGACAAACTACTGGAATAGTAACAAATTTGGAACAAGAGGGAAAGAAGCTTATGTCATTGTTTGATCTACCTTTCAGAGTGATACAAAAGTGGAGAGATTTCTGCAAAACTCATCTTATGGCCAAACAGAATCCTGAAAAAAATGATTTATTGTTGGAAATTGATATGAAGAAATTTTATTAGCCTGAAAAAAATCTGTTAATTATTTCAAACCACAGAAGGCTATACAAGTAGATGCAGAAATTCCAAGTCTGCTCAGAAATTATTCATTTGGAGGCTCAGTGTGTCTTTTGGTAATACAGAATTGTGTTTTTGTCTTCATTTGGTTGTTTAATTTTTCTTATCTAGTGGAAATTCAGTGGGAGAGAGAGAGGAGTGGGGGTTTTTTTCAAATATTTTCACTTTTTAATTAATTGTTATACATTTGGAGTGTTGTGTAAAACATTTTATTATGAGGTTTGTATGTATTGTTCTGATTCCTTTCCATTTTTAATTACTGCTTTTTATTACATATTTTTCTAAGTTACACAATGATAAGATGAGTGGGTTTTGGTTATTGCAGCAATAATAAATGAATACTATTTCATGATGCTTTGATGTTTTGGTATTTCTACATTAGACTTACGGGTATTTGTAATTCAGTTTGGTTGCTACACTAATAGATTTAAAGCACATGAAAATCACACGGGTGTCATAGGGCATTACAGGTTGGGAAAATAACTAAGGAGTCAGGGTTTTTTTTAAGCAACATATTTTAGTACAAATGAGAAATATGTTCTAGTGCAAAAACGGGCTCAGTGAATTTATATGCAAATAGTTCTCAACTTCCCCTTCATGGATTAGAGCCTTGTCGTGGCGAAGAGGCTTGTGTAATTCAATGAAGCTATGAGCTATGCCATGCAGGGCCACCCAAGACGGACAGGTCATAGCAGAGAGTTCTGACAAAACATGATCCACTCGAGAAGAAAATGGCAACCCACCTCAGTATCTTTGCCATGAAAACCCTATGGACAGTACCAAAGGCAAAACGATATGACACTGGAAGATGAGCCCCTCAGGTTGGAAAGTGTCCAATATGCTACTGGGGAAGAGCAGAGGGCTAGTATTAGTAGAGCCAGAAAGAATGAAGTGACTGGGCCAAAGCTGAAAGGACGCTCGCTCAGCTGTGGATGTATCTGGTGGTGAAAGGAAAGTCCGATGCTGTAAAGATTTTTTCTTCATAGGAACCTCAAATGTAAGATCCATGAATCAAGGAAAGCTGGACGTGGTCAAACAAGAGATGACAAGACTGAACATTGACATACTTAGGAATCAGCAAACTAAAATGGACAGGAATGGATGAATTTAATTCAGATGACCATCAGGTATACTACTACGGGCAAGAATCCCTCAGAAGAAATGGAGTAGCCTTCATAGTCAATAAAAGAGTAGGAAAAGCAATACTGGGATACAATCCCCAAAATGACAGAATGATCTCAGTTTGAATCCAAGGCAAACCATTCAATATCACAGTAGTCCAAGTCTATGCCCCAACCACCAGTGCTGAAGAGGATGAAATTGACCAGTGCTATGAAGCCCTACAGCACCTTATAGAACTAACACCAAAAAATGATGTCCTTATCATCATGGGGGATTGGAATGCTAAAGTAGGAAGCCAAAAGATAACCGGAATAACAGGCAAGTTTGGCCTTGGAGTACAAAATGAAGCAGGGCAAAGGCTGACAGAATTTTATCAAGAGAATACGATGGTCATAGCAAACACTCTTTTCCAACAACCCAAGAGACGGCTCTACACATGGACATCACCAGACGGTCAAGACAGAAATCAGATTGACTATGTGCTCTGCAGCCAAAGATGGAGAAGCTCTATACAGTCAGTAAAAACAAGACCAGGAGCTGACTGTGGCTCAGACCATGAGCTTCTCCTTGCAAAGTTTAGGCTTAAACTGAAGAAAGTAGGGAAAAGCGCTAGGCCACTCAGGTATGAATTAAATCATATCACTGTAAAGGTGACAAATAGATTTAAGGAATTAGATCTGATAGACGCAGTGCCTGAAGAACTATGGACAGAGGTTCGCAACATTGTACAAGAGGTAGCAACTAAAACCATCCCAAAGAAAAAGAAATGCAAGAAAGCAAAATGGCTGTCTGAGGAAGCTTTGCAAATAGCTGAGGAAAGGAGGGAAGCAAAAGGCAAGGGAGAAAAAGAAAGATACACCCAATTGAATGCAGAATTCCAGAGAATAGCTAGAAGAGATAAGAATGCCTTCCTAAATGAACAGTGCAAAGAAATAGAAGAAAACAATAGAATAGGGAGGACCAGAGATCTCTTCAAGAATATTGGAGAGATGAAGGGAACGTTTTGTGCAAAAATGGGCATGATAAAGGACCAAAATGGCAGGGACCTAACAGAGGCAGAAGAGATTAAGAATAAGTGGAAAAATTACACAGAAGAACTATACAAGAATGAGCTTAATGTCCCTGATAACCACGATGAGGTGGTCATTGACCTTGAGCCAGACATCCTAGAATGTGAAGTGAAGTGTTCCTTAGAAAAGCTGAGCAACAACAAAGCTAGTGGAGGTGACAGTATTCCAGCTGAGCTATTCAAAATCTTAAAAGACGATGCAGTAAAAGTGCTACACTCAATTTGCCAGCAAATTTGGAAAACTCAGCAGTGGCCACAGGATTGGAAAACATCAGTTTACATTCTAATTCCAAAGAAAGGCAGTGCTAAAGAATGTTCAAACTATCGCACCATTGCACTCATTTCACATGCTAGTAAAGTTATGCTTAAAATCCTACAAGGTAGACTCTAGCAGTATGTGGATCAAGAACTACCAGAAGTACAGGTAGGATTTCGAAGAGGCAGAGGAACTAGAGATCAAATTGCCAACATACGCTGGATCATGGAGAAAGCTAGGGAGTTCCAGAAAAGCATCTACTCTGCTTCATTGACTATGCTAAAGCCTTTGATTGTGTGGATCATAACAAACTGTGGCAAGTTCTTAAAGAGATGGGCGTACCAGACCATCTTATTTGTATCTTGAGAAACCTATATGTGGGCCAAGAAGCAACAGTGAGAACTGGACACGGAACCACTGATTGGTTCAAAATTGGGAAAGGAGTCCGGCAAGGCTGTATACTGTCACCCTGCCTATTTAACTTATATGCAGAGCACATCATGAGAAAGGCAGGGCTAGATGAATCCAAAGTTGGAATTAAGATTGCCGGAAGAAATATCAACAACCTAAGATACGCAGATGATACCACTCTAATGGCAGAAAGTGAAGAAGAACTAAAGAACCTGTTGTTGAGAGTGAAGAAGGAGAGTGCAAAAGTTGGGTTGAAACTTAACATTAAGAAAACCAAGATCATGGCATCCGGCCCTCTCAATTCCTGGCAAATAGATGGGGAAGAAATGGAGGTAGTGATATATTTTATTTTCCTGGGCTCCAAGATCACCGCAGATGGGGACTGTAGCCAAGAGGAGGAAAGCTATGGCAAATCTAGACAGCACACTAAAAAGCAGAGACATCACCCTGTCAACAAAAGTGCGTATAGTCAAGGCTATGGTCTTCCCAGTTGCAATGTATGGCAGTGAAAGCTGGACCATAAGAAAGGCTGAGCGCCAAAGAATTGAAGCCTTTGTACTATGGTGCTGGAGAAGACTCCTGCGAGTCCCTTGGACTGCAAGGCGATCAAACCGGTCAGTCCTAGAGGAGATCAACCCTGACTGCTCTTTAGAAGGCCAGATCCTGAAGCTAAAACTCAAATACTTTGGCCACCTAATGAGAAGGAAGGACTCACTGGAGAAGAGCCTAATGCTGGGAAAGATTGAGGGCAAGAGAAGAAGGGGACGACAGAGAATGAGGTGGCTGGATGGAGTCATTGAAGCAGTAGGCGTGAGCTTAGATGGACTCCAGAAGATGGTAGAGGACAAGAAGGCCTGGAGGAACATTGTCCATAGGGTCGCGATGGGTCGGACACGACTTCGCAACTAACAACAACAAAGTTCTCAACTTAGAACCATAATGGAGCCTTTCCATCATGGTCATAAGTTGTCACAAGCCATAAAGGTTTGTGACCTTTTTATGACCAATAGTTTACTATGGGCAAAATTGTCATAAAATGTGGCCATGTGATGGTGGGAGATTGTAAATAATTGCAAATGTGGTCTGGATGCCTAGTGTTGGAAGGTCAGATATGTGTAATACTGGTTAGATTTTAATTTCTGATCATACACCCATGTTAATGCCATTCACTTTAGATTAAAATATTCTAGTTAGTAGTTTCTTACTATTTCCTTGCTGAAATATCTTTTAGGCAGCCGGGCCAGATTTACAGCTATTTATACTATCCGACCATCACATGACCTCATTTTATAACAGTTTTGCCTATAGCAAATTATTGGCCATTAAAGAGTCATAGAATTTTATGACTGTCACAACTTATGACTATGATGGGATGGCTCCATTATGATTGTAAGTCAAGAACTGCCTGTATATAAATTCACTGAACCCGTTGTTGCACTACAACATAATTCTCATTTGTAATAATATCTGTGTATTACTTAAAAAAACTGATTCCATCAAGTTAAAACTGACTTCTTTTACCTATTTTCCCAGTCTATAATTTCCCATGACACATGCGATTTTTATATGCTTTAATTCTATTAGTGTACAACCAAAAGGCAATGGGCAAAAATGTATGGAGTAACAATACAAAGATTTAATAGATCTCAAACATGATAAATAGAGATTTAACTAATTTGTGGAGTATTTGGGATATATTTAAAGCATTTTATCCTATGTAATATGGAAGAAAATAAATGAATCACAATGTAGGAAACATGAATTAGAAATTAATTAAATATTGAATGGACATACCATAACACGCTCAGGAAGCATATCATGCTTTGAGATATATTAAATTGAAATTGGACTAATTGTATGCTTTATAATTATATTTAAAATTAAATATATAAAGACAACATATTTTTAAGATCAAGTCAAACAAATTTGTTATGAATAGGAAGAAAAATGTAGGAAATTATTGGATTGTAAAAGAGTAGAACATTTAATAACAGTTTGGAGCTAGGTGTATAAATTATCTCAATTGTAATGATTTTTTTAAAAATTCTATATTCCTATGTAGATATAGTTAATACTCAGATAAATGTTTTTAAGCATAATAAATCTTCCAGAAATTTTGGATGTACTGCCAGGTATGTTGGCTGCACCCAGAATATTACACAAAATCTATAGTATTGATATAATAAAATAAAGGCTTCCAGACTAGAGAATAGCCATATACTGGTAAAGAATTGAAGGAGAAAGTGGCTTCTGGAGTTATTACAGAAATGAAAAGAAAACTCTTTCAGCTTTTTAATGCGTAACTTATTTCAGTGTAATTTTGAAAGCTGGTAAGAATCCTATCCAGTGAACAAATTATTGCCTAATATCTCTAATAAATTTTGAAGTGAAAATTGTAACAGCTACTTTGGCAAGAAGATTACAGAACTGGCAAGGAAATATTACCTGCAATCATTCATCCTGCACAAGCTGGTTTCATAAAGGGCATCAAGATTTAGATAACATAGGACTTTTGATTGATATAATGGTCTTATACAGTGATTTAGTCAGAATCGATATTATTAGCTTTATTGCATATAGAAAAATTATTTTGATATGATTTAAGTCACATTTTGAGTTCAAAATGTCACTGAGGTTTAGATGTCCTATATAATCTATAACCTTAATACATTTCATTTCATATCATTTCAGGGAATATAAAAAGAGGTGGTCCAGAACAATTTAGAAGGAATCTGATGAGCAGCTTAATAACAATAGCAGCTGAAATGCTATGATCTTCAAGTCAAAGTCTGTCATGTTAAATCGAGGGACAGATAGCTAAACCTTTCATTCAGTACTCCCACATCACTCATTTGAAATACCATTTTTTTCTGATCTAAGAATTATTGGAAAGTGTATTTCAGGAAATAAATGAAGGTCACTGATGATAAAACTAAGCACTGGCCACATAAATGAATGAATTAATTTGAACATCCAGGAACAATCAGGGAATGTAAGTGAACAAAATAAGTTATAATTAGTGATGTCGCTGTAAATTTCTAGGACCAGACTTATCTAGGCACTTACCAGAATTAATACTTAATAAATGCAAGGGGGGGGTTAATTCCACTAGGCACACCTTGAATTAAAGAGTCAGTGTCCAATTTATATATTGTAGTTCCACCACTGAGGAAAATTATTCTGGGCCTATTCAAAAATCTGATTCAGGTTTTGTTAGAGAAAAATATTTGAGTCTTCTGAGATATTGAAGAACTGCAAAGAAAGTAATGAAATGGAACAACCTTCTCTGCAGTGGTGAAATTTACTAGGATTTTGAATCTTCTTTTGCGCTGCAGGGGCTTCTTTTGCTTCAGGTTTTACAGACATAATAGACTAGATAATATACATATTATTTGTGTTTAACACTGCAATTAGCTGTCATGAATCTGTCCGCCACCATCTCTGAAGCAAGGCAGCGCAATGAATGGGATTTCTCCAAACTCATTATAAAGGTTAGAAAGAAAGCATATTAGTTTCCCACTGTTCTTTGCACTGAGATGCAACCAATACTGAAAATTTAAGATTAATAGTTGGATAACTATAGTTGGATAACTAGTTATCTGCAAAAATGGGGAATAAAATATTTTCATGAGGGAAGAGATTAGGATTTTTATATAGGTTCATATACAAGAAGTTTTCAAAAATGTGTACATATATTACATGGGAAGGAACAACAGAAAACTACATTAAAATGTTGGGGGTTGCAATAATAAACTGAGATTGAATTGTTTTGTATCTTTACTTATAGAAAGGTAGCATGGTATTGAAAAATTTCTCAAAATTCAAACATGTGCTCTCTGTCTCTCATGTAAAACATCACGAACTCACTGTAACCTTCCAGTTTAGGGATAATAACATGATCGTGTAGACCAGGGGTGTCAAACTCAATTTCATTGAGGGCCGCATCAGCATTGCGATTGCCTTCAGGGGGCCGGGTGGGTGTGGCCTGTGTGGGCATGGCCTACTGGGTGGGCATGGCTAGAGTGCGTATGGCCTACTGGGTGGGCGTGGCCAGCTCTACATCGTTCGCCTCAAGGGGGCCTATGGGGGCCTGGGCAGGAGTGGGACAGATCTGAGGGTCTCTGGCAGGAGGAGGGTCTCTGAGCCAGGGCCAAGGCATCGGGGGCCGTTCCCTCACTGTTTCCAGGATGGCTTCGCGGGCCGCATGAAACCACTTCGCGGGCCGGATCTGGCCCCCGGGCCTTGTGTTTGACATGTCTGGTGTAAACTTTCTTCAGAGCAGGGGGTTTTATCATTACAGAAATAAAAGAACAAGTTCAAACCATCACTAAGCAAGATAAAACAGAACAGGAAGTAAACAAAATGAAAGAGATGAAGAATGAAGTAACTAAGACAAAATTAATACCAGATAAATTTGAGAAGTAAAACATAGAAAAATATAATGTGTCGAAGAATCAGTGGGTCAGTGTTTCCATGAAACACACTTAGGTATACTTACCTGGATATATAATTTCACCAGATGAGGATTTTTCATTCTCATAAAAATTATGTGAAACAAATGGATTTCTGCCAAATGCAAATAATATTATGCATTGTCAGCAACTGTGAATCACAGCACTGTTCACCTTCAGCAATATGGCTCTTTAGGAAAGGACATATTTTTATGGTTCTGAATGGAAGTTAGAGAGTAGAAAATTTGATTAGTCAGGTAATTAAAATTCATAATATGATGGTATTTATGCAACCAGGTTCCAAAGCTTCCCTTCAATTTTGTTTTCATAGTAGGTCCTGTGAAGTAATAGTGTCAGGGAATTGTTAAGCTTTGCACTCACACTTACCATTCTTGGACAAAATAACAGCCAGATACTCATGAGAAGAAGCATTGAGGTAAAACAGAAGGCTTGGAGCATTTGCTGTCAGGAAAGTAAAAGCGATGTTTTCCTTGGGTATGGATGTACCCGAATAAATGGCCGAAGATGTAGAACTTGCATTTTTAGTTACAGGATAAGGTTCCTGAAATGTGTAGGTAATAGAAGTGTCTGCTTCAAACACTGCAGAGACTTCTAAAAATACAAAGAAAATACACAAATCAGATTCAGTACAGTAGATTGAAAACTATTGGAGCTGTAGAAATTGCATTTTTAGAATCGACAAAACAGATGCATTTGTGTGTGCATTGTGTTTTACTGTTTTACAGTCTACAGTTGGAAAGTATAAATTTCGTATCAAACCAAGAACGTCCAAATCTTCCCATAGATGAGTCTTTATTCCCCTTATTTGTAGTCTAGATGCAAAATCCGACAAGCTAAATCAGGGGTGTCAAACTGCTGGCCCGTGGGCCGGACGCGTCATCCCAAAACCGCACCCACCCCATTGCCAGCAACGGAGAAAAAGCTCCGATACGTTGTGTGACGTCATGTGACGTCGCGAGTTTGACACGTCTGATCTAAATACAGGCAGTCCTTGACTTACAACCACAATTGAGCCCAACTTTTCTGTTGCTAAGTGAGCCGTTTGTTAAGTGAGTTTTGCCCCATTTTACGACCTTTCTTGCCACAGTGGCTAAGTGAATCACTGCAGTTGTTAAATTAGTAACACAGTCATTACGTGAATGTGGCTCCCCCACTGACTTCGCTTGTCAGAAGGTTGTAAAAGATGACCACATGAACCTGAGACACTGCAACCGTCGTAAATATGAGTCAATTGCCAAGTGTCTGGATTTTGATCACATGACCATGGGGAATGCTGCAACAGTCATAAGTATGAAAAATGCTCGTAAGTCACTTTTTTCAGTGCCATTGTCACTTTGAACGGTCACTGAATTAACAGTTGTAAGTTGAGGACTGCCTGTATATTCTTTCTCAGAGGAAGTATGATATCGAACCAGATAATCTTTTGCCAGCCTGAAGCATTATACTGAACATGCAGTATAATAGTGATATTTCTCTGATGCTGTCCAATTGGCTGTACAGAAAGGCAGGGGGCTGAAACATGTGGAGGAGGATGGATTCTGGATTCGCTGAAAGAAGTGAATCAGTACAAAGGTGAGAGGTGAGTCCATAGATGAGGACAAACTCCCAGCAGGTTTTCAGTGAAGGCTTATGAATACCTTGCCTGGGGGGGGAGGGGGTTCATTGTTTGGAATACTGAGAAGTAGCAGCAACATTTTCAAATATTTAAAAGTTGTATAAAATAATCATTGGCAACAGTCAAGAAATAATAGCATGGGTCTTGGCATGCTGTTTGCTTTTCAGAAGATCCAATCCTAATTCATGCTTTCTTGGTTTCTCAGTGACAATCACTATGAAAAGTCAAAATATTTGTCAGTGTGACTTATTTTAGGAAAGAAAAAAAAAGGAAATAAGACATGTTGGTTAGGGAAAAAAGAAAAGAAAAATACACCCACAAAAATTGACTTTAGAAGGTCACAAAAATGTGCTAGCTCTTGAAATCTTCAGATCTCTTCACCTAGTAAGGTAATTCATTCTCCCCAAAAGGAAAGCAAGGAACAATAATTGAAGTCTATCTGGTCAGAGAAAAGTCCTTTCAAATCAAACTCCATTTCTTGCTGTAATGTTTAGTTTGTCACTAAACATAATGTAATGTTTTAATTTGGACTAAGCTGTCAGTGTAAAGTAGAAAAATCATTCCTTATTTTTGAGTTAAGCCCAGTTAAGCCCATTTATTTGAATGGAGGGCACTGTATTATTTACCCAGTCCATTTCTCAAACAAGACTTGTGCACTCTATATGATGCTCTTCCAACCATTTTAAGTAGCCAAGGGTCACTTGTTGTTAATGGGGCATTGCCAGTTTGCAACAGGCAGTAACAATTAGAACTGAAATGCTCAAATAGATCTTGGCTATAATCTTTTTAAAAAAGAGAGGATCATTTATGGAGGATCATTAAGCTTTTCCCTCCCACCTAAAATGCCATCTAAAGCCCAAGTTCTTTTCTCGTACTCTATAAGAAAGTAATTTCTATAAAGTTCTGACAAACACACATTGTCTTCATTTTATGAAAACCGTGTTCCATTTTTCCCCACAGATGATAATCTTAGTGCATGAACATATAATTACAACAGTAAGTACTCCAAAAATAATTAATTCCCAAGCCATGAGAAGTCAGCTCCACAGGACATGTAAAAATATAAATCATCAAGGGATACTTCCACTACTTTTTTTTCTTGTTTGTTCTTTGAGTTTTTCAAATGAGAAAAGTCTTGACAATTAAGATAGCTTCATATTCTGGAAGACATTACTTCATTCCAGGTTTCAAATTATTCCTGTATATCTAGATTACTAATCTCCACATGTGCATCTCTGAAATCAGATACATTGTTATTATGGGACCTCTGGGTAGAATCTAGTGGGTTTTTGAACAAAGACAGTGAGAGAGTGCACCAATGATACATTAGTTAAAGAAGCCTTCGATCTGACACCAAATTGAACCTTTGCATCATTGATACTGAAAAAGTTTCCTCTGTACATGAAAAGCAGTATAAGACCAGTCAGGCACCCAATTGGCAAAGGGAAGAAAATTGTTGATCTGGTGTCCTTACAATTGCTTCAACTGAAAAGATGGATGGTTGCAATCTCAATGTCTTCTGGCACAGAGCTACACTTTTGAATACATCAACAACCCAGCCAGCCAGCCAATCTGCCAATCTGCCAGAGGAAAAATAAAATAGAATTCCCAAATTTCTAATGAAAGTGGGGAAATAGAGAAAAAAGCTGGCACTCTTCCTCACCCAATGTTTTATTAAATTATGCAAGATTTGCCGAGAATTTAGATCAGTGGTTTTCAACTTTCTCTTCATCATAACTTTTGTGACCACGGACCATGGCCATGGACCCCCAAGTATTAATTCAAGATTCAAATAATAACCTTTCTTCAAGCATTTGTGGACCCCTGTGATGACATCTTGGCCTGCCAGGGGTCCACAAACCACAGGTTGAGAACCATTGATCTAGATAATGTAAATTAGAAAGTGATATTTTGCATTTTGTATAACACAGGTTGGTCAAGGTGTGCTGGATGAGCCAAAAAAATGTAAGAATCCATTCGGCCATCCTACCTTCTCTGCAGAATGGTCCTTCATACGGTGAATTGGTGCAGTCACACAAATAGCCACTGGGTTTTTCCACACATTTCCCTCCATTCTGGCAAAGGTTACCATAACTGCTGCAATGACCTGAGCATCCTGGTTTGACACCAGGAGTCACTTTGGCTCGCTCTTCAAGGTCAAGTTTCTGTCCATTTAGATGAAGAGAGCGAATACATCCCAGAAAACCTTTCTGTTTGGATGCAGATGCCCCTGTTTCAGGTATAAGTAAGGTAGAGTTCATATTTTTAACAACTGGTCCTTTAACAAATTAAATCCTTATTAAGGTTTTATTGTACAATATTGTAAACATATATTTCCCATTGATTCCATATTAATCTATGAGGGGATATTTATTTACTTATTTCTCAAACTTATATGCCATCATCTCACAAAGGCAACTCCAGCTGGTTTACAGACATTGAATAAAACGCCAAATAAAACAATTAAAACAATAAACAAAGATCTTATATTTAAAAATTCAATTAAAATAAAACTGAGCAGGATTGAGAGGAAAGGCACAAAGTGCACAAAGGAAGGAGGTGGGTGTTTGCTATTCCCTCAGCCACCTCCAATATTGTGAATTGAACATGCAGTCGTGACTTCATCACACAGGATGTCCTTTCTGCGATCTAGAGAGAGTCTAATATGCAATGATAGTATAAGTGGAGGAAACAATTAAAATAAACATAGTAAAATATAATATAGGCATGGGCTTTGGAGATTGGTACTTAGACTTACATATTTGTAAATCATAGGTTACCATCAGTTGTCTCCAGTTCTATCATTTCTGTTGGCTTCATCTTCATTTGATAATTTTGCAACTAGAAAATTAAAATACTTCTAGAATATTGGGGGTAGAAAATTGAAACCATATGTTGCAATAGTTGGAGCTCAAAACAAAACCAAAGAAGAAATGAGAAATAACTCTGAGAGTATATGATTTTTATTCTTAAAACATAAGAGAGTGAAAATCATCTCACAAAGACTTGCATTTCAATTTTATCTTAAATATTCTGTAGACATGACGAATTTTGGCAATTGCAATAAACACCTGTTGAATATTCTCAAGAGTATGAAAAAATGGTGACTAAATGCCTTTTGGGACTCTGTATCATAAGGAATGCATTGCTTATCTTCAAATTGTATCTTTAGGTATACCAACAATACATTTCCTATTTTTTATGATATCACTCTATATTCTCTCACACAATGAGACAAAATATTATGGTAACCTAAAGAGATAGAAGCTCTATTATTTTGGCAGTGAACTATAGTAATTTATATATTTTTTATTTTAATTCCATTTATATCCTGTCCTTCTCCGAAGACTCAGGGCGGCTTACAAGCTTAGCAGTAGCCTTCATTCTATGTATATTTATTTATTTATTTATTTTATTACATTTATATACTGCCCTTTCCCGGAGGACTCAGGCCTGCTTATTATATGCATGTCTGAAAATGGAATAGTCTCTGTTATCATTTTTTTTCCTGTGAATTCTTCAGAGTTTTTTCTTCTTCTATTGCTTAGTTTTTCATTCAGTTATTCATTGGTGGGACAATTTATATCAGTGTACAAATTAAAAACAAAAACAAAAAACAAACCCAAGTTGCTAAGTTTATCTTCAAATAGTAGAAATTTCTAAACTTTGCATAGAAATTCATTGAGGAATCAGCAATATCTAATATCCAATAATTAAAAAGAATATTCATTTATCCTAAGAGAATAGCATTTGTAAAAAAAATAAAAATAAAACGTGGGGGTAGTACCAATGATTGTACCTACCTACAAATAATTGACTGTTTAGCTGCAATCGAAAATGTCCCTCAGCAGGTGCTTCTAAAGTCTTCTTCGGAAAGTTGTCTACCTGAAGAGAAGTTTCTCTAAGATTCCTTTCAGCACGCACAGAATGCCACTGGTTGTCGTTCAGGGGCATGGGGGATTGAACAGTAACCTCTACTGGGCCATTTCCAACATCAACTGTGAAAGTGATGTCTTTCGGAGCTGGAATGCATAAGGTGAAACTCAGTATGTCATGCTGATAACAACAAGAAGTACATAACTGCGGTAGTAACTTTCAGTGGTGAGATTCAAATATGTGAACAACCGGTTCTCTGCGTGGCTGCCGCTTCCAGAAGTCCGTTCTGGGCCTGGGCAACAAAAAATTAGCTACCGGTTCTGCCAAACTGGTGCGAACTGGCTGAATCCCACCACTGGTAACATTTAAGAACAATGAACCTTATGTGATTATTGAATTCACACAGTGAATCAACTATATATTATGATACATATCTACAGACCCAAATCTTTTTCGTGAAATCAAATCCCTACTCGGATATTCTCATTTTCTCTGTGTTCACATATTAGGCTGCTAAGTTCCTGAAATAGAAGGTACAAGTGTCATGAAACAAAAGGTATGTACTGTATTTGCCTTGCGATAGATCAGTGAGATAGAACATTTCTACAAATATTGTGCTGTTTACTTAATATTTGCTTTTTAAAAAAATTAAACTGATTATCACTGAAATAGCCTGTAAAGTGTGTAGAAAAATACACAGGAGAAAATGGAAGACACAAAAATGATTTCGATAAAATAACACTGATGGAAATATCTAGTTCATATTAGGAGAAAGGATATATATTTTCTAAAAAAAACTATATCAAGGTGTTTTTCATATGACAATTCTCAGCCCAGATTTTTGGTAATTGAACATTTACATTTGCTATATTCAGATGTAAAACTTATCGATATGTTATAGACAATATTAAACATGTTACAAACACTAGAACTTTTCTTCAAACTGTATTATTAAAATTAATGATGCATGCTGTTAAAACTGTTCTTTAAATTTTCCTCCTTTAAAATATCATTTTTTGTTCTGCTGAAAGTCAGAAACACCTGACAGCAAGTGTCTATTCCTAATGATTTAAAACAGGGCTTTTCAACCTTTTCACTGATTGTATCACTTTTAGGATATGGCAACATCCGAGTACCACCAGTCGCCTAGCAAGGTGTCAAAAACGTGATGACCAAAAAAAGGAAAAAAGTGATGAAGTACAGGTAGTCCTTGACTTACAACAGTTCGCTTAGTGACTGTTCGAAGTTATAATGGCACTGAAAAAGTGTCCCCCCAAGCCACAGCCAAGCAATACACCTCCCTGCCCACCCAGCAGCGCTCTTCCTCCTGTCCGAGGTTTTCATTGTCGTGAGCATTTCTGTTGAGGATTGGGAGTGGGGGTGGGGTGGAGGTGTGTTTGGTTTTTATTCCCCCTCTCTGCTGAGTGGTTGCAGCAGGTTTTGGTCACTTCACATGACCCTGGGAGACTGTGACCGTCATAAATATGAATCAGTTACCAAGCATCTGAATGTAAATCACAAAACCCTGGAGATTCTGCAACATTCCAGCTGATCAGTGCTTCTTCTGGGTTCAGCAGAAGCGCCAGGATCAGCGCCAGGCTCCAGCTGGAGCCTGGTGCTGATCCTGGCGCTTCCGCTGAGCCCTGACAGCCTTGCAGCTCCAGCCGTCTCTCGCTCAGGCTTGTGCGGTGCTGCCACCAGTTAAGCTCATTCCCCTCCCCCACTACCACTTCTCTAGGATGGCCGTGTACCACCTGCCAGGTGCCAATGTACCACAGGTGGTACCCGTACCACTGGTTGAAAAGCCCTGATTTAAAGGAAAGTGGAGTCAAACTTTGATACTTATTTAAGTGTGAATGTCATAAAGATTATTCTGCTAGTTATTCTGATATGTTGGGACTTGCAGTTCCATCTTTCAAAAACTGGAGGTTACAGACACTGGCCTTTAGAAGCAAATAAATAGGAAAAAAGAAACAGGTCAGAGAATTAAGTCTTTTTTTCTTTTCATATTATAAGAAAGAATTATATAATTAAAAAACTAATCAACCCTGTTGTGCCATTTTTCTTACATTTTAGATAGTTTAATAAAAGGAGATTTGCACTGAGTTCTTATTTCATCTTCATCCCTTGCAATCAACCATATCTTTTCTGGGAATTAGTTGGGGCATACAAAGCAAGGTTGTGGGTTGGAAATCTAAGTGAGACAGAAGACCTGGCAGTATGACATTTAGGGCAAAATCAATTCCAAGATTAAGAGAGGTTCCTCTCCAAGAGGACAAAAGCAGAAGCTGGCATCTGGTACATTGGCAACACTAGATCAATAATAACAATGTATATACACTGAAAAATACATTTGGACAGGAGTTGTAACTCTGATTGATCAATCTTTTCCAGTTTCTTAAAAACGTTTATGTCATGGAAGCAACATCACTTTCATCAGGGTTTCATTACACTAACAAAATAAGGCTAAAGTTTGGCTATTATCATTCATTTGGACCCTAATTTGCATCTCTATAGCTAAGTAAGGGAGAAGATGAATTTCTGATAAATTTGTACTCCATTGGTATACATACACACATAGCTCACAAAAATCTTTCAATGCACAGGGATGAATTTTCTTAGGCATAGGGGGTTGGGAACTCTCTTCTATTCATGGAAGGCAATCAGTGATATTGATCTCTTTACAGTTAGACTCTGTTCCAGCACCAACATCAACTGATTTGTGGACTGTACTCATAGCCATTTAGCTCCAAACATAATTTGACCTATGAGAAAATCATAACGCAGTGGAAAAAGTGACTAAGTATCAGACATTTCTTCCATTTCCACAGTGCACATGCTAACCCATCATCTTGACAGATTGCATTACTCTGATATAATTTTATGTCAATGTCTTGCTTTTATTGTATACTTTAATAAAACATAAGAGCCTTGTGAATGAAATATAACACACTGAAGTATCACCCAAACAGAAGATCATATGCAATTAACACTAAGCCATACCTCATTACTTAGTGATAATGTGCTCCTGCTTTTACCAAAGGTTTAATGAATCAAAGGGCCTTGGGGGCCTTATTTTATTAAATTTTATGTTGAAATTATTATAACCCTATTACACGATGATGGTAGTTCATTCTAGGTTTGTTCTGCCTGATGGAACATGGAACAGAAAGGCCTTCTTTCATTCTAAATCCACAACACAACACCCTCCATTAATAGACTGAAGCAGTAGACAAAAAGATGACTTAAATTAGTTTTTTTCTTTAATACAGTGGTCTACAATCTTTCTGGCTTTGTGGACAGGCAGTGATGGCAGCACTGGGGTGTGTGTGGAAGAGGGGATGGTTCTGTGCAAACAGCAGGCATGCATGCTCGTGTGTGCAGCATGATTTGTGCCCACTGCTCACACAAGTGGAGCTACACAAGTAGAGCTGTGTGTGCAAGCTGCACCGCCCGCCACTTGCACAGCCTGGTTCCAAACAGGCTGCGGCCTGATACCGGGCCACAGCCTGGTAGTTCAGAATCCCTGCTTTAACTCTTGGCAGCAACTGCAATTTAGTTTCAAAGAAAGGTAGCTTGTTTGACAGGCCATTATGTCATACGGAACTTTCCCCTTTCCTCATTGGTATGCTAGCTGCTTTCTGAAAGAATATTGCATAAATACTATTTAACATCACCTAAGAAGAGGAGAGGCAATCTGCTGATAACTCATATGCTATATGTGAAAAGTAGCAATTCTGTGTGCTGCTTCAGATAAGAGACAGCTACCCAGCAGAGTCAATACTGAGCTCAATAATATTATCTTCATTTGAATATAACTCTGAAGAAGAATGTGTTTGTATGTATGTGCGTGCACACATGAATGGGAGCGAGTTTGGGGTAGTGGTTCAAGGCACTGAACACTGAATATATTAAAGGGTCCTAACCTCTCAACTCTTGGCACGTTATCCTCACTTTTAAGACTTAAAACATAGACACAAACTTCACAAATATTAAGCACCCAAGAAGATACATGATTTAATTCCAAAGGTGCATTTCCAAAAGGTAACTGGTTTTTTTTTTCCTTGACAGTGTTTTGCTTCTTGGATGGGAAGCAAAACATTTTCAAGGAAGAAACCAAGAAATCCAGTTGCCTTTTGGAAAAGCATCTTTGGGATAACTTTGACCTGGATGAATGAATTTCTCCATAGACATTTTGTGACTTAATCAGATCTGAAGGAAAATAATATACTACAATTTCAGTTGATAAACTTACAACTTATTTCAACCCTGATGAAATCTTTCATTCCCAAATTTTCCAAAAAGACTCCAGACATCTTGGTTGTTTTGAAGAAGAAAGAAATGTCTGCAGTGAACTCGGCATGAAAAGTGGGGAAGAGAAGGTAGGAAGCTTCGGTGCTGAAAGAAGCTGCATTCCAGAACTGTCCTGCAAAGCACAACAAACCTCTCTATAGTTAATTGTATGAGGGAGGTAAATGAAGAAGCAAAGATATACTGTAGCCTTTAGCCAGAGTTCATTAATACAGAAAAATGAAACCTAGGAAGAAAAAATATTTTAGAGCTTCTGTATTGTAGCTACAGGATTCATTCATTCATTCATTCATTCATTCATTCATTCATTCATTCATTCAATCAATCAATCAATCATTCTGCTACTTATCATGACAATGCATCCAAATTAATGACCAAAATCATGCAAAAAATAAATAGTAAAGCACTAATGAAAATATAGAGTTTTAGATGTATAGGATCCAAATCACTTCTATGAAACAGACAAAAAACCCAGCAGCATAATGGCCAGCCATGGCTTACTAGAGTAGAATGTCATAATTAGGATGGCATCACTGAGAGTCACCACATTGTAGACTATACTCACTAGTGTGACCACAAACATCCCCTTTTGTGCACTGCTCAGGTGATAATTGGGAAACATTTTTCTAAACACACACATATACACACAGCTGAAGTAGCAGCACTTCAACTCCAGTGATAATCTTTCAAGGGATCAAAAAGTTAAAAACAGAGTTTGTTAAGCACCCATGGAAGTTTTGCAAAAGACAGATGAGTTAGGACAATATAACTCTCTCTTACATTTGACACAAAATCATTCAAATTCTATGTTAAAATAAAGAAAAATAAAAACTGTGGTGAAAAACCAGTGAAGATTGTGAAGCTTTCCAGATACATCTATCTCACTGATATAAAGTATATAAATGTACAATAAATCTGTGTGCCCTTGGAGAAAATGTTTGTTGAGTCTAGAGTAGATAACTTAACGACTTTGTAGAATACTAGGTTGCTGACCAAGAGAACTGAGCACTTCAGAGATGTGGTAAAGAAAAAAATAAACCAGAGTTCTTCCAACTGAGTGAGGCAAAAAGGAAACATCTTCCATAGACCTTAATTGGACCAAATTATTTTTAAAGACCGGAAGTGCTAAAAAAAGCTCAGAGAAGTTTAAGTTTGTTGATAACTTCACATTATTTTGGGTGATTAAAACAACAACAACAACAAAAGCAAATATACTTTTGACATAATAAATAGGAATTAATATAGAAAATATATTTAAGCAATTTCACAGAGAAAAGCACTGAGCTAAAAAAAAATAGCTTTACATATTTCTCACATTTATCATAGGATGTGTTGGGTTAATTGACCAATGGCTAGATTTGCACAAAACACAGTTTTACTGAAGAATAGGGCATGTTAGTTTTTTTGTCCAGTGTGTTGTAGGAATCTAAGCATTATCTTATTTTATTATGTGAATCAAATCATCACATTAAGCTATAAATGCTTAGGGCAACTCATGTTGTGTGAATATGGTTATTGCCTTTTGCTAAACATAAAGTTTAGTATTTTCTCTGAACCCAGCTGTAAAAATAGGCAACTCTCATACTGAGCATCATTCAGAAAAGATTTTGAAAAAGTTGAAGGGGTACTTTTTAATTTGACAAAAGCAGAACTAATGGAAGGCAGACAGAAGGATATAATTACATATACCTATGGGGAAGGCAAAGCCAGAACTTTTTTCTCGTCTCATAAAACATTTTCATACCATGAACTGAATTGTTGGGAGAAACAAGGAAATGTGAAAGAAACTCCTTCACACCGTACAAAATGGGCAATTTTGTACAGGAGAAAATAGTAACCACCAACTTTAACCACCACCAGCATCTTTAAAAAGAGAACCATAAAATTTTATAGCTGATAATAATTTCAACTACTAATGGGCAAGATGTTTGGATATTACTTGTAATTAATGAAGAGAACATGTTCTCAGTGTTAATTAGTTGCTGAAGAATATGAATGAGAAAGTCCTACTGTATTCATGTCATGCTTGTTCATTTCTCATATGTGTCTTTATTCCCCCATTGTGGAGACAGAAGTCTGAACAAGCCTTTAATTTGAACCTGTAGCATTCAAAGCCTTACTGCAAATTATTTATAAAAATATGCTTCTTTAGAAACTGCACAATTCATTTCAGGAAATAATCAGACAATGCAATTATTAAAAGGTATCTGTTATCAGTAATACAATCAGAATTCTGTCCCTCATACATGCAGACACAGACAGACACATACACACACACACACACACACACACACACACACCAGCTTTTTATACAGCTTGTGCATAAGGATGCTGAAAAGAGTGATACCCACTATCTCCATAGCAACGAAGAGGACCAATTCTCCAGGCAGCTTCAGAATTAGGTCTGTTTGTATCAGTGATGACTATCTGGTTCACAGGTAAATGTTCTTTAAAGGAAAGGAAACCGGTGTCATTGGTCCTATGAATAGATAAATGTGTAAAATGTATATCAGGGTTGAAATCTTAAATAAATTACAAACATACACATACCTATATATACGGGATAAATAAAGAGAGAGAGAGAGAGGGAGGGAGGGAGAGAGAAAGATGCATATTTGGATCAAGAAATAGTGTTTAAAGTCTATTTTGATAACAGGAATCTTTCTATTGTGTTCCTATTTAACACATTTTATACCATGTTTCAGTCTGTTTCTCCCCTCAAGTTGCCATATTGCAGTAAAATATATTCAGTCATAATTCAAATGCAATAAAATAACATCTAAAACCCTTCACTCTTAAAAAAAAATGCACTAGTTCAAATACCTAACCAAAATTGTTTTAATCTAGTGTCAGATTGCTAGCATGATGCCTGACAGGTCTCTTTACTGCAGGGGTGTCAAACTGGTGGCCCACAGGCCGGCTGTGTCACATGTAGGCTACACCCACCTTGGCTCCATAAAGGCAAAAAACATTGTGATACATCAGAATATGTCACGTGGCCCAATAGCATTTGACACCCAGGTTTTACTGAGTGCATCCCATAATTAGAAATGCTCCATCAAAGTACTCAAAAGAACTTGTGTGGAAATACTAACAGGCACTTTGTAAAGATGTCCCCATGCAACCTTATAGAAGAATAAGAGTCCTGAAGGACAAGGAAGACCAGGTCACATTTACATAAGCAATGATTTCCATTAAGAGATAAGCAGTGGCGTAGCATGGGGGGTGCAGGGGCCCCCGGCCGCACCGGGCGCAACATCTAGGGGGGGCACGCTCACACTCGCAGCTCTCTGCCCCTGCCTGGCTCACTCACTCTCTCTCACTGCAGTGCTGGCTGTGCGAATTCAATCCGAGCCACCGGGTCGCCACCCACTGTGGAGGGGGGGTGCCAGGTGTGCGGTGCGGTGCGGAGAGAGAGCGAGGGACTATCTGGGGGAGGGACAGTGCAGCGGCCGCCTAGTGCAGCGCTGAGCACGGGAGAGAACCACACCAGACCAGACCAGGCAGCAGCAAGAAGAAGCTTGCCTTGCCTTGCCCCGGGTGCTGACAACCCACGCTACGCCACTGGAGATAAGCAACACGTGAGTTATCGGTTTTAAAAGCAAGATTGTTGTGTGGACACAGATAGAAGTGAGTACCCGTTTGCCAGGGGAAGATTCATCCACCTTAGCAGAAGCTGGGTGTTTGTATAACTTCCTTTATTTGGTTACTAAATAAAATCATTTTCTAGATTTTCAAAGCTCATTGACACAATTGTTTGTGTACCATATTGAACCAATAAGAAAAGGAAAAGGAAAAGGAAAGGAAAGGAAAGGAAAGGAAAGGAAAGGAAAGGAAAGGAAAGGAAAGGAAAGGAAAGGAAAGGAAAGAAGGAAAGGAAAGGAAAGGAAAGGTAGACAATGTATGAATCCTTATTTTGGTCTTTGACTGGTCTACTTAAGGGTATTTCTGAACACAACAATTGTATTAATTGTTGCTTGGAATTCCTCAGAACTGATCTTTAAGATATCTGGGGTCAGCCATGCTGCATTATATGGTTACAACATCTTGAGGTATGCATTATATTTGGAGGAAGAGAAGACATGCTGAAATTAACATACGTTCATAACCTAGCTTTTAACATGCTGTACTAGCTGAAAGTTTTCAATGGTTTTCAAGGATAGCCAAAAAGATTAATTCAGTTTTGAAGACTGCTGATATAGGAGATTTCTGTGGAATCCATTAAAGCAATCTTCAAAAAACTTTTTAGGTTTTGGAAATAATGGTTTGAGGGTTTTTTTCTTCTTCTTTTTCCTTGTTCAATGACAAGGCAAATGTCAATGAAACATATAGATAATATGGTATTATATGTGCATATAACAAATGACAAGTAGAAAATAAACACGGGATATTCTGTGCTCTGGCACTCAATATATTAATATGTCTACTGACAAGAAAGAAATATCTGTTTGTTTGGGCATTTTTAAAAATCAACAATACTGCCAAGCATTCCTTCAGAAAGTGGCCCACTGCCATTACAGAAATTTTGTGTTAAACCCCCCCCCCCCACAAAGCTGTGGATGTTATTGTGCTCTTACTGCAAACTGATTTGAGCCTTCCTGTGAAAATTGAACAATAAATCTTCTAATTCAGAAAAAATATGTTTGCTACTAGAAATATCCATATTAACTGTATGCTGGATAGATAATTCAGGGTCATGGATTGTTTATTCCAGAACAGCAAAAATGGGAATGCTGAACTGTTTTATTTTTTTTTTATTTTTTAAAAAATAGCATAAAACAATGTAACACTATCAAATCTTTCTAAGGCAAGTGGTAATAGATTTTCTTTCCAAATCTTATTACACTTTTATATGGCTGGCATTTTGGCAGAGGACTAACTGTCCATTTAATATGTTAATAACTTAAAAATGGTGTCATGCACAAAAACTAGGCAAATTACAGAATTATGATCCATCTGGATTATTGATCAATAATCATAAAATTAATCATAAAAATATTTTATGATTGGTCATAAAAATAAATGCCATAACATAGACCAAATAGCCAAAGCAATCTGTTTTTCCAGTCTTAAGTTAATAAGCGAGGAAGACAATATAAAAGTAAGGAACAAATAATTATTTATGAGGAAAGGTACTTTAAAAGACTTTATAGTTCTTAAGACAAGAAAAAACTCAGCCCATTTATTATATGAAGTTCAGATCTGAATTTGTGAATCTTAAAATTCTGCATAAAGTCAAATTTTGATTTAATAAAAAACATTTTTATGCATCTGTAAATTCAGGGAAAAAAGGCATTATATTGCACAAGACATTTGCATATGAGTTAGAATAAGACAAAAAATAGAATAAAGCAAGCACATTTAGAATGCAGACCTTCAAGAAATTGTGTTAAGGTCCACAATGCTTAATGAAGTTTTTGGAATAATATTACTTAATTTTATTTATTTAAGAATATTGATACTTTATATAAACAATATTTTCATGACAAAATTCCAGATAATTCTTATCTAACAATTAACCAGACAGTATTGAAATTAGCTAGATCATGTATTTTCATGTCCTTGTTAATCCATACCCATAAGATGTGAACAATATGGAAACAAATTAACCTTCTTACATATTAATTATGTTTCAAATGTGCCCCAACAGTTCAGAACTTCATTACATCTATGAAAGAACATGTAAGTTGCAAATTTGTACAGATTTATAATATTTATAGTAATGTATCAGTCATATTGAAAAAAACAAATCCTCATTCTCTTGTATTTCAAGATGCTGCTTTGCAGTACTATAAATTGGAATATTCATAAGGTCCCCCATCACTTACAGTATAATAGTTGGCAGGACAGTAGTGTTATTCAATTTAATTTCCTCTCTTATAATATCCTTTGGGTATATTGCCTAGTTTTAAGTTAATGAAACCTCACTTGAATAGGTAACTGCAACAGCATTTAATGAAATTTGTGATACAGTATATTATGAGAAGTGTACTATCAGCATATGTCTGGTGCTATGCAACTTGGAAACAAGCCAAATAAAATATCTTCAAAAATTTTGAAAGTTTGCAAGTAGTGGAATTCAGATTATAAATGTTTAAATTTTCCATGTTACTATGCAAGTTTTAAAAAATTAAAGCAGCATTAGAAATAAAGTACTGCAGCTAATTATATAACAAAGAGACTCTGGAAGATAATAACTTTAGAGTTTGCCTAAATAAGTCAACCCAACTCAATAATTATTCTAGCATCTGTTGTTTATGATAGAGAATAACGTCAGTGTTAACAGATAAACAGAATAACAGAGTTGGAAGGGACCTTGAAGGTCTTCTAGTCCAACTCCCTGCTCAAGCAGGAAACCCTATACCATTTCAGACAAATAGTTGTCCAATCTCTTCGTAATGGTCCAATGTTGGAGAACCCACAATTTCTTGAGGCAAGTTGTTCCACTGATTAATTGTTCTTTCAGGACTTTTCCCCTTAGTTTTACATTGGTTCTCTTCTTGATTAGTTTCCATACATTGCTTCTTGTCCTGCAGGTGCCTTGGAGAATAGGTTGACCCCCTCTTCTTTGTGACATTGGAGCACCACAATCATGTCACCCCTAGTGCTTCTTTTCATTAAACTAGACATACCCAATTCCAGTAACCATTTTTTATATGTTTTAACCTCCAGTCTTCTAATCATCTTTGTTGCCTTTCTTGCACTCTTTCTAGAGTCTCAACCTCTTTTTTATATCATGGCAACCAAAACTGGATGCAATATTTCAAGTGTGGTCTTACCAAGCCATTATAAAGTTGTACTAACACTTCACCTGATATTGATTCCATTCCTTGGGCCATTTTCCCCCACTTTTATAGAAAAGGAATATATTTTCTATCAATTGAAGAGTACATTTCTCTAGAATTCTCATGAAAACAATGTATGAGATGCCAAGTGTTTTTATATGAGTATCCTGCTGTTCTGTACATTTCTCTCTCTGGTGATCTACAGTATCCTTGGCCTCCTGTTTTCTGAATAAAAATATCCTATGGGTCTTTTATTCAGAAGCATGAGGAGCTATGAAGTCTGCAGTGTGATGGAGAGTACGTGATGGGGAGAACACCACCAATGTATTCTATCATTTTGCAATTAAAAAGGAATGGTAGAATGCCCCAATCCTTTCAAAAGAACTCAGGAAAAAAACTTTTAAATGCATAACAGAAGCCACTTGTGAAGAAAACTTTCAGGAGGACATTTTCTAACACTGTATTAAGCAACAGGAAAAAGCCAAATATTGTATTAAATTATAGGCTACGCTTCCACAATCTGGTAACCTTCAGAAGTATGAGCTACAACTTTAAAAGTCAGGACTAGTAATCCCACCACTACACTGAAGGCAACGGGCCAATTTAAAAATACTGAAGACTATTAAGAAAAGAGAATGGCAAGTTGGCTGAGGGACAACTACAGCAATCCCATACTGTTTGAGGGATCCTTGGTATTCCTGAGCTTGTTTTCTTGAATGGAATGGGAAAACTTTCCACAGCCAACTCACCATGGCCAACTCATTGCGGGACAACTCGCCATGGCCAACTTGCTGTAGGACAACTGGCTGCGAGACAATTTAACAATTCTATTTAATTATTTAAATAATTTTTTAAAAAAAAAATGCAATTCACATTTCATTCTGCCTCTCCTTTTGTATCCTTTCTTTAATGATTCTATTCCACTATTTCTTTGATATTAGTGTAACTCTTGTCCCACAACAAGTTGTCCTGCAGTGAGTTGGCTGTGGCAAGTTGGACCCTTTCTTGAAGACATTTTCACTATCAGAATTTGGTAACAAAACAATCAAGCTCAGAAAGCACCAAGAACCCCTCAATTCAACCCTGAGCTACAAATATTCTCTTTTATTGCTACCATCAATATGTCTCTTAACAGATAAAGCTTCTTTTTTCTCTCTGCTGTCAGAAATGACACAAAACTGTATGGTTCCAACTTAGTTTTTTTTTTTATTTTTTAAAAAATGTTTTATTATATTTATAAGCACAACACACTCATTAATGTAGTAAGTGTTATGTCTGTAACTATTGTATTATGTTATTTATGTTTTATTTGTAATTATTTTTTACAAATTGTTGGCTTTGTTGATGGCTATTTCTGAGCGGGAGAATCTAGAAAACCAATTAAAAAGTACTTGTAGCAACGAGACAACCATTTTCTGCTTGCCTTTCACCTGGTTGTAAAAAATGAACATATCAAGGGAAAAATGACAAATCTAATTCTGTAGCATAAACACAGCTCAAAATAAAGAGATTAAAATACATTCTCCGAGTACTAAATTCTTGTCTGTATATGAATAGAAGGCTGTGTCAGTTTTGCTTTCTTTGACATTTAATATTTTAAACTTTGAAAATGGGGGGGTTTATAAAAAAAATGGATACATTTTGGCGATGAAGATGCAACATATTTTCACATATGGTGGACCTGTAAAAAGGTTAAGGCTTTTTGGATAAAAATATGGTGGAACATGCAGAAGATTTTCAAGCAAAGGATAAAGTTTTGTCCGCAACTTTTTTTGTTGGGTATAATTACAGATGTTACGGTTGTGGACACTAAGCTGATGTTGAATTTAATTACGGCAGCAAGACTCTTAGTAGGTCAATATTGGAAGAAGGAGGAACTGCCGACTATAGAAGAATGGACTTTAAAGGTTTCTGACCTGGCAGAGATGGCAAAGATCTCAGCTTATATGAAAGATCACTCGCAAGAACGTTATGTTATGGAGTGGAGAAAATGGATTGAGTATATCCAGAACAAATATGGGACTAAGAAGTTTCATGTAGCATTTGAATAAGTCTTCCTTTCTTTTTTTCTTTTTTTCCCTTTTTTCTTTTTATATTTAATATTAATAGTGTTTGTAGTTATCCTATATGAGCTAGAGAGTGATAGATTTTAGAGTTTATGGTTGTTAGCATATGGATGTTTATGATTGTTTTTTTGTTTTTTATACCTTGTACTTAGCTCTGGGAAGTCGGGGGGGGGAGGCGAGGGGGGGGAGGGGTAGGGAGGGAGGGGTAGGGGAGGGGTAGGGGGGACTGTTAAAGATAAAATGTATGATAAAACTTTTCAATAAAAAAATGGATACATTTTGGCAAATTGCTCCTTAAAAATTATTGGCAATGCTTTTCTCACTCAGAGCTAAAATAATCTGTTATTTGCTATATAATATTTTATTTGCTATACAATATGTTCCATCTAAAATATTTTCTCTGGGTCAAGTTCATCAAATAATCAGTGCTCAATAGTCAATTATAATCTTCAAACTTTCTAGCAAGTAAGTCTTTATGGAGGCAATGGAGATAAAAGTTTTTCTATATACATTTTTCTAACTGTTTTAAGTTCTTTTTCCTGCTCTAAAATATTCAAAATGCTATATGCTTTTTATTTTATTACACCAGGGTGAGCTATTTCCTTTCTAAATTGAAAATGCCAAATTGCTTTAGCCTATGAAAGTAATTCTGTGCTCACATAATTTTAACTACAGTCTTTTGTTCATTTTCCAATTCTACTATAACCATTTTTCTTACTTCACCACTGATTTACACTGCATTGGTATAATTTTTCTGTAATATAGGTCAGGTGTAGTGCAGAAAGAAAGGATGGATTCTGTTTTTTCCAAAGTGCAAGTTTTTGAGCAAAAAAAATTAGTTTCTATAATTTATTTTCTTCAGCCTCCATCTCACTAATTAGGAAATTAACATTTGTTAATTATTAACATTAAGAATGTATGTATCAATAGGTTTCTAGTTCTTGCAATAAAACAGATACACAAATTCTATATTATTTGTGTATCTGTTTTATTGCAAGAACTAGAAACCTATTGAAGATATGTACATTAATCATATAATGAACAATAGGATCTTTCTAAATATGTAAATCTACAAAGCAGAAGGCCAATCTAGATGCTAAACTGAAGAACTGTTTATTCCAACTTCAATAGCTTAAATCTGCAAAGGTATAAGGTACATTTATACAATATAGTAGAGTGAGGTTGAAAGATTATTAATTGATTTTGCAATTCTAGCTTATGTGTGACAAAATTAAAAGAGCATGTTAGTCAATTTTATAGATTTGAAATTGTTCTTGAGATCACACAATTCTCAAGAATATTATCCTGAGTCATAAAATTAAAGGATGGCTTACTTCTCTGTTTCAAGTTCTCCTGGCTTGGTATTCAAATTGGAAACACAATATGAAGGCAACCATAAAATTTATTTAGACATTAAACTTACTGAATACCTTAAAGAGGCCTTTATATTATATATGTTTTGTGAGATTTGGAGCTCTATATTCTCCAGTTTGCATGTCAAACTTAAGCCTGAAAAGTACGATGCACAAACATTAAACTTTATTTCCATTTCATTACATGCCATTAAACTTGCACTGAACTTTTTCTCTTTTTTTAATAAGAAAATTTAGTTCACCTATTGCTTGTCATTAGTGATACACTAATTCAGCCCCTCATAAAGGTAGTCCCAGAGAAATCACTGGTTGTCTCCTATCTTCTACCAGATTATAAAACCACTAACAGCCAAATTTTGTCTTGCTACATAAGAGTGAAGCACCAAATATTGGTCCATAAAATTACTTTTCTTTGATACCTTCAACATCTTTCTTTCCTTTCCTTCTGTTTTTAACTCTTTTAACTTCCTGTAATTGTTTTTTCTTTAAATAATGCATGTAGAAGTTCATGTATATACAATAGGTGCATATGTATACACACAATGGTGAAAGCCTACAATGAAATTTACCAATCTGCCTTTCATTAACATTCATAATAGATTTCCATACGAACAATAACATAAGTTAAAATGCATTTCCATAGTTACCATTCTTCTCTGTCTGCATCACAGTTACAAAAATATCTCAGATCCACACAGCTTTCTTCTAGACCACATGCACATTGTTGGATTCCTGGAATTGATCCTCCCCAGTAAGGATGTTTTTCGTTGGCACGACCAACCCACCAAACAAATGGAATTCCATCTGAAGAAACATAAGAGAGAAGATCTGCCATGGGAAATGTGAAATAAGCAGACAATTCAAGGAAATGAAATGGGTAAATCTACTTCTTTTATCTTCTACGTCCTACCGTTGGTAAAATAATAGGAAAGCAAATGGTGACTTTGGATTTATCACCCAAATTTTCTGTGGTGTACACATCTGAACATGTGTAACTTCACTTGGGAGGCCATCATTTCCCTAGCAACATATTAAATGTCCCACAATCAGATAGATAAGATGCAAGCATGGTATTGATAAAATGATATTTTCAGGCATTTTAATTTTCTGCTGTATGGGATCCGTGTCTGATTTCTGTTTTCTTTTTCTTCTCTTGTCTTGTGTCTGTGTGTGTGTGTGTGTGTGTGTGTGTGTGTGTGTGTGTGTGTGTCTCATGATCTTATGTGGACTTATGAATAATTAAGAAAGATGCTCAAGGAGACAGGAAAACCAGCTATAAATAAAACACACTTATGCAAATTAAGGACAGGAGGGAAGAGATTATTTCTATAGTTCAATGATTAATTAGCCTTCCCATATAGTATCTTGTTGATATTTCTCTCCATGACACATCAACAATCTTTTTGGACATCTTAGAAAATTTATCAAAAACAGACTCAAAGGATAGAGGTTACATAATCTACACAAATTTCTAAAGGTGAACATGTTCTTATGGTCTTGGTGGTCTCTGAAGTTAGTTTTGATCTCAAAGTCATTTTATTACTGTGGAAGCAAACACCATCAATGTTTTGATATAAAGTGAAATTCAGTGGTTGTTTATATCTAGTTGTTTATCCTACCAGCCTTGTATTGTAAAGTATTGCTTCTTCTTGATTGATCTGACTTTGCTCCTGGTTCTTGCTTATCTGGGTGGTTGGTAATGTGCATGTGATATGGAAGGATGTGCACAACACTGTTTCCTTTGGCCTTTTAGCTGTTCCTTTCTGAATGGTTTATAAATGCAGGGCTTTTTTTCTCATAGAACGCTCAGAACGGAGTTACGGCACCTTTTTTGGATGGAACCTTGTAGGGTAAGCAAGGTGGGTTGTATGACATGTGTGAGTTCCGGCACCTTTTTCTTTTACAAAAAAAAGCACTGTATAAATGTAATTAATTTCTGTATGTCAGCTGATGGCTAATTTGTCAGGTTGCCAGGCTTCTAGGAATTGTCCTGCCTTCTTAGAACTGATTTAAGCTACAGTTTCCAAGATTTAATTGTGGCTGAATTTCTCTACATGCTGTGGAATGAAAGAATTTCCATCATGTGTTCTGAGTGCCAGTTTGATCTTTGGGACTGCAATCCTTTTTGTGCATATCCTGTCTGTGGATTGTGATAGATTAGGAGGAAAAACACTTTTAAAAGAATTTGTGTAGCTATCCATTCTGTTGGGAAATATTATGCACTGAGATTCTGCTTCTGTTCAAAAACCATAGTGCAGTAACTCAGAAAATCAGAAAGCAGAAATAATAAAGTACATTTTAGCTTTATGTTTTTGAATTTAGGGAATGAAGTCAATTGTTTTACAGACTAATTTAAGTTTTGTGCACACTTGACTAACTCTACTTAAATATTATGTATAGGCATGGTGCAAATAAAAAATTCTTTGAAATATAAAAACAGGTTAATAATGAAGTACAGAGAACTAATTAAGCAAAGCGTTCAAAGAACATTTCAAAGTCAGTTTATGTTGCTGTGCCCTAATCTTAGACTTAACAATGTGAATTATTGTAAGGAAACAAAATCATGAATGAAACTTCTTATTCGTGCTTACTCAGAAATAAATTTCATTAATGTAAGGGACTTAGATACAAGTAGTTTTCAGAGGAACAGCACCATTTTGGGGGTATAATAAATTGAAACATATGGGATTTATCCAAAGCCCAGTCGTACTCATTATAAAAACAAAAAGTATACTATGATTTCCCCAGGCATGTAGCTTCCGATGTTTTTTTCTCCTAATTTGTGATACATATTGGAATGCTCAGGTGTATTATGAAGAACATATTATCAATTTTATTATTTTTAGCTGAAATGGTGCTTTTTTGTACAGTACATTAAGTTGCAGATATGAATACATTTTCCTTTCATGATATGAAAAGGGAAATAGTTCATATTCTTTGTTCAGGTACTATGAAACCTGCAAAGTGTATTTCTTGGAAGTTGTAAACATAGTCCAAGATTTGTTGGATTACAGATAATACACAAGTTACAACCAGATGCTTAGCAACCATTTGAAGTTACAACAAACCCACTTCCCCCTCATGGTACATATGACCTGGTTCTGAAGTTATGATGGCCAGGCCCCTTCCCTGTGGTCAGTGGGAATGTATCTCAGTCATTCAGGAACCAGCTCACATTTACAGCTATTTGTAGAATCCCTTGTTCACATGATATTTATAATATATAAATATATATTATATTTATGGTCATAAGTCATGTCGGTTGCAAAGCGGGTAGCAAAGTGATTTGTCAGTTTTGATTATCCTATGTAGATTTATATTATATAGGACATACTGTAGTTCTGGACTACTTATAATATTGATGTTTTTGCCAAAAATCAGGTTTTGGCAAAAATGTTCCACAGTGAACAAAGAGTTCATTTAGTGATTGCGGTATTCACTTAACATTAGTGGATTCATTTAATGACCATGGTGATTTATTTAATGGCCACCACAAAAAAAAGGTTGTAAAATTGGATCAGTCATTGTGATGACCCATTTTGCAACCAACATGACTTATGACATAATGGGCAAGCTTCATTACAGTCAAAGACTACTTGTATGTCCTATATGATATAAATCTCCAAAGTAATCAAAATTGACAAATGGCTTTGCTATCCAAGCAAACCATTGCTTCCCCACTTCTTACCTTGTACCTCCTGCCTCTTTTTTTTCCTTCTCCCATTTCCCAATTACCTTTGTTTCTATTTGTATTTATTATTGTAATAAACTTTAATTAAAAGAATGCTTTTCAAGTGCTTGCTGTTCTTTTAAGCATATTTGTAGGCACACACAAATGGATTTAGCACTAGCAATCTAATTGCAGTGACAATTTTAACTAGATATATTAGAAATTATTATCTAAGCAAAAGGTGCTAATTTAGGATATAGCACTATTTAGCTGTATAATACAACTTTGTGTGGTTACCAGGAAACAAATAGTAAGCATTAATCAATATTGAGATGCATATTATTGGATAAGTTCATTATGCTATAACCTAGGGGTATGATAAATAGACATCGCTATATTTTTATAACATATTTTTTGTGTTTGACTATTTTATTGTACTACACTAACCAAAAGATTTATGAAAGTCCCTCAAAGTAGCATACTTGCCAAAGCTCGAGTCATTTAAAACTACACTAAATAGAGAATTTGCTAATACACTGGAGGGAAAAACCTGACAAAAGACAGGGAATAGATTTCTATTGTCTAATGTATCTTTTTTAGTATCTCTTGGAGCATCTGATTCTGTCACTAAGAAATGACAAAGTAGCTCACTTGAACAGCAATGAGCAGAGGAATGAGGTTATATAGACTGTCATGTAAGTTCAACAAAGACCTTTAACACGTGCTCTGGAAAGAATTTAATTATGCTAATATAAATGTTCATTTGCTTAACGTTCTGTTTCAAAGCAGTATAATTACATCACAATGCTTTAAAAAAAATCATTCTACAGTGCACAAGCATCTATATGAAGACTTAAACAAGGACAATCTGAGGCTGAACCAAAATGAAATAAATTAAAGCAAAACTAAGAAAAATAACAATATTCATATATTGATGAAATTTTTAGATATACCTCTATCTTTCATATACAATAGTGAAAGTATAAAGTACTTCTACAATTATTTTCAGACTTAATCCTTCAGAGCAGTGGTGTCAAACTGCTGGCCCACGGGCCAGTTGCATCATGCAGAGGCCACGCCCATCCCAGCTCCGGCAAAGTGAAAAAAGTCATGATACATTGCAACATGTCATGTGATGCGGCGAGTTTGACACCCATGCTTCAGAGTAATGACTATGGACAATATATTAAGGGTTTATTTATTTTAATCATGAGACTAATTCTGGATCTGACTCAACGTAGCTTAAGAAGATTGCCAAACATGGATTTATTTAGTTAAAAATGTTGCAGATTTAGTTCAAATTTATCTTGAGATTTCCCCCAGATTTTAACAGGATTCTTATCTTACCTTATTAAAATATAGCATTATGCCAGTATTGGAAACATTACCTAATAAGTCTGGAACATAAAAAACCTGCCAGATACCAATGCAAATATTTAAAAGGCTTTATTTTTTTATGTTCCTCATTCTTTACTCACAGACACATGCTTCTTTCTCTTCATTTACTTTTTCCCTTAATGTCCCTTAAGATCTCCCTGCAGATTTTAAAAACTAGCAAAAGTTATCTTTCCATCTCCTTCTTATATCATAGGAGGAGGAAGGAGTATTATATATGTTTACTACCTTAATTTTTTTTACAAAAGAAATCAAATAAAGGCAGGATATAAATAAATTAGTAGGTAAATATATTTATATCCAGATCCCTTAAGAAATAAGAAGTCCATTAGTAAACTAGTGACAAACAGTTTAGGGTGATTTTTCCAGGTCAGCCAGAAGACTTTGTAGCTAATCTGAGTCTTGATATTCCTAATCCCAGTCACTTTTTAAATCCCATCATACAGTGGCTTTTATAAATATGTATTAAAAAATAGCCAATAGAACATGTAAGCTATAGGTATTTCCTACTAACTTTCCAACTACTGCTATCTTATTCTAATACAAATGAAATTCAAATAATATGGAAGACATTTGCTACAATTCCTGGGATGGAGGAAGTATAATTGAACAATGATTAATCACTCATTTTTGAAAACAAAACCCCCCCAGTAATTATTCAGAACTATTTCCATTAATCAGCAAAATGTAAGGATCCTTCGATGGGTATAAAAGATGCAAAGATTCACATGGTATAAAACTCTTCCTCCTTCAGTATACGGCTTGCCACTGAAAGGTTACATTTTTTATTCTTTGAATTATATGAAAAAGCAAATGTAGTAGTGTTGTCCATAAGGGGAAAAAATCAAATGCATATTAAAATGTTTCATGTGTTAGGCAAACTCAGTTGCTATAAATAAAATGTAAGTTTTATGTAAGACCTTCCATAGGAAATATTTAGCATGCAGTTCTCTGTGGCATTACAAGATGCAACCATGTATCACATGCATTACAATCATTACATATGGGGAAACTGGATGCCCTAACCTTTAGTTATCTAATTTCTCAGAAAGAGGAAAAGAATACCTTCTTATGCATATACCATCTTTGTCTGTAACATAATGCAATAATGACCGCACCGATTCAGGCAGCAATTTGCTAGAGATATGTACATCCATTTGTTGCACAGTTGTAAGACGAGTCTTTTTTCTGCTAGATGACAATACTGCTTGTTCAATTTACTGCAGGTAACAGTAGAAGTACATCATTAGCATTGCTGTAGCTAGGTGCTTAGGGCATGCAGCACAGGGAACACAATTTGTTCTTTGTGAGTGAGGCACTATACACTCTTGGCATGAAAGGACATTGGCTTTTCCCAAAGTCATTCCAGGAACAGACAGGATTGGGATGACATCTTTCCTAGATTGCCAAAAGGAAAGTAAAATAATGCCTTGACTCAAAGTCAAGCTTGATGGGTGACTTCATGGATATGTCCAGGTGGCTTTTTTGGAGGAAGACAGAAATGCTTTCTTCTGATATATGATTCAACTATTTAATATACAACCTACTCTACAGCCCTAATATTGCTGGTGGTGTACTAACTAGACCCTGTTTCTGAGTCAAGAAAAGATGTTCCAGGGTTACATTATGCTGAGATTATTTTATTTTATTTTTATTTTATTTTTGCATAAATGCCCTCAACAAATGCTTGTGGTGCATTCCTCATGTGGTCAGCCTTATGCCCCACTTCTATGAGAGTCAAATATATCCATAATCTGTAGTTTGGATATAAGACAGGAGAGTTATTTAGGTTATAATATATTTCTGAAGAATAACATATTCTTTAGCAAGGCTTGAAGAGTATAGCAAACTATTGTCACTGATTCTGACATAGTGAACATAGGATGGTTAGAGAGCTTGGTTCTCCTCAACTCAAAATTACCAGTCACTTTTTAGAAGAAAAAAATAAAAATGAAAACTCCTGCTTTCACTCATGGCAAAGGCTGCCTCAGTCTTAATACATAGGTGAAGAAAAGTAAAACTTTACCATCTTACCTCATTCCTGCATAGGTCTCACCACAGACCAGAACTGTGTAAATTAAATTGCATCTTAATTCACCTATTACCTGTATTTCATCCTGATCCATCTACAAACCATAAGTAATGTCTTTCTTCTAGGTGAGTGGTATAATGATAAAGGATTCCATTATAACCCAGGACCAGATAATCTGAACTTATTTAAAACGTTGAACACCATTACTGCTGAAAAAGACTGTTCACTTAAAAAAGTACATCAAGTAGACTTCAGGCCTCCCCTTGAAAAAAGCCATTTAGATCAAATTCCTTGCCATGAGACACTACATCCCAACTGCCTCTGTTATGTTTGGGTGTAAGCAGCTGCAGCTCTGAAGAACCATCAGTCCATCTGAGGGCACTGTACTGTGGCCAGATTGGCTGAAGTATTTTCGGCGGGAGATTCAGATGGTTGGATTGGCCAGAATGGTACCTGACTAGATATATAAGGGGTCTTGGTAAACCCCTTTGTTCAGTATGCGCTTCCCTACAATAAAGAGCTGACATGCGGTACTCATCTGACTCTTCCTTGCCATGCGGTCCAGAACCCACTACACAATAGCCTCTGCTAAGTAACAAATTTTACCTACAAAAGCACAACATGTTACTTCTTATTTGTCATTTTGAGAGAAAGAACCCACCTGGTATGGTTATAAGAACTTTTCTAGGAAAAAAATAACATTACCTCCCATTCTAGAAAAAGAGTTAGTGTCAGCTTTTTGAGGTAGACAGGCCAGGAAACAAACCCCACAAGCAATAGTAGAACTCAACTTAATTGATAGAGTATAATAACAAAATCTTGAAAGACTGACAAGAGTTCCTCTCCCCTTCTTTCTCATACCTAAGAGAGTCAAGGCAAACGAGTCTTAAGTTTCTTCCTTACTTCTACCTCTCTGGATTAGCTGATACAAATTTCCTTCAAGGTTATCTCTATACTTCCTCACAGTTAGGATCATGACTCTTGCAAAATAATTGATATAAGAAACATAGGCCAAAATATAGCTTTATTACTGAATATTTTTATTTATTTATTCATTTGTATCTCGCTTTTATTTTTTATTTTTACAAATAACTCAAGGCAGAGAACATATCCAACACACCTTCCTCCTTCTATTTTCCCCACAACAACAACCCTGTGAGATGAATTGAGCTGAGAGAGAGTGACTGGCCAATGATCACCCAGCTGGCTTTCATGATTAAGGAAGAACTTGAACTCACAGTCTCCCAGTTTCTAGCCTGGTGCCTTAATCACTAGACAAAACTGGTTATTGTTTATCCTATTTTTCTTACTCTTGTTCTTCATTTTATAGGATAGAAAACCATATTTTAAAAACAGCAAGTAGTGCTCTTTTCTGCAAAAGCTGTGATCTGCAGGATCATTTCGATGCTCCTATTACACTGTGGCCTTGTACAGCATGAATTTGTACATATGAATGAACTAATTCTAGGATTAAATTTCCACTCTTCAATAATTGGAGAGCATAACATAGGCAGACACCTAAGAATTCTTGGTCAGTAGGCCCAAGTAAACGAAGCTTTTTTCACTAATGGAAGAAAATTAATAGCCTGTAAGTTATATAGGAGAAATATACTAAATCAACTTCTTTTGTGAAATTCTTAAGAGTTCAGTCAGAGGAGGAGGAAAGAGATTCACACATATTCATCATGAGAAAATTGAAGGTTGGGAAAAGATAGGACTCCAAATGTATGATTGTAGAATACTTAGTTACCATTGCTATTATTATTATTATTATTATAGCTTCCTAATGTCTCTGAGATTGTCTTGGAGAGTTCATGCCATGGCCCCTTGTTTACCTCAGATTTTGGCTTGAAAAAAGAAGAAAGGACATTTTTTAATGAAAACAATATAGAAATCACATCAGCTTTCAGGGTAATGATAGGTAGAAAGAAGTTTTGGTCCTATCTTCTTATGCATAGAGAGTAATTGATAGAGCATAATTAAGTCAAATTTAAAAAGAACTGTATAAAAATCATCCCTTTTAACATAATAACAGAGATAATCATTATGCAAAAAGAATTGTAGAAGCTTCCATTTTGTTATATACATACATAACATATGTATGTACATATACATACACACACAAAGAGAGAGAGAGATACATATGTACATATATACACATACACAAACACACTTCTACACACAAGTTTCTCCAGGAAATCAGCTTGTGTTCCTTGGGGGTCATTTTTTGTTTTATCCATACAATGATTCTCTAAGATGGACTGGGCTCAGAAACAGGGATTGCCCAAAGTCAGTCTGTGAATTTCCAAGGCTAAGGCTGTATGTGAACCTGCATTTTTCCCATTTTAGCTGGAAAGCTAGCAAAAAGCTCTAACTTTTCTATAGAAAGCTCTATACCTTCTAATGGTCTTTACACTTGGTAGAAAAGATAGTCATATAATCAAACACACAATTTATTTTCAATCATACTTTATGCTGAAAAAATAAAGTATTCACACTTCCACAAACAACATTCCCCCCCACCCCCAGGATAGACAGTTAAAGCAATTTAAAACTGCTGCTCATCTAGTTACCTTGCCAAATCCAATAGTCATTGCCAGGGGTCCCCTTCATCTCTGAAGTATGCCCAATCAAATTTAGACCCCATTGTTTCCCCTTGCTACGTCTCTCTAATTCAGTGGTTCCTAATATATGTATAGCACATTCAGAATCAAACACAGTATTACTTAAAATACCAGTTGCTAGGAAACAATAGAGAAAATGGGATATCACTGCCTGCTTGTAAAAGTTCTGTAAGCATCTGCATGATCTCTGTGTGACATAAAACTGCTAGACCAGATGGGTTTTTGTGTTCTAGTGTTCTTCTTATGTTCTTACTTCAGTGCCTCAAGCATTTCCCCTTTCACAGCTGTTTCAGAATCTGTTCAGATGAATATTCCTAACTACAGAGGAATTAATCCTAAATCTTAATGTCATTACACAGAGGAAGGAAGAAAGGGAGGGAGGGAGGGAGAGAGGGAGGGAGGGAGGAAGGAAGGAAGGAAGGAAGGAAGGAAGGAAGGAAGGAAGGAAGGAAGGAAGGAAGGAAAACGTTTCAACTTCTGACTTCTGTGCTGTATACCAAAAATTAACTCATTAACTCATGACCTCAGGTTTAGGTCACTCTGAAACAGTGAGGCTACAATTGAAGTACCCCTTCGATATGAAGTGTCAAAGCAAAGCACTCCTTTAATTTAAAAGTGTGAGATAGTAGTAACATAGCCACTCTGATACTGTCATATACAAATTACCTTTTTCCACCCATTCAACATGACTGATGGGATTGAGCTGAATATTGAGGTGTCAATCTTCCAAATCAAAGTGCTGCTTCAAACCACATGAGCAGAATGGTCAAAGTGGAGCTCGAGGTAAACAACAACAACAAAAAAAATCCTCTAACACAGGGCTTTCCAACCAGTGGTACAGGTACTACCTGTGGTACATTGGCACCTGGTAGGTGGTACGCAACCATCCTAGAAAAGTGGTAGCGGGGGAGGGGAATGAGCTGAACCTGCAGCAGCACCGCACAAGCCTGAGCGAGAGATGGCTGGAGCTGCAGGCTGTCAGCGCTCAGCGAAAGCACCAGGATCAGGGCTTCTTTGGGGCTGTCAGGGCTCAGTGGAAGCTCCAGGATCAGTGCACTGAAAAAAGTGCCCCCCAAGCCACAGCCAAGAAAGACACCTGCCTGCCCACCCAGCAGCGCTCTTCCTCATGTCCGAGGTTTTCATTGTTGTGAGCATTTCTGTTGAGGATTAGCAGCGGGGGTGGGGTGGGGTGTGCTTGGTTTTTATTCCCCCGTCTAATGGGTGGTTGCAGCAGGTTTTGGTCACTTCACATGACCCTGGGACACTGTGACCGTCATAAATATGAATCAGTTGCCAAGCATCTGAATATAAATCACAAGACCCTGGAGATGCTGCAACATTCCAGCTGAGCTTCTGGGCTCAGCAGACGTGCTGGGATCAACGCCGAGCTCCAGCTGGAGCATGGCACTGATCCTGGCGCATCCGCTGAGCCCTGACAGCCCTGCAGCTCCAGCCATCTCTCGCTCAAGATTGTGCGGTGCTGCCACCGGTTCAGCTCATTCCCCTCCTGCGGTACCATTTTTCTAGGATGGCCGCGTACCAACTGCTAGGTGCTAATGTACTGCAGGTGGTAGCCATGTTGAAAAGCCCTGTTGTAAAGAAGTATCCTAGCCCTTATGTTTTAAATGTTTCCAGCATATACAAGTATCTAGCCCAAAGATATATAATAAGAATTATTACAATTTTGATATCTGACTTAATACATGCTAAATGGTGTGTATACAAGAAATATTTCTTAACAAGCTTTCTGTGGTGCCAGAGGGACATTCCTTTTCAAAAAGAAAAAAGAGAAAGAAAAAAAAAGATAGTAAGCAAGAAATGTCAGGCAATTTCCAGTATAATATATGCAGAATATTAAAGTCGTTCCATAAATGTAAACTTAATCCCACAGGAAATGTCAAAATTTGAGCATCCACATTGGCCTTATTTTTAAATGAAATAATTAAATGGAGGAATATTCAGATAGACTGAACTTTCTGCTTAGCTAAATGTCCTTTAAAACATTAAAATGCTTTGGATTTTGTAAGAGAAATACTGAAGGTTGTCATATATTTCTACCCTAACACTAAATTTCTAAATTGGAATATGGATAAACAATTGTTATTATTGCCATGCAACAGAAATATAAATTTGTTGAAAGGGAATTACATCAATTACATCCCTAAACATCCTGATTGTGAAAATTAAACTATCTCTAAAAAGGGCAACTTTTAACGTGTTTTATTTAATAATGTGTTACTTAGTAGCTATTGGTTGTTTAGCAATGTAACAGTGGAAACAAGTATTTTTCCTGGCTATTATTTCATGAATATATTCTAATGAGGCATTAGATAACTATGAAAAGAAGACCCTGGAAGAATAGACGAACAACCATCTGCTTGAATTATCTTTTTAGACGTTATATGATGCCTGAAAATTATTTAACAATTAAAATTAAAATTTAATAGTTTTAAAATTAAATTATCTTAGGTTGTTGCAACACATATACCTATTAACCATTTAAAATGTAAGGGCTAAGATACTTCTTTACAACAGGGCTTTTCAACCAGTGGTACGGGTACCACCTGTGGTACATTGGCACCTGGCAGGTGGTACGTGACCATCCTAGAAAAATGGTACTGGGGGAGGGGAATGAGCTGAACTGGTGGCAGCACTGCACAAGCCTGAGCGAGAGATGGTTGGAGCTGCAGGGCTGTCAGGGCTCAGTGGATGCGCCAGGATCAGTGCCAGGCTTCAGCTGGAGCCTGGCACTGATCCTGGTGCTTCCACTGAGCCTTGACAGCCCCAAAAGAAGCACTGATCCTGGCGCTTTCGCTGAGACCTGACAGCCTGCAGCTCCAGCCATCTCTCGCTCAGGCTTGTGCGGTGCTGCTGCCGGTTCAGCTCATTCCCCTCCCCCGCTACCAGTTTTCTAGGATGGTCACGTACCACCTGCCAGGTGCCAATGTACCACAGGTGGTACATGTACCACTGGTTGAAAAGCCCTGTTCTAATGTATACTGTTAATTAGAACTCTTAGTTTCTTGTACCAGAGATCAACTCTTTTGAATCCAAACTCTAAAGAGGGAAGTCTTATAGCTACTTTTTTGTCTCTGTATCATGCCTCACACATACTCTCTCAAAAGTTCTACATCTTGGACAAACTTGTGAATTGAACAAATGGAGATGGTGTTACATATTTTTTTAAAAGAAATGTGTGAAGAACTTCAGTACTGTTCCACTGAAACAGAAACAATTAAACACGATGGATTTATGCTGATCCAAAAATTCCTTGATTTCTATAAGTCCTATACTGCAAATGTGCCATATAAATTTGTACAAAGAATGAAGAACTAGCAAACGTTATGAAGTTACTGGTGCCATTTTAAGCATTTTCTAAGTAGAAAATATTTCAAAATATCAGAAAAAAGTATGACAATATTTTGAACTGTACTATAGAAGAATTAATAAACAAAAACCATATTCCTTAGAAGTAACATTGATGTTCAATTTTCAGAAATATGACAGGTTTGAAGCACAAGAGTCGCCATATAGAATAATTATAAACACATATTAGAAGATGAATAGAACTTTGTAGGTCATGAATAAAGTCTAAATAAGTTGAACTAGTAGATTTTACTTGAGTAATATCTTACAAATAACAAAACCAATACTATAAACAATCGATCCACTTCAATGTTCACTTTCTGTTTAAAACTTTTTATTGCAAATACTCAGGGGACAACATCTATTGAGCCAATATGATGCAGTAACTAAGGGTTTAGATTAATATTAGGAAAAACTATCCCATCTTCAGCCATGAAAACATACTGGACTACTTTGGAGACTCAGCCTAGGTTACCTCACAGGACAATTTGAAATCCTGGATAGAAGCCCAGATATAAGAAGTAAACAGACTGTGTAACACAATGCCAAAAAAAGCAATTCAGACTCTCCTCTTCCCACAATTCTAGGGTTCTATTTTGCCTTCTCTTCTTCCAGACCTATCTTGCAATGGGACAGTTGCATTACCAGACACTTTTGCTTTTCTCTCTCCTACTTTCAAGCAGCCTAATAAGAACAGAAAGGTAAAAACCCCAGATAATTTTAAAGTAAAAAGAGAAAAAAAATACACAGAAAGACTATTTTGCTGCCATTTCCTGCCTCTTCACTGCATATCTTTGGGAGAAGGAAAGGAAGATGGCGAAGTTTGCATATTACAAACATTGTAACCCCAAACACAATTATGTAAGAGTTTACAGTGTGTTAAAATGAGGTAAATCTTTTAGAATTAAGGATGCTTCATCTAATAGCAGTGGAAAGACTTCTTTTTAGCATTCTGAATTTATTATAAAGAGTAAGAACTGGACAATCACAAATGGGATGTGGATTTTGCTATTCTTGGACCAAATTAAATAACAGTTCTCCTATTTTCCACACATTTGCTTAACACCTCTCCATTCTGCAACATAAATGTAGAATTTTCATGTTTTAAATGTTAGTGTGAATAGTATTTTCATTTCAAAATGGAATGCAGTTCTAATTCCAGAAAGGCCTCTATAACATTGATTTTAACAGGCCCCATATTTGGTCACATTGTGAGCATAGTTAGGAATCACATTTAAATAAATCTAAATGCTGATGGAGGCAGTGAAAAAAATTATCATCCAATAAATTCCTTCTCATTGTCCTATCAGACTGATTTCATTTCTTCTAATTGTATCTCAAATTCTGTTCCTTATGCCTCAGCTTTTGAAACCAATCACGTACATGAGCATTTTTTTGTAACATCTTGCGTTATGAGCTTTCCTATTTGCATAACATTCAACCAGCAGTGTTCAATTCATAGCTATAAAAAGTAGAACAGAGTAACACATTAATTTTTCTGCACACTAATGACTCATACTTATACCGGTATTCCTCATTTGCCCCATTTTGTGAATTTTCATGCCATAGTTGTTAAGTGAATCATTGCATGTGTTAAGTTAGTAACACAGTTGTTAAGCGAATCCAGCTTCTCCATTGACTTTGCTTGTTAGAAGAAGTCAAAAGTTGATCACATGACCCCGGGACACTGCAACCATCATAAATATGAACCAGTTGCCAAGCATCCAAACTTTGATAATGTGACCATGGGAATGCTGTAATGGTCGTAAGTGTGAAAAAATGGTAAGTTACTTTTTTCATTGTAACTTTGAACGGTTTCTAAATAAACTGTTGTAAGTTGAGGACTACCTGTATCCCACTTCTTTTGCTACTTCTCTATTTGTACAACTGGCAGAAATGGAGATAAAGCAATGTAGATCAAGAAGAAGATAGAAAATTAGATGTAGATTCTAGTCTGTCTATCTGTCTATCTATCTATCATCTATCTATCTATCTATCTATCTATCTATCTATCTATCTATCTATCTCTATCTATCTATCTATCTATCTATCTATCTATCTATCTATCTATCTATCTATCTATCTATCTATCACAGTCTCTATCTGTATCATCTATCTGTTCCAAAGCTTTTTGCTGTGTCTCCCCAGCCATAGCAAAATTGCATCTGAGGAATACAATGACAAGCCATTGCCCCAAACCTTAGAGAATCTACTGTGGTGGTAATTCTTTGCCCTACTTCTTTGTGTTCTGTAATTGGTCACTTGATCAAACAGGCAGTAAAAGAAAATGAGTTTGTTTTGTTTTCTGCTTCATGTGTAATTTAAAGGGATTTGTTCTCCCTCCCCCATTTGAGCCCTAAATTGCTCATACAGCAGACTAAAAAAAAAGAAAAAGACATATCCTTAAAAAAAATCACTGCATTTGAAAAAAAAAAAGAAATTTACCCTGTGTGATACAATAAAGTAATAACATTGTCTATACCCTACCCATTTTTTTCTGGCTTAAAAACTAAAGCTCTACCTATCAGTTATTTCAGCATGGTATGATTACCCTAGTCCTGTGGCTTCAACCATGCATTCACCAATGGAACTCAGGGTAGCCGTCCCTCCTAAGCGAAAGGCCATTGCCAACCGCAGAGTAAGGACCCATTAGCCTTGTTTGTGTCCTAACACAGGAACCACCTCTCACACTTAATGAGTCACCCACTGCATTAATATTGCTCATTAAGCTGCTGTAAGCCTAATGTGTTGAAATACATTAAAGAGCAGCTGTAAATAAACTGTTGCGGATTCAACAAAACTGTCAATCTCTAAATAATTGCAGAACTGGAAAAGTTACAATTAACGTCAGTAGTTAATGTTGCAAGTGTTGGAGGAGGGAGTGGTGCGGCAATAAACAAGTGCAGTCAATTACAACTTAAGGGCATATCTAAATTCCCCCACTGCTACGGCTCAGCCATCCTGTCTGCAACCAGCAATTGGGTTTCTGCTGGTCAAAACAGCAGGGACATCATTTGTTTTCCCAGAGAGTGCTCAAGAGTTGTGAGAGTGTGCGGTTTGGAAAACTGCCGCTTTAGCAGAACATAGATATAAGCAGCATTATAAAATGAACTGGATGGAAGCCAGATTGTTTGGGTGAACAAATGTCAACAGAAATGAAAAAATGCATTGCCAATTGACCGCAGTGGACATTCACCAATATATCTTGACAAGGGTTTAGAACAGGAGAGTCAAACTCGCAATGTCACGTGATGTGTTGCAATGTATTGTGACTTTTTTCCCCATTGCTGGCAATGGGGTGGGTGCGGTTTTGCCATGAAGCATCCGGCCTGTGGGCCAGCAACTTGACACCCCTGGTTTAGAAGTTAATATGGCACAACCGTCTTTTGCTAGGCATCTTAATCACCTGCCAAATAATTTTCTTGATTACCAGATAAGGAATGTTCTAGCTCTTAAATCAAATGTTTATTGTGCTTTACTGTCTACATATTTTATGAATAAGTCATAATAATATTTCATAAAGTATAGCAATAGCACCTAGACTTATATACTGCTTCACAGTGCTTCACAACCCTCTCTAAGCAGCTTAATGGAGTCAGCATAATGCCCCCAACAATTTGGCTCCTCATTTTACTGACTTCGGAAGGTTGGAAAGCTGAATCAGTTTTGAGCTGGTGAGAATCAAACTGCTGGCAGTCATCAGAATTAGCTTGCAATAGTGCATTCTAACCACTGCACCACTTGTAGTATTCATACAAGTAAGTCTATGCAATATTAGATAGGAGTTGAAATTTGTCTTTGCTTTTTATTTACATGTTTCAAAACTTAGGATATCCTAGCCTCAGCAGATTTTCAGTTAACTCCAATTATCACAGCTTATAATTCTTTGAAAAGATCTAATTATGATTTCTTTCCAAAATCTGGCTGTTCCATACATATCTATCTTCAAGGAAGCAGAGATTAAAAAAATACGTTTTGAGGACAAGAGCTTTGTAATCCTGTTAGCAGGGTCGGTGGCATCCATTAAAATGGGGAAGTCAAAAGAAGCAAGACCACAGCTGTAGCAGTGTGTAAACACCCCACAACCGCCCAATTTGACCTCCTCTCTGGATACTGTTGAAATCGTGACAAACAAATGGATGGTTTGGTGATTTGGCCAGTACTAAAAATGACTGATAATTGATAGATATTATTCACATGCATTTCATCCTTTTCCATTCCATCACATTAAACATTGAAATTCAGTGACAACAGTTGAAGAAGCCCCAAGGGCTACATACAAAGGTTAGATGTGACATTTGCCTTTGAATTAGCAGTCATACTCTATTTGAAATGCTACAATATAGACTTCTCACAACAACCTCTGGGATCATTCTCTGACTGTTTCTATCACCCAAGTGATTCATTGACAAATAGCCCCAATTATCTGATCTTTGTTCTCATTGTTTTACTGCATTTAATATTCTAAGCTACCCAGAGTCTTGTGGAGTTACACAGCCTCTCAGTTGAATCCATGAATCCATCATATGGCAGAAATTTAGAGACAAGTGAATATAATGGTTTCAAAATAAAATTTAATTTCCCCATATTAATCACGCTGTCATGTCTCTTAGAAATGTAGACAGTAATCGAACTCCTGAGTGAGGTATAAGGAGTTGATCTACCATCTACGTCCTATGAAGGCCAAAGTATTTTCCAAGTTTAAGTTGTGTTTAAACAGAACCCCAAAATAAAATCCAGCTGCATGCAAACTATTTAAACCAAAGTATGAAATAATTGAAGATATACACTAGGACATCTTTTTGAATTTTATTTTTCTCCTAGCTAGGTACAGGTGACTACCACAGTAGGTCACAACATAGCTGAAGAATATGGCAGACCAGCAGTTTCTATGTTATCAAGGCTTTCCAGACAACAGAGCTAAGTGGCTTTACTTCTCCAGTGATGCATTTAAGAACAAATGTCAGGGGGTCTCAAACAGCTGGTCAATTAAACATTCCCATGTAAAGATCTGCTCATATTCATAAGTATAGTAGAGATTCTCAGCTGGAAGTCTAACTGAGCAGCTTTGAACATTACAGTTTATCCTAAAACATGAAAAGGAAGTGACATGGTATTTCACATGTGGCTATTGTTATCTACATATAAATAATTCACCTTGTTATTATTTGTTTTAATATGTTCATGTCCCCATATTGAAAAAGGCCACCTACCTATCTATTTATGTTTGTCTCTTGAATTAGGAATCTTCTTATGTAATCCTAGACCAAACACGTCTATACCAACCAACAATACAAGGAGACAAGTAGTAGATTAAAAAATTTGTTAGCAATCCCTCACCTTTACTCACTGGCTTAGTGTATACATACCAATGAAATTCTTCCTGCCATTGGCCAAGTACTGCAAGGTCTCCTTGGATGGTTGTCTGGGATGATCTTAGATAAAATGGAAGTTGGACCATAATTGCTGGTGATGACCTATAAAGCCCTACATGGCACAGGTCCGGATTATTTTAGGGAGCACCTGCTGCCAGCATCAACTTCCCATTGTCCTGTGCGCTCCCATAGAGAGGCCCTCCTTAGGGTGCCGCCAGTTAGGGAGTGCCGGCGGGTGATCCCCAGAGGGAGGGCATTCTCTGTGGGCGCGCCTGCCCTTTGGAATGATTTACCTGTGGAACTCCGGACAGCCCCCGATCTGTGTTCATTTCGCCGGGACCTGAAAATCTGGCTTTTCGATTTATCAGGCCTGGACTGAAGGGGTTTTAGCTTTTTAAACATTGTTTTAATTGCTGGGCTTAATTAATTTAATGTATTTTAATTTTATACTATCTTTATATTGTATTTTATGCTGCCCTGTAAACCGCCCTGAGTCCTTCGGGAATAGGGCGGTATAGAAATCTAATTAAATAAATAAATAAAATAAATAAACATTCTCTTCCCTTCACTTCTCTTGCTATATAGAGAAGTATTGCTGGATTACCTTGGATGAATTGCTTGGTATTCTCAGCATATTTCATCCATTTTTAATGGTCGTTCATCTCATCTTGTTAGGTGCTAAAATATCCTTTGGCATAACCATGCCCTGATAATACAGATGACAAGACTGTATTCTTAAATTATCTATCACTTTTCACCTTCTCTTTGTGCTCTTGCACAATCATTATTTTTACATTCCAGATCTCTTTTCCAGCAAGCACGACTTTTCAACCCTTCAGAATCTGGCCACTAACTCATAATATATGCATGTAGTTTTGGTAATACAATTAAAACAGAAAACAATAAAAAAAAACTCCAATAATAATCATTAACAAAAACATAAGCATTAGGAATAATACTTAAGTTTATAAACATTCTCCTACAAGAGAGACAATTTCATCCATTCGATTTCAAAGTTTTTACTTTTTGAAATAACCAGTTTTTAATGGATTTTAATGTTTTTTCTATGGGCCACTTGATAGTATCCTACACAATTGCCTGAGATTCTCTTGAATCTGTTAGACCAGAAATCATATTAGGATTGTCTGTGTGATGAGATCAGCAATGTTTAAGTTATATCTTTTTCCCTCTTCAATGTCCCACTGGCATGGGATGGAAACTGTATTAGTTACCTCTGTGGGTGACCTATGATGGGATTTTCACATGCACCCTCTTGTCTCGCTAGATCTTTCAAGAGTGTCCAATACTAACAATCATGGTGCTCTTTTGAGCCACATGTGAGCTTTGGAGTTTGGAAGGTTTGTTTTACAGTGGCTTTAAAGGTAAAGGTAAAGGTTCCCCCGCACATGCGTGCTAGTCGTTTCCGACTCTAGGGGCCGGTGCTCATCTCCGTTTCAAAGCCGAAGAGCCAGCGCTTGTCCAAGGACGTCTCCGTGGTCATGTGGCCAGCATGACTAGACGCCAAAGGTGCACGGAACGCTGTTACCTTCCCACCGTAGTGGTCCCTATTTTTCTACTTGCATTTTTACGTGCTTTCGAACTGCTAGGTTGGCAGAAGCTGGGACGAGTAACAGGCGCTCACTCTGTTACGCAGCACTCGGGATTTGACCCGCCAAACTGCCGACCTTCTGATCGACAAGCTCAGTGTCCTAACCCACTGAGCCACCAAGTCCCTTAGGACAGTGGCTTTACTCTTCCCTAATTGGACAGTTCAAAAAGTTATTGTTGGGAGAAGAGAGACGAGGTCTTTGAGCAGTTCAGTTAAAAAAAAAAAAACACACACTTCTGCACAAGAGTTAAGCTGAATTTTTGCTACCTGTTTTCCCCACTTCAATTAGAATCATGCCAAGGGTGCAACTACCAGAGGTTGTTTTTTTTTTTTAATGCATCAACGAAGTAATTGACACATAACACTGAGCATGTTACTTTTGAGTAAATGGCGTAATACTGTTTTGGGATTAGAATACTAATGCATGAAACAAATTATTTAAGAGTATTTGAGGAAGTTTTTTTTCTCAATCCTTCTTGGGATTTTTTGCGGGAAAGCTTATCTTTTGTAAGGGATTGAACAGGAAGGAAAACCACACAATCCTAGAAAAAAAACCCCATACATTACAAAAAGTTTAATTAAGACTTTCAGCAGACTATTCTGTATAATTACTAAATTTGTTCCATGACTTCATGTACCTTGTACTAGCATGTTTATTCTCAGGTTTTGATTTTTTACTGCAGTTGAAGGAAGCCTGAAGTTGACCTATCCCTCATTACATAAACAGATAGTCCACCTGAACTTTCTCAAATTCTGCTGAATTTTCTCTTTAGATTAATGTCACAGGAAAAAATCAAATTTCACAAAATTTTTAAATGCAGTGAATTAAATAAAAGCAAATAGCCATTGTCTTCTAAAACCTCCATATAAAATGCTGTACAAAGAAAGAGTGGATTACTGTTTATTATGAAGACAAAGAAGGAACACAAAGTTGATCTCTTTCCCTCTGTCTGAAGTTGCAATAAGTTAAAATTAAAATATTGTTCTCAGTTTTACAATAGTTTTGAAACTCCACTGAGAAACCATATGTTAATATGTTTGGATTTCCAGTAACATTTTAGCTTTCATTCCAAAATGCCTTGGGCACTTTTTAAAAAACTAATATACAGTTAAAAAAACCCCAAAAAACTAGTTCCCAACAACAGGGGAAAAAACAAAACACTTGTGAAAGTGTTCTAGGTAATATTTTAATTACATATGGACATAAATTCATCTAAAATGAATTCTGTACATCCTTACATTTGCGAAGATAGATGTTTATATCTGGCAAACTTGTAGATGATGATGATGATGATAATAATAATAATAATAATAATAATAATAATAATAATAATAATAATAATAATAATAATAATAATAATAATAATAATTTTATTTGTATACCGCCCTTCTCCCGAAGGACTCAGGGCGGTGAACAGGGCAATAAATACTAATACAAGAATACAAAAATTAAGAAAAAATTAAACAAAGTGCCCAATACCTTAAAACAATAAGTTAAAATACATTAAAAACAGTAATAAAACCCCAAAACCCATCAGGCCAGGCCGGCTTGTTCAAACAAATGTCTTAAGATCCCGTCGGAAGGAGCGAAGGTCGGGCGCCGTCCGGAGCTCAACCGGTAAACGGTTCCACAAATCCGGCGCACCCACAGAGAAGGACTTCCCCCGGGGGCCACCAGACGGCATTCTCTGACCGGTGGCACCCTGAGGAGGCCCTCTCTGTGGGAGAGCACTGGGCGGAGGGAAGTTGATGCCGGCCGCAGGTGCTCCCTAAGGTACTCCGGACCCATGCCATGTAGGGCTTTAAAGGTCATTACCAGCACCTTGAATCTCACCCGGAAGACAACTGGAAGCCAATGCAGCTCACGGAGCAAAGGTGTAACATGGGAGTATCGGGAGACTCGAGGCTGCATTCTGCACCAGTTGGAGCCTCCGAGTGGTCCTCAAGGGCAGCCCCATGTAGAGAGCGTTGCAGTAGTCCAATCGAGAGGTCACGAGTGCATGAGTGACCGTACGCAAGGCATCCCGGTCTAGATAGGGCCGCAACTGGCGCACCAGGCGAACCTGGGCGAAGGCCCCTCTAGTCTCAGTTAATATATGATCTTCTAAAGAAAGCTGTGAATCTAGGAGGACTAGATTTTCTTATAAAAAGCTTTGTTCTCTTATGTCTCTAATAAAAAGTTTTAGAAGTTAGTAACAGGATGCATTTATGACAGCGGTTTGCAACAATTTAGTAGGCAGCTAAGCAATTTTTCCCTGAAGATTAATAACTGCATTTCAAGGTTCTGTGACTACCATTTTAATTAATGACTCTGGATGATAATAGTTTAGATATGTCTTCATATACATAATTCCTTGCTAATATATCACTGTCCATGCTTTTAAAGCAATCTCTTCCAAAAAGTCTCCTTTTCTTACTTTTTCAAGGGGAAATATAACTTTTATCTGCTTTATTTTATGCCAATCCTAGCAATCCTAGCAATTATATATATATATATATATATATATATATATATATATATATATATATATATATATATATATATATATATATATATATATATATATATATATATATATATAAAACTAAATATGGATGAAAAATGTTTTAGGTGTACATGTTTTGAATGACACAATGGGCACAGCAAATTGACAAGAACTAGAAATAAATCCATTTGCATTTATTTTCCAAAACCTATCAGGGAATACAGTTAAATAAATTGAACTAGGACCAAATTTATTGACAAACACCAGACATGCAACAATAAAATGCTATCTCTGTTACCATGGATCTGTTTACATCTTCCAACTACTGAATAACCCCAAGAGTAAGAAGGCTTGGCTACAAAAGCAATCTAGAATTTGCCAACAGATTTCAGAGATTTCATCATTAACTCTTTGGATCCACCATTCATTCATAAAGATGCATCGGGTTGACCACCTCTACTGCAGATAACTTTTCAAAATTTCCTTGTGAAACATGGTGAAATGAACTTATTTACCGGCCTCATCTTCCTCCAAAGGGGATAAATATTGTATACAAAGAAACAAATGCTGTTGCCAGAGAACTACAATATATAATAAACATGAAGTCACCAGGAGTCTTGTTTGATTTGAAGAATTTATTTACTTTCTAAAATATCTGTGATTTCCATCTTCAGTGGATGCAAAGTATTAAACAAAGCCCCTGAAATCCTTAAAGTGACTATTTTGTCATGTTCCATCTCCAACCTAACATCTTCATAAACCCATACTTTGATTAACACTTGTTTAGATGTGTGCTCTGTATTGAGTAATATTTAGAGATGACTAAGAAGGCGTATCTGAACCAAAATGCATGTTACATTGTTATTCAGACAGTCATATCATAATGGAGTAATATTGTTGAAATATTTTCTTTAATTATTTACAATAATATCTAAAGTGGGATAAGAATTTATTGAAAGCTAGGAGGTGATGCTGTTTTGTGGGGTGGGTTTGCTGTGTCATTATGGTTAAATGAGCATGTGACAAGAGTTGTGTAGGGGAAAGATTTATGGTGTAGGCACTGTAGTTAACTCCAGGTGCCACCTCTGTAGTCATTGTGGCTAATCACAGATAAAAGAAGAGGAGGACTATACAAAAGATGTCCATGCTAAGAGAACACGAACAAGTGGACTATGTAGTAGACCAATGCCTTACATCTACATTACTGATGATTGTTAAATTTGTAAGAAAGTGTCAAGCACTGGTTGCTATGGCTGCCATCCATATATGTCTGCTGGCTGATTTGGGCTCTGCTATAAAAATAGTTTCCTGTTCCTCCATATGTGTCTTCCTGCCTTTTAATGTAGGTTGGCTTGGGATCCAACTTCTTAAACTTTTAATAACATTCCCACTAAATATACTGCACAGTAGGCTTCTAAACCCAATTCAAACAGCTGGAACCACCAAGGCTCTACAGGGAATAGCACCAAGTTCCATCAGGGACTCCTTTGCCAAGATTGCAATGGCCCATCTAGTAAGAACATTAGAAGTACATCAGCTTAGAGTTTCTCCCTCTAGTAGAAGTCAAAGGAACATAGATCAGGTGACAGGCCTTCTCTGTACTTTGGAACTCCCTGTCTCTGGAAGTTTAAGGAGTCCCTTGAATTGCTTGACAATAATAGTAATCCACCATTTTTTGGAGGGGGGAAATGGTTATCATATTTCAGTTTGAAACTAAGACTTGAATGTAAGTATTCCTTACATTTTTGGAAGAAGTCAGAAGTCATTCTTGGTATATACCTTTCTTTATACCTTTTCCCACTTCTATCCCAATTCTTTCTACAACTTTTCTTCTTGTCAGTTTATGTTGTTTTTATGTGTATGCTTTGCAAAATGAAATACAATTATTAGAAACATAATTCATCATGCTTTTAACCAAGATTGACTATTTATGGTTGCCATCTGGGAGATTTTTATTAACTGTATGTCATTTTGTCTTTCTTTTGACTTTTACTGTCTTGTACTCCACTCAGAATTTATGGATTGGGGTGGATTACAAAATACACTTTTAAAAAATTAAATTCACATTCGTAAAATTTCTGTGAATTACAGGAAGATTGTGAACTTATATTACATGAATTATTTGCCTCTGGACATGTTAACAGTTTTATAAGATTTCTGAAATCAAACTAAAGAGCATATGCTTCCCCCCTTTGTCTGAGGGCAAATAACATTAAAACGCCATGCTTAGTATGATTAAAACACTAAGAACAACCAAGTGCCATTTTTAATATCCTAAAATCAAATGACATTAAACAAGTTAACATTTGACTTATTCTGCCTGAAAGAAGAAATTAAAACTATGGTGTCATGTTTGAATTAACAGAACAAGAAGATAATGGCTGGAAAAAGAATAAAATCAGTTTGTCCTTTTGTATTAAGTTAGTATAAAAGGGTATAAAACACTGCAATATGTCTTGAATGTACAAATGTCATCTTTGTCACCTGAGTAGTGTTGTCATTAAAGAACCATAATTGTCCTTTGGCTATTATCTTAAAAACATGAGGAATGAATTTAAATGTTTTCACCACTTTATATCAGGGGCATTTTTATAGCTAATTTCTGGGTCTGTGAATTATTCATAACACACTTCAAACTGACTCTCTTGGATAAGGTAATTGACCTTGTCTGTATGAAGCACCAACTGCCTTGCTCTATGATAATTAAATCTGTGATGTGGTCCATTACTTAATGAGAATGTCTTTTCATTAGGTTAGGTGATATATTATAGGTTTAAACTTGCTATCTAATTCTGCAATTAGGGCTTGAACATTTTCACAATTTTGCAAAGGTCTACACTAACAGCAGGATCATCTCTACTAGAAGATCTATTGGTATGGAACAATGTTCTGAAAAGCGTACACACCAACTATATGGATCACCATCTAGAAATAGTCTTGATTGTTAACTGCTCAGAGAAAACTACCAATTAAAATTTAGGTTATTGGCTTGGAATCTCGTTTAGATCTCTTGTAACCAGCTCGTTCTTTTATTCCAGGCTACAATTATCAACCTAGGAGAAAGATTTTTCCAACAAAGAATGTACAATTACGGCAAGAAATTAGATTTGAGATGAAGTCATTGCTCTGGTTTTCCTTGTCTCATATCAATTATAGGGATGAATTTTGGTTTCTATCATTGGATGGTGAACAAAGAGAGAGAAAATATTGCTCTCTACAGGTTCCCATATACCACAGTTAACAGTGGCAAATTAATTCAACAATTTCCAGAAAGTTATACATTCCCCATCCTTGATATAAATTCCAGACAGGCTGTTTTTCTGATCTTTCTTCTTTGGGAAGAAAGGTTGGAGAGAAAAAAAACCTAGGAGATTCATACTGAATATGGAATCAATTTTTATTTCACAGGATTTTTTTTATTTCACTAATGATATGTTAATAAAATGCAAAGGATCTGCAAACTTTATTACTAAAAGTCAAAGAGCACATGAAAAAATGGGACTAAAACAAAATATAAAGAAGAATAAGCTAATGACAACAGGTAGAATAACCAGCCTCAACAATGACAATGAAGATATTGAACTGATGGATAGCTTCTGCCTTTAAGGATCATCCAGTAAAAACAGAAGGTATGTGATAGATTAAATTACAACCAAGATGATGATGATGATGATGATGATAACAATAACAATAATAATAATGATGATGATGAAGATGATGATGATGATGATGATGATGATGATGATGATGGAAGGTACCTTGGAGGTCATCTATCCAACCCCCTGCTCAGGCAGGAAACCCTATACCATTTCAGACAAATGACTGTCCAGTCTCTTCTTAAAAACTTCCAGTGTTAGAGCATTTACAGCTTCTGGAGGCAGGTTGTTCCACTGATTAATTGTTCTAACTGTCAGAAAATTTCTCCTTAGCTCTAGGTTGCTTCTCTCTTTGGTTAGTTTCCATCCATTCCTTGCTTTGGAGAATAGCTTGACTCCCTCTTCTTTGGGGCAGCCCCTGAGATATTGGAACACTGCTATCATGTCACCCCTCATCCTTTTCTTCATTAAACTAGACATACCCAATTCCAGCAACCGTTCCTTGTATGTTTTAGCCTCCAGTCCCCTAATCATCTTCGTTGCTCTTCTCTGTACTCTTTCTAGAGTCTCAACATCTTGTTTACCTTGTGGTGACCAAAACTGGATGCAGTATTCCAAGCGTGGCCTTACCAAGGCATTGTAAAATGGTATAACACTTCACATGATCTTGATTCTAACAAACCACTCAGAGATCTCATTTGAGGCACAAATAACCAGGCTCTAATTATCCTACTTTGGGCACATATAAAGACCATATTCTCTGGAGGAGACTCTAATGCTGGGAAAGATGGAGGGAAGACAAGAATGACCAGTAGCAAGATGGATGGACTCAGTTATGAAAGCAATGAGTGCACCATAGGGAAACTTGAAGGGAAAAGTTTGGGATAAATCATCATAGACAAAGACTGTTTATGTGGTCATTAGGAGTTGACAATGACTTGATGACATATAATCAATCAAACAATTATATGAATATATTCCCACCAAACTTCAAATGCCATAAATCTTTGTTTACTAAACTGTTTCCCATAAGTTTTCATTCATCAAAATGAAATGTAGCACACAAATTCTTAAAAAGGCCTTGCAAGAATGAACCATACTTAAAGGTAAAGGTAAAGGTTCCCCCGCACATGCGTGCTAGTCGTTTCCGACTCTAGGGGCCGGTGCTCATCTCCGTTTCAAAGCCGAAGTGCCAGCGCTTGTCCGAGGACGTCTCCGTGGTCATGTGGCCAGCATGACTAGACGCCAAAGGCGCACGGAACGCTGTTACCTTCCCACCGTAGTGGTCCCTATTTTTCTACTTGCATTTTTACGTGCTTTCGAACTGCTAGGTTGGCAGAAGCTGGGACGAGTAACAGGCGCTCACTCTGTTACGTGGCACTCGGGATTCGACCCGCCAAACTGCCGACCTTCTGATCGACAAGCTCAGTGTCTTAACCCACTGAGCCACCGCGTCCCTTGAACCATACTTACCATAACTTAATTAATATATTACCATTTTATCCAAACTTATGTATTTATTTATTCATTGTTATTTCTTAAGCACTTTGGATTTTATTATACAGTATTAAAATTGTATTGGTACCAATGAATTTTTTAGCAGAAAATGTTTTCTGATAACATTTGAATCTTTTCTAACACAAATGGAAGGAAGGACTTTTGAGCACTTTGGCCAATTTTTGGAATTATTTTCCTTATAAAGAACAATATTCTAATTTATTTTTTATTTATTATATTATTTGTTAAATTCATTTGCCACCTATCTCACTGTGGGGCTACTCTAGGCAGTTACAACAATAAAAATTGAGAAATGAAAAGAAGTGCAAACATAACAGTAATAAAGTAACAGAACAATAGAATAAACAATGAAAAAGAAAACAATGGTACAGTGATATGAGAATAAAAGATGGCTGGGTAGGGAAGCAGGTAGCAAAGTAGGTGGACTTTGCTATCAATCTAGTAGCCACCACCTCCAGCATAGTACTCCTCCATTGGGTCCCCAGGCCAACTGGCAGAGTCAGGTCTTCATAAACTGTGGTGGCACAGTGGTTAGAATGTAATATTGCAAGCTAATTCTGCTGACTGCTGACTGCCAACAGTTAGGCAGTTCAAGTGTCACCGGCTCAAGGTTGACTCAGCCTCCCAACTTTCCAAGGTCAGTAAAATGAGGACCCAGATTGTTGGGGGCAATATGCTGACTCTGTAAACCACTTAGAGAGGGCTGTAAAACACTGTGAAGCAATATATAAATCTATGTACTATTGCTTATGGAAGATAGGAGGGTGGATAGGATGTTCCAAAGGGTGGGTTCTATGGAAGAGAAGTCTCTTCTTCTGGATCACAACAGTTGGAATTCTTTGATTGATGGGATCTGAAGTAAGCCCTCTGCTGGCACAAGTAGGAATAGCTTGCGGTAGCGAGATGAGGTAGTTCATCAGGTAGCCTGGATCTATGCCATTAAGGGCTTTAAAGATCACAACCATCATTTTGAATCTTTAATTCTTCTCTTATTTCCTTTTAAAAGGAAACCATTATACAGGCTTGTTGCCAGTATACATTATAAAAAGAATTTTACTAAAACAATTGGGATTTTACCTTAATCGTTCACTGAAGTCCTATTCATATTTACTTAGCAATAAGCCTTCTTGAGTTCAATTAGGGTTTATTTCCAGGAAAGTTATAAGGGAGAAATAAAAATGACAACTATTTTATATTTGAAATGTTCCGCATGTTCCAATATGTTACATTCTGATTTTAGTTTTGTTTCCTCATCATTTTGTTGTGTATCCAAGAAAGTAAAAGTAATAACACTGGGTTATAAAATACACTACTTTCAAGTCTTAGTACACAAAACATAACCTTGAGCTTATGAATCACAATTTTAGAATATTGATCGGCTTTAAGGAAGCAGAGACAAAGATTATTATGGTGGCTCATGTAAAAACTGTTGGGTTTATTCTGCTACTTCTGCCTTTAATCCATTATACTTTCTCTGTAGTAATTTTGCAATCCGAAATGCTTTTAGCAATTAATTCCTGCAAAGTTAGAAGTTATATGGAGCATAACAAAAGATAAATATAGTTTGGGACCTTTTTCTGTCTTGTAGAAAAATGAAATAGATGTCTAAAGTTTATTTTTAGGAAGTAGAGGAAAGGAGTATAAAATGACTTTTAACTCGGAAAATATGAATGACAAATGAAATTAATTCATAGGGAATGATGGTGAACATATGCAACTATAATGGGCTTTAAAATGTATATTATAAATTAGGGTTTGGTTTTATTTTAAAAATATATTGTCTTACGTTATTATTGAAGTAAGGGTTATTCTTTATCCTAGAAATCTTAACTACATTTTAATTCACATTTTAGAGTTTGAATTATCACTTTATTGTTACGAGTTCATATGGTATTTTCATTTTCATTTAATTTGATTTTATTATATATGATTTTATTCAAACTGTATTTTTCAGTATGTTTTTGTTGTAAACCATTTAGAAAACCTCAGTTATTCAGGAGCTTAAATATTTCAATAAATAAATTGTTATAAGCCACTGTGAGTGTAACAAAATTAAACTTTATACTGAATGAAAATTTAATACACAAACAATATACAGTGTCGGGGATTTCTTATGTTCTAGTTGAAAAGCCAAATTGTAAAAATAAAAATAAAAATATGTAAAACAAACCAGATTTATGACCTGAAAATAGTTTGTTCTTTCCTGTTTTCCAGAAATGGGAACAAATAATAATATCTGAAGTAACTGTGAAGAAATGCATGGAAGCTAGTATACCAAGGAGAGGCTTACCGAATACTGGAGAGACCAAACTGGCTTACAGGAAAGACCAAATAAATAAAAAAAAGAGGCACGGGAAGACAAAGCTATATGGCTAGTACATTAAAAAATAGCAGGTAAAACAGATAATAACAAGGCCTGGCAATGACTAAGAGCAGAAAAGTTGAAGGGACCGAGGGACTAATTCTGGCTGCCTAAGACCAAGCCTTAAGAACAAATGCATGCAGAGGCAGAATTGAGAGGACAAAAACATACAGCAAGTGTTGCCTCTGCAAACAAGCTGAAGAAACAGTGGACTACTGGTTAGCTGCTGCAAGAACATCACACAGGTGACTACAAACAATGACATGACAAAATAGTAACAATGGTGCTTTGGACGATATGCAAGAAATACAATTTGCCTGCAAGCAAGAACTGGTGAACCACAAACTAGAGAAAGCAATAGAATTCAGACAGACGTGCACCTGCCACATAACACCCCAGACTTAACAATTATCGATACAAAAGACAAAAAAAAATAATGCCTGGATAGTGAATGTGGCAGTACCTGGAGACAGCAGAACAGAAGAAAAAGAATTAGAAAAGATAACAAAATACAAAGACCTGCAAACAGAAATAGAACAACTGTGGCAAAAGAAAGCAAAGGCAATGCCAATAAAAATAGGTGCCTTGGGTGCAATCCCAAAACAGCTGGAGCACCACTTGAATACCATTGGCAATGACAAAATCATCATTGGTCAATTGGAAAAGGAAGTTTTACTCAGAACAGCTTCCATCCTGCAACAATACCTTTAACACCATTAAACATTCACATCTGCCTATCCTAGGTCCTTGGGAAGGACTCGATAGGTGGATAAAAATGCCAAACCCAGTCTGAACATGTGGCTAACTGTGTGAAATAATAATGATAATAATAATAATAATAATAATAATAATAATAATAATAATAATAATAATAATAATAATAATAATAATAATAAACAATAGGCCTTTTACTGAAATTGCTTAGCCAAGTATGCCACCTGAGAGTATTCATGTTGCACCTTTAAAAAAAAAACGTACAGAAGGGAAAGTAATACATGTTGTGGCATCACCTCTTCCCTTCAACACTGTGTTAATGGCGTGGTTCTACAGTCTCTGTTGGTAAAGAAAATTGGAACCATTCTGTTTTTAATGAATACTGTGACTTTATAAAGTACTTCACCTCATGAAAGCAGCATTTTTGCACCTGGACCTCATCCGTTATGGCCCTGCTGGATTCTCTTTGGATGATGAAGAGGTGGAAATAATTCATCCGGGGACATCTAAGGATAGCAGTCCTGGAGAGGGCAACCATCTCGGTTGCAGACCAGGACTGCACCCTGACTGAGGCAGATCCAACCAAGGCCCAGGACTCCTGTCTGCACCCAAATCTCAGAGTCTGAGGTCATCCACCCAGCCCCAAGCAGAAGCAAACCTTAAGGATCCAAGGGCAGAGAGGTTAGCCAAGAGGCAGACTCTGATAAATATAGAATATAGACTCAGCATGGATACAGGCTCAGCATGGCTGATTTATTGATCTCACTCCCTGGGAGAAATTGCTGAGGACAGCCTTTCAAGTCTCAGCTCTGTAGTATTTTGTCTTATCATGCTATGCTCTGATTCCATTTCACCATGCTTCTTGTCTTTTCCCTTGTCTTTGTTGTTTGTTTATTGGATTCCTGGTCTCAACCCATACCAAGCCTTGACTATATTCCAGTTGTCATCTTTAACTATAGATTAAAAAAAGATTCTTTGCTTCTAAGTTTGTGTATCTCTGGACTGTGGGATGCAGCCAAATTGCTTTCTTGTGACTTTCAGCTAGCAATGCCAGCACACATACACAAAAGAAACAACTCACCATGAGCCTTGGTGGAGCAGTGGGCTAATGCCTCCTTAAGTAACACCAGCTACCTGCAATTAGTGCAGGTTCGCATCCCACCAGGCTCAAGGTTGACTCAGCCTTCCATCCTTCCAAGGTAGGTAAAATGAGGACCCAGATTGTTGGGGGCAATTAAGCTGACTTTGTAATAATGCAGCTTGGGGGTGTGTGAAAGCCCTAATAAGCAGGCATATACATAGAATGAAGGCTACTGCTAAGCTTGTAAGCCGCCCTGAGTCTTCGGAGAAGGGCGGGATATAAATGGAATTAAAAAAAAAAAAGATGCTCCATCTCCATGAAGTGCTAAGACAGGGCTAGCTGAAAAGAAATGACTTCTGAGTATGCACAAAAGCCACCATTAAAGAGAGAAACAATGTGTTTTGGCCAGCCCACCAAGTAGAAAGAAAGTGCCATGGCATATCAAAAGAATATTTCACTCAAAATTTCAGCAAAGCAAAATCCTTTCCTGCAGTAATGTGCTCAATCTACATTTTTGCCCAACAAGTGGTGGTAAGTGAGTCTTCACATGACTTGCTGCACCATAAAAATTGAAGAACACTAGAACTGAAAGGAATGTCTTTTTTCCTGACTTTACACTACATTCTGGCTCCACAGCCACTTGCTGCAGTAATGTCTTCCTAGCAGCATTCTGACTTTTGGACACACCTTATTAATTGCCTACAGGTAGTCCTTGACTTACAACCATTGTTTCAACTGTTACAACCATCCACAGTTATAGCAGCACTGGAAAAAAAATTACTTATGACTGGTCCTCACTCTTACAACCATCACAGCATCCCCATAGTTATGTGATCAAAATTCAGAAACTTGTCAGCTGGCATGTATTTATCATGGTTGCAGCATCCTAGGATCATGTGACCACCATATATGACCTTCTCAGCCAATTTCTGCCAAGCAAAGTTAATGGAGAAGCTAGATTAGCTAAATACTGCATGATTAGTTTAACAACTGTGGCAACAAAAGGATGATAATCTGAGGAGAGACTCACTTAAAAACTGCTTTGCTTAGTAATGGAAATTTTGGTCAAGAAGTATCCATATTTTCATGTCTCACTCCCTGGACTTGATCCTTGTATTGCAGCTGTCTTTGCCTTAAGCCAGACATGTCAAACTTGCAACGGTCATGTGATGTTGTGCAATGTATCAGAGCTTTTTCGCCATTGCCAGCAATGGGGTGGGTGCAGTTTCTTCATGATGCATCCGGCCCGCAAGCCGGCAGTTTGACATCCCCGTCTTAAGCAGAAAACCTCAGTAGCAACTAGAAAGCCCTAATTTGTCAGCATGAAAGATTAGATCTGACCTTGGGAACACAGAAGGAATGAGCAAGCTGTCAACGCTGCTAACATCGAATGTTATTGCTTGACAAGAGATGAAACATTAGCCATTTCATATGTTAAACTTGTGTATTGCTTTAAGAAATTTAGTTTAAGGTTGGGAGGGGGGATGAGTAGGATTGCACCTTTCAAGGCCATCTCTAACTAGAGAAGATAAGACCTTGGTGGGTTTTCTAACCAAAGGGAAACTGATTCTTTAAATTAATTGGAGAATATGATTAATGACAAAATTAGAAAGGTGGAGAATTGTGCTTTAATATATTGTGCAAGGGGCGGAGATTTCAGATTCCAGCTTCCTTCGAACAAGCATTTGCCGGTGTATTAGGCTAATAAAGGACTTTTAAGGTAAACAATGCCTCAGAGTCATTTGAAAAGCCCATACGTTGGAAACTTGACATCAAGCTGGAATCTACCTACTTTTAAAACTAATTAGGGAGTCCTGACCTCCTGTCGCTGTCTCTAAGTTTGGGAGGCAGTCTGGCAAAGAGTTGGGGACGATCCCACCATGGAGGAAGAAAAATTGCCTGAAGCCAACTCCCCGGCACCAGCAGCCACCCCAGTGGGGGAAGGGCCAGCAAAGAAGCTGGCAGGAAAAGAGTTTCAGCAATCCTCCCAGCTGGGAGCTAGACCCAAACAACCAGGAGGATTGGTCTGGTCCTCAGAGTGGATTAAGCCCAGCAGAGACTCCAGGTGCCTCGGAGCAGCCAGGCCAGCTGAGAGTGAGTGGAAAATCCTGTCTGCAGATCAGACTGCCTGCCAGACCCAGGAGTCCCCTGCCAAGCCCTCCAGACCCATAGAGACAGAGTACCCCAGCTTGGGGCCTCTGCAGCAATAGGAGGTTGGGAAGCCCCCACAAGTGAAAGGCCAAAAACCTCTGAGCTTGCCCCAGCTAATAGAAGCCTTGCAACAGCTGGGGGTGGTGCAGAAGCCTAGAGATCAGGAGCTGGTGGGAGGACAATAGTAAGGGTGGCAGCAGCAGGACCCAAACATGTAACCCCTGAATGTACAGCAGGACCAGTGGGGCCAGCAGCAGGGGGCGCCCTGGCAGCCATTAAATCAGCAACCAGAGTGGGACCAGCAGTAACTGGAGACACAACAACAGCACGGGGGGGGGGGAGGCTGGCAGCCAGTGAATCAACAATCAGGAGGGGGCCAGCAGCAACTGGCAGCACTACTTAGAAGGGAGCAAGGTGCCTTTTGAAGTATGGACAGATCACAAAAATTTAGAGGCACTAAAAACTCCCCGCAAATTGTCCCCAAAACAAGTACAATGGGCACAGTACTTCAACCGTTTTAACTTTACTCTAACATACACATCAGGAAGAAAAAAAACTTCCTAGCTGATGCGCTCTCCCGATTGCCACAGTACAAAAGCAAATGTGAAGAAGTTCACGAGGCAATTATCCCGGTCCACAAACTGCAGCCCAACTCACACCTCGTAGGACCCCTAATACTGATGACCCCGGGGTAAAGAAAATAAAGCAAGAACTCCTCACTGATCAATGGTTTAAAGACAATCAGACATCCCTAACATGTAGGGATGGTCTGGCTTACAAGGGGGAAAAATTGTTCTTGCCTGGAGCTCTTCATCTTAATGCCCTCAAACACATCCATGATGTCAAAAAGGGTGAACATTTTGGATATCTCACTCGTCGGCAATTTTGGTGGCCGGGACTAAAACAAGACATAGCAAACTATGTCAAGACCCCTGGGTTACTACAAACGGTGGCCGAACCTTCTCAACCATGGGAAGAAATAGCTATGGACTTTATAGTAGACCTACCCGACAGTAGAGGAAATACTGTCATTTGGACTGTGATAGACCTATTTTGAAAACAGGCTCACTTTATCGCCTGCAAAGGACTTCCACCGGCTCATTAAGTTGTTCCTAAAACATATCTATCAACTACATGGCGCCCCTAAGTGAATAATTTCAGACAGAGGGGTGCAGTTCACAGCGAAATTTTGGAGAAACTTTCTTAAATTAATTGGATCATCTCAAGGCCTATCAACTGCTTTTCACCCAGTTACTAACGGAGCTGCAGAATCCGCCAACAAAATGGTGGAACAATACCTTAGATGCTATGTCTCTTACAAACAAACAAACTGAACTGACCTCCTCCCTTTTGTAGAGGTAGCTTACAATAATTCAGTACATAGCAGCACCAGCTACACTCCTTTCCGTGTAGCCACAGGGAAAGAATTCAACCCCATACCGGAATACCCTCAGTTACCCTCTGCTTCCCAGAATCTTGATCATTGGGTGAGGGGTTGGGAAGAAGTTTGGAAAAATACAAAGGTGGCCTTAAAAAGGACTTTTGAGACCTACAAAAAGCAAGCTGACAAAAAGAGAGCTCCCCAAAGAACATTTAAAGTTGGGGAAAAGGTCTATTCGTAGACCAAATACTTACGCCTTAAACTACCCAATAAGAAATTGGGACCAAAATTCTTGGGGCCTTTCCCCATTGTGAAAATCATCAACCCGGTCACAGTAAAATTGAAACTACTCAGACTTTTGGGAAAAAATCACCCAGTGTTCCATTGTAGCTTGCGGAAAACTTTTCGAACCTCCACTTTAAGACCTCCCCCTAAGAAAGCACCTGGACCCCTCGTGGTAGCAGGTCAGACCCATTATGAAGTGAAACATATTCTTGACTCTAGAATCTTTAAGGGAAAATTGTAATACCTAGTACAATGGAAGGGATACACATTGTCTGAAGCCATTTGGGTGAAATCTACTGATGTGAAAGCTGACAGACTTATCAAAAGGTTTTATGAGAAACACCCCAACAAACCAAAAGCCAGTTCTTAACTTGTGTTTTGTTTGCATTACAGGATCTGTCCTTTTTGTAAGGGGGGCCGGATGTCAACGCTGCTAACATCGAATGTTATTGCTTGACAAGAGATGAAGAAGTAGCCATTTCATATGTTAAACTTGTGTACTGCTTTAAGAAATTTAGTTTAAGGTTGGGATGGAGGATGAGTAGGATTGCACCTTTCAAGGCCATCTCTAACTAGAAGATAAGACCTAGGCGGTTTTCTAACGGAAGGGAAACTGATAATTTAAATTAATTGGAGAATATGATTAATGACAAAATTAGAAAGGTGGAGAATTGTGTTTTAATATATTGTGCAAGGGACAGATATTTCAGATTCCAGCTTCCTTCAAGCAAGCATTTGCTGGTGTATTAGGCTAATAAAGGACTTTTAAGCCAAACAATGCCTCAGAGTCACTTGAAAAGCCCATACGTCGGAAACTTGACACAAGCAATTAAGGGGAAAGATAACTTAGCATAGATAGATAGATAGATAGATAGATAGATAGATAGATAGATAGATAGATAGATAATAGATAGATAGATAGATAGATAGATAGATAGATAGATAGATAGATAGATAGATAGATAACCAACCCTGCTGTAAGAAGCACAGTGGCTTGCATGGTTACGACACTGGATTGGAGGCTAGTAAGCCTGCTTCCAAGTCTCAAATGCTGTTGTGAGTCAGGTTGAGTTCCCATCCTTCACTCTGGCTCCTGTTGGGGATGTGAAAGGAGCTCCCAACTGGCCTTCCCCAGACAATGGTGACATCACTGACTAATCCTTTCAACCCAGAAGCACTTCAGTGCTTTCAGCACCAGTATGATGCTACCCCACCATGATGTTGTGTGGCATAAGGAGGGAAAGGGGCTTTCAAATTATATAATAATTGTAGCTTATAATCACAAAAAAATATTCCTGGAATCCCTGCCATGACATGTTTCTTGACCTTGTCTACCTGATATGGCTGACACCCAGTAAGTAAAACTTGCCAGATGAATATTAAAATCAGTATTAGAAAATGGAAGAGTGGAGAAGAAATATTGTACAGTCCAGGAACTTTTATCACATTTGCTTTCCCATCAGTAAATTGCCACCCATAAAATTGCCTCTTTAGGTGATACAAGCTAAATAAAAAGAAAATAAAAAGAGAAATACCTCCTACTGTAGACAAAACCATTATGAGATCTTTTTCATGAAACATGTGGTCCATAACTTGCAAGTTAATTTGATTGAATCTCACCTAAATTTGTATATATTAATACAAATCTCTAAGGGATTTTATTTCAAAGCCTCTCTTACTTCAGACTACTAAAGACTTTTTGGATCTCTGGGAGAATTCAGTCACAATATCCAAAATCAATTTTGAAAAAAAATCCAGTATTTTTCCATTATGTTTTTATATAATTCATAAAAGTCATAAAAGTAAATTATTTTTGCCATATATATATATATATATATATATATATATATATATGTGTGTGTGTGTGTGTGTGTGTGTGTGTGTGTGTGTGTGTGTGTGCGCCTGCGTGTGTGTGCATATGTGTGTATATGCCAAGACATCACCATGTCAACAAAAAGATTAAGCCACAAATGGTACTAAAATGATAAGTATGAGCACTTAACCAGCAATTATTTGAGCAATGAAAGATAACAATATTTTGTCACAGCAGTTTTGAACAGATTTGACCACTTTAACTCACCAGAAGTTATTACATTTCATGAGCAATTTGTCAAAAAACAGAGCTGAATTCTGCACATCAGGGTTGATCTTTTAATTCTGGAACCAAGAATGCTTTCTTTATTTAAATTTCAAGGATAAATTATCTATAAGACCCTATTAAATATTTTATAACAATATACTTTGGTGTGAATCTTGTATCTGTGATGCTGTAGTATGAAATGTTATCCATGTCTGAAATGTATTTTTTTGAAGTGCTTATTAAAATGGTTACAATAATATACAGAAATGTGACACATAGTTCTGTATTCTTAAACAGACTCTCCTTGTGTTGATGCCTATAAATATATTTAAGAACTGGTACTTAAAGTTTAGTCCCTAAACATCAGGTTTTTCAGAACGAACTAAAACAGATATTCACATTCAATTAAAACCATCCAACAATCAGTGTTATTTTTGGTTAAACAAGAATTGAACAAACATTGTAGTTAAACAGCTAATTTCTTCTATATGTACTCTCTAACTTAATCTTTCCTCTTGTTTGGTTTCAAACTCAAAGATTCTAAATCACTTTACTTTAAAAACATGTGTAAATGTGTGCTAAATAAATGTGTAAGAACTGCTTCTGCTGGCTTTATTGTGGGCAAACACTCAGCTCTAATCAGCCAGTTCACAAAATTCCAAAAACAAAAATCAACAATTGGCTCCTATGAAACATACAACCTGGCTTCAGCACATCCCTGCATATGGTCAACTTTCTTACTATATACTCAATATGTCAATAAATCTGAGGAAGCTGCAATAAACTTTCTTTTTCTTCAATTTTTAGAATCACCACACAAAAACTTGTTTCTGCACTAACCTATCTTTTTCAGTAAAAGTTATAATAGCTCAACAGCCACTAATGCTAGAGTCCTTTAATTTGAAATCTGTGCTCTACTGTGCTGTTCTCATCTGAGAAGCTAGCTGGGAGCTACAAGTTGCAAGGTTCCTTGGCCTATGATGTCCTTTCAAGGTCACAAAATGACTGTCTATGCAAGCACTTTAGTTGCATCTTTTGACTTGGACAGCCTGTAAAAGATTGTCTTTGTTTGGACAACAGCCAGATCCAATTATGTATGTCTGCTTGCCAGCTTACTCTAGTTGTAAAGATTTGCTCTATCTCCTTCCATCTGCTTGGTCAACTTGAGTTTCTCCTTACACTAAAATATCCTGTGAAGATCATCTTCTCTGTTGGACTGTTCACATTCAGTGGCACTGTTCCTTTTCTTTTATGGTGCCTTGCAGGCACCATAATGTGCATGGTTCCTTCAAAACAGGCCTATAAAACCTACAAACTCAATTAAAAATATTTATATTTTAAAACAAAATTACATGATTTAAACCAAATCACGTGAGGTTTTGTCAATCAAGACTAAAATCTTTCAGGAAGACAGAATAGCTTGAGTTACTATTTTAGTCGATAAGATGATAAAAAAAAAGATGGATGAATGGGCATACAGGCGGCATTAGTATCACAGGATCCATTACTTTATAGCAATGTTTCTAAATCTTGGGAACTTTAACGTCTGTGGATTTCAACTTCCAGAATTCCCAACCAGCATTCCATTTATCTTAAAAATTCCCAAGATTGAGAAACACTGCTTTATAGTGTTAACTACATACTAACCATTCCTGTGGACAGTTGTTCGCTACAGAGTTTCTATACTGAGGAAGTGGACAGGATCTTCCAGACTGTGAGCTCAGCCACCTGCTCTTTAGATCCATGCCCCTCCTAATTTGTGGGATTCTAGTGGTGGTGAATTCTTCCTTGAGTGAGGGTGTTCTTCCTTCATCTCTTTAAGCAGGACTTGGTTTGCCCTCTCCTCGAGAAGCCATTGCTGGACCCTTTAGATCACCCTTCCAACGTGATCTAAAAACCTATTTGTTTGAACAAGCCGGCCTGGTCTGATGGGTTTGGGTTTTAATTATTGTTTCAATATAATTTATTTTTACATTTGGGCACTAAGGTTTAATTTGCTTTTAATTTTGTATTTTGGTTATTTTGGTATTTATGGCCCTGTTCACCGCCCTGAGTCCTTCAGGAGAAGGGCGGTATACAAATTAAATTAAATAAATAAATACTATACTAGATAATGTTCATTCAGTTTTAACCTACCCTTTTGGGGGAAGGGGACTGAGAAGCACAGGATTTAAATTTGATGATCTCTGGCATGGGCAGGATGGGGATGATATATCCATCTTTGCCATACTTAACCTCTTGGCAGCTTTTGATGGCGTTGACCACATGTTCCTAGCAGGACACATGTTACATCTCTGCTCTACAAACTTCATTGGTTACCAGTTTGTTTCCAGGTCTAATCCAAGGTGCTAGTTTTGATTGTTAAAGCCCTACTTGTGATGAGAATGGATTATCTCAGGGGTTACCTCTCCTGATGACATCTGCTCATCCCATCAGATCCAGCAGAGAAGGCATGTTATGGGTCCATTCAGCTAGAGAGCTACATTTGCCAGGTCCTAAGCAGTGGGCCTTTTCTGCTGTGCCCCAAAGTAAGATTGGCTTCTTCACATTTGACCTTTGGGAAGGTCTTCAAAATCTGTACAATCAGACATTCATATTCCAGTGCACCAAGGAAATACAGGTGAAACTCGAAAAATTAGAGTATCATGTAAAAGTTCATTTATTTCAGTAATGCAACTTAAAAGGGGAAACTAATATATGAGATAGACTCATTACATGCAAAGCAAGATAGTTCAAGCTGTGATTTGTCATAATTGTGAAATCCACAATCTCAGAAAATTAGAATATTACATGCAATCAATAAAACAAGGAGTGTACATAGAACAATATCGGACCTCTGAAAAGTATAAGCATGCATATGTACTCAGTACTTGGTTTGGACCCCTTGTGCAGCAATTACTGCCTCAATGCGGCGTGGCATGGAAGCTATCAGCCTGTGACACTGCTGAGGTGTTATGGAAGACCAGGATACTTCAATAGCGGCCTTCAGCTCTTCTGCATTGTTCGGTCTCATGTCTCTCATCTTTCTCTTGGCAATGCCCCATAGATTCTCTATGGGGTTCAGGTCAGGCGAGTTTGCTGGCCAATCAAGCACAGTAATCCCACGGTCATTGAACCAGGTTTTGGTGCTTTTGGCAGTGTGGGCAGGTGCCAAGTCCTGCTGGAAAATGAAGTCAGCATCCCCATAAAGCTCGTCTGCGGAAGGAAGCATGAAGTGATACAAAATCTCCTGGTAGACGGCTGCGTTGACCCTGGACTTAATGAAGCACAGTGGACCAACACCAGCCGATGACATGGCTCCCCAAATCAACACAGACTGTGGAAACTTCACACTGGACTTCAAGCATCTTGCAGTGTGTGCCTCTCCATTCTTCCTCCAGACTCTGGGTCCTTGGTTTCCAAATGAAATGCAAAAGTTGCTCTCATCAGAAAAGAGGACTTTGGACCACTGAGCAACAGACCAGGTCTGTTTTTCTTTAGCCCAGGTAAGACGCTTCTGACGTTGTTTGTTGTTCAGGAGCGGCTTGACAAGAGGAATACGACATTTGAAGCCCATGTCCAGGATCCGTCTGTGTGTGGTGGCTCTTGATGCACTGACTACAATCTCAGTCCACTCCTTGTGAAAGTCCCCAACACTTTTGAATGGCCTTTTCCTTACAATCCTCTCCAGGCTGCAGTCATCCCTGCTGCTTGTGCACCTTTTTCTTCCACAGTTTTCCCTCCACATAACTTTCTATTAATGTGCTTTGATACTGCACTTTGGGAACATCCAACTTCTTCTGCAATTACCTTTTGAGGTTTTCCCTCCTTATGGAGGGTGTCAATGATGGTTTTCTGCACAACTGTCAGGTCAGCAGTCTTCCCCATGATTGTGATTCCTACTGAACCAGACTGAGAGACCATTTAAAGGCTCAGGAACCCTTTGCAGGTGTTATGGCTTAATTAGCTGATTAGAGTGGGACACTTTGAGCCTAGAATATTGCACCTTTTCACAATATTCTAATTTACTGAGATTGTGGATTTGGGGTTTTCATGAGCTGTAAGCCTTAATCATCACAATTATGACAAATCATGGCTTGAACTATCTTGCTTTGCATGTAATGAGTCTATCTCATATATTAGTTTCCCCTTTTAAGTTGCATTACTGAAATAAATGAACTTTTGCCCGATATTCTAATTTTTCGAGTTTCACCTGTATTGAGGTGGCTCCTGTATTATTAACATCTTCTCACCTAATATTTCTTCTTTTTCAGCTTCATTTTTGTAGGTTTTGAATTTTTTATCATCATCATATTTTATTACATTAACTGTTTTTTTACTTTGTTATAAGGCTCCATATATATAGTAAAATTTACAATAAATAAATAAATATTGTCAATGATTATCAAGTCACTCTTTCCAGTTTTTTTAAAATATATACTTTTATTTTACTTGTCTAAAAGTACAAAAGAGAAAGAGGGGGGAAAACCCTACCTACAATTACTACAGTTCTCTTATATTAACCAAAAATTCCTTAAAATAGGAAATCAGATGGGAAATTAAATTAAATATATGAACTAATATATTCCAAACTAATATGCAGAAAGAGGCATGTGACTGATGCATAATTAATGAAAAGGCTATCTTTCATAATGCATGTAATATCCGTTTTCTTGTCCTATTAATTTCTATATCCTATAATTAAAAGAAATGTGACCTTCTGCAAAAACTAGTGAATCTTTCATTTAAACAGGGACATATCATAGACCAATATTGCATTTGAGCAACAAAACCCCAACAATTAGCTGAATCTACCCATTTCTTACTGAAAAACTTCATCAATCTACATAAACCAGATTAAAATATCATACAAGCATAAAAGCATGAGAACACTACAGCAAATATTTAGCCACTGCAAGATGATAAAAAATATTTTTTCAAGAATCTTTCTCCAAATTATCTTGTTGCTAAATTACATCTTGCAAGTTGTTAATCAGTTTAAGAAGTGGTAACATGTTCCTTAGCTGATGCTCTTGCAAATGGATAATGTTAACACTAAATATGCTTGAGGGACTTACTCTGGGAATTTCAGTGTAGCCTAAATTCGTTAGTATGTTTCTGTGGATTGGGACGGTAATTGCTGCTTTTTAGGTTTATAATGTATTGTATTTCTTGTGTTAAAAATCACTCACTCAAAAGGGTGTATATTGAGATTAAACTATATTTAGAGAATGGGGTTTTAGGGGAAGCATTAAGTAGGCATATTTGAAGGAGGAAAATACAGTGAAAATAGTTATCAAGAAAATTTAATGGATAGGTCCATAAAGTCAAAAGAGTCAAATCTGATTTGAAGAAGATTTCACTTTTTCAATCATGTGTTTAACTGTAATATGTTTTTCCTATGGACATACAATATACAGAAAGTATTGATCTGAATGATATATCATAAGAATCCTATGATGGATTTCTGGTTAGGCATTGCAGCGTAACAGATGCAGAAAGATGCTTCCATGCTCGATTTTGCCCCGCTGGGGACCCTAAAAAGGTTCAAAAGTAGCCCTAGAGAGGTGACGAAGGAGCGGACACTCATCAATTGTGAAGGGGCGGTGGCCCTTCTGCTGGATCTGAGGAAGCCCTCCAAACTGGCAGGGCTGCTGACAACCAAAGATAAGTACTAACTAGCAATCTTTGAGTAACGTGGATGGAACTGGGTGAGACTTTATCGTCTTTTTATAACCTTAATACTACTTTCCTGGAAAAAAGAATGCCCAAAGCAAAGAATCCTCTCCAATGAGAGAGGGAAGGGAAGTTTTTGCCCCGCTCCCTCAGGAAAAGAAAAGCAGCAAATTGCTTTGGGGGAAAATAGAGAAAAGTACAAGATCAATTTGGAATTAATACAGATATATAGCTTTGAAATTTGGGGACTAAAAGTACCTTTGAGACTTTTTCTTAGAAAAGATATGTGAAAGTTTGTAAAATAGGCTTGGATTTGGAAAGCTGGGAGATGGTGTCAACAACATCTAGTGGCGAATTATGGTACTAATATTTATTATGCTTAAATAAAACTTGGCTTGAAGCCCAGACTTAGATAAGACTTTAACTTTTGCAGACTGCAGCTGGGAAAAGGGAAAAAAAAACCTCTTGGGCTGCTTATCTGTGTTAGGGACTCTATTGGACTATAAAGACTACATACAAAAACAAAATGGGTGTTCTATACTTAGCCTTAAATGGTTAAAAAACCATCTTTAACACTTGTCTCTGAAGCCCCCAGCTTGATATACCAACAAGAAAATGTTATCTCAGAAAGAAATTCTTTCTATGTTGAAATTAATCCAAGAGACAATTGATTTGTTTCATGATGAGACTAAAAATAATGCAAATGAGATAAAATAACAATTTTCTAACCTAAACTTAGAAATCCTACAAAGAAGGAACTAGTAACCTAGAAAACAGAAGGAAAATTAGAAGAAACAGATCCAAAGATGGAGGACCAAAAGGAAGGAATTACAGACAGATACAGATAAATGAAAAATTAGAAGATGCAGTGATAACACTGGAAATGGAAAAGATACATTGTCAAGATCTCAGAACACATTTGAGGATAAGGAAGAAGAACTGATTGAATGGATGATAAAGCTGTTAGGAGAAATGCTGGATATTGACAAACAAGAAATGAAAAGAAAAACTGAAGGAAAAGGATGGAGGCTGTTTAATGAATCTAAATGGGTTGAGCATTCTTCCCAAAATACTTCAATTAAATTATCTTCCTTATTCCAAACAATATATACAAAAACAGAGGAAGAATTATTTGATGATTCAAATGCAATGACTTGGAAAGTTATTTGGCAAAGGAATAAAGCTAGAGTAAGACAGAAGATAATAGAGGTTTTGACCTATTAGATGGGAGATTATACTATTAAACAGATGTTTGAATATGATTAAGAAAATAGATAACTGTTAGAAATAAAAGTATTATTATAATTAGAAGGATAGGATTTGTAACTAGAATATACTTTGTTATGATATGGGAAATATGAAAATTCTAAAAGGGTTTTAAAAAGGGAAGTTTTTGGTTACCCAAATATAGTTTATTATAAGAAAATTATAAGCGATAGAGATATTTTGAACACTCATGGGAAAAACAGTGGGAGAAACAGGATATTGATTGAACAAATGGATTTTAAGTGCAAATGCAATTGAGATAGAGGCTAGAAAAGATGTTATAAACTGACACTATCTAGATTATGTATAATACCAGAAAAATGTGACATATATTTAATTGTATATGTATTAACATAACAAGAATTGTATGTGCCCAGTTAATATGTACCACTGAATTACTAATGGACCCAGAAAACACATTGTTTATTAAGTACTCATGATTGTAAAATTGGAAAACAAATAAAATATTTATATAAAAAAGAATCCTATGATCAAAACACTGTGGAAAAATATGTCCACATTCAGCACCCCATTAATGCTAACAAAACTTTCACTCTGTGAAAAGCAATGTCCCCAACAGTTTTCATTACAGAAGAGGGAATCTGCCTATTTTAATTTGGTTTAGTTCAAAATCATTTTTATGTTGTGTGTGTTTTTTTTAAAAAAATAATTATTTTATTTACCTAATATTTAGTGTATCTTCGTTGATTTTGAGATTTTAAAAGAAAAACAAGTCATCACAAAAATGATCTCCATTTCTCTCAACAGTTTCATTCTGACTATCTTTTTCTCTAATCCAAACTTTTCCTTTTTGCACTTCGACATACAATCTTCAACAAAACATGTCGCAGCTACTTTGGAGAACATGAATTTAAATTTCTTTTTCATGAAAAGCAAACTCAGAGTATAACACCCATCAATCAACAGAATAAAGAATATGGATTTTCTTTTTTTAATCATTCCATACTGCTACTACTATTTTATGGGGGGGGGAAGAGATTTTGGTTTGAATGTCAAAATTCTTATGGTGTCAACAACATGTTTTATTTTCATGGTCAGACAAATAGTAAGAAAACTTGATTCCAAACCCCATCTTCCTTCCTTCCTACTGCAAAGGGGGGGGGACCCTGAAAGCTATTATAACCCATAAATTAGAACAGTTTTCCTTATCTTGGTTTTCTGTGTAGCTTTTGAAACCTAATAAGATAAAAAAGCATCAAATTTGGGGAATTAGAGCAAGATGAAAGCAAACTAAGAGCAAAGAGTTAATATTATCTACTAAGTTAAACAAACAAGGAGATGAATAAAAGAAATAATATATATATAATAAAGGTAATCCTTGACTTACAATCATTTGTTTAGTGGCCATTCAAAGTTACAGTAGCAGTGAAAAAAGGGACTTATGACTATTTTTCACAGTAATTATCACTGCAGCATCCCAGGTCCCATGATCAAATTTGGATGCTTGGCAACTGCTATGTATTTATGACAGTTGCACTGTTCCAGGGTCATTACAACCTTCTGACAAGCAAAGTCAATGGGGAGTCCAGGTTTACTTAACAAATCTGTTACTAACTTAACAATTGTAGTGATTCACTTAACAACCATGGCAATAAAGCTCATAAAATGGGGCACAACTCACTTAACTGTCTTACTTTTGGGCTCAATTGTGGTTTTACGTCAAGAACTACCTGTAAACAGTATGTTTTTAATGATCACATTTGTTCCTCCCCCAAAATAGCTTGTTTAGGGTGTACTTCATAAACAATCTGAGCATCTTGCTCCAGCGTAAGATACATAGAACTTTGATTGCATAAATAAAGGCTGGAGAGGTGGCTATTAATCCATCCCTTTGAACTTTGAAAATATCACTCTCATTTTCTGAAGAACCACTTATGCATACCAGTTCAAGCACTTTCTGGTAATAACATACTGCAAGCCATTTAACATTTCTTCTTTGATGACAATTATATATTTGCATTACACATTTCTTGATTCCTTCCATGTAGAATGACTTTAAAATATATACATATATGCAAAAAAACAAGCGTCAGCTTTGCCAGAAAGAAACAAGTCACTATCATGAATAGGTTGTAGGCAATCATTCTCAAAATGAAAATTTTAATTAGTCAAGTGATAATTACATTGTAGAACAGGGGTGTCAAACTCGCTGCGACATGTGATGTGCCGCGACATATTGCGACTTTTTCCCCCTTGCTGGAGCTGGGTGGGTGTGGCTTCTGCGTGACGCATCTGGCCCATGGGCTGGCAGTTTGACACCCCTGTTGTAGAAGATGCATCTGAGAACCATTAAATATTCTCAGTAGACAGAAGGCTATGTTCCCTACTGTTTCATACAACAACACCTGATATAGACAACTGACAAATACTGTTTGGGATGGTGGCATGAAAATGATCATTTGAAGTACAGATAAAAGCACTTTTTGACAAATCATTATTTGTTTGTTATTTTATTTTTAATCACTTTAGCTTGGTTTTGTAATTAAGCTGGAGAGCACAGATTCACCTTCTTCTTCAATATATAGAGCTAATTAACCAGTTAAGGAAGAAGAGCCCTATTAGATCTAATAAATGTTCAGCCGCTTTGGTCTAGAAGTTAAGGCACCAGGCTTGAAACTAGGAGACTGTGAGTTCTAGTCTCTCCTTAGGCATGAAAACCGGTTGTATAACTTTGGGCCACTCACTCACTCTCTCTCAGTCCAACCCACTTTACAGTGTTGTTCTTGTGAAAAAAAATAGAAGAAGGAGGAGTATTAGCTATGTTCTTGAGTTACTTATAAAAATAATAATAATCAAAAATGTGAGATAAAAATAAATAAAGAACAAAAGATTTTGTTACACCAATATAAAATCCCTTTGTGAGATATTAATATTTCAGTCAAAACCATCTCAAGAGTTCCTAATTTCAGCTGCCAAGTATTAAATTGCAAATGTATAATAAAGCATTTTTCATAAACATGTCTGGCTTCATTTTGGAAAAAAAATAATCTTTATCTCTTTATGAGCTCTCCCAAATGCTAATTACATGCTAATTAGTTGTAAGTATGAATAGTGCTTATAACCAGAGTACTTCTCCGTTAATGATTAAAGTTCTGTTACTCCCCATAATTATTAGCTATTCTGCCCTATTGATTACTTAGAAAGAGCTTTAATTCTGTCTACTCCAAATATTGAGAAAACTGTATTTACTTAAATGAAGAATATAAGTAGTCATAAAAGAACTAGTGTTTCTGTATCTCTTTGCTGCCTTTTAGTGGGTCACCTGGATTTTTCAACATGGATGTGTTAGCCCTGTATAAGAACAGTTTTGATTTACTGTATGTATGGTAAAATCAATAGGTGTTATTTATAATTATAAGATTTTGATTAATCTTATAATTATTTGATATAATTATAAGATTTTCACATCCTTTTAATTTGTCTTAAGTAAATGGAACAAGCTGACCATATAGAAGTTGCTTTTAAAAGATAACACTATTATGTATCGCTAACATAAAGTAGTATTTGCTATTAAGACATTGCTTTTTAAAATGTTTTCTACTATTTTATACTTCCTATCATTCTGTATTATTGACTTTGGGCCAGTCACTCTATCTCAGTCCAACACCCATTCACAGGGTTATTGTTGTGGAGAAAATAGGAGGAAGGAAGGAATATTATGTAGGTTCACCACCTTGAATTATTTATAAAAATAACCAAAGGCAGAATATAAATAAATAAATACTAGCCATATTCTCATTTCAATTATTCAACCTTATTTGAGAATATTCATATTGCTGTATTACAGACACTAAAACAATGAAAATAAAAACAAAAATAAAAGCCAGAATTTCACTTGATGGCACTTACTTGGGGAATTCAGCAGACGTGACTTTTTGCAATGGTAAATTGTCTCCTGTTCACAATATTCAGCATTATTTGTTATTGCCTCCAGCTGATCCCCACTGCTATTGTAACTGAAGTTCATGGTGTATGGCTTCCTAGGATCAGATCCGTGGACATGAGTCAATTCTGTGTTATTGTGCTGCATCACTGTCCATATCTTGTCTTCTGTGATGAAATGAAAGGAAAAAGAGATAAGAAAGTGAGTGGTTCTTTTTTGTTTATTTGTTTGCTTGTTTAATCTGAAGCTTGACATTTCTATTACATATATTGGGGCATAGAATATGAAAATAGGTATCCTTGACAAAGTGTTAATTCAAAAGACGGAATAATTTAATCTTTCCATTTTTAAACCAAGATATCCAACAAATTGGAACACACTGCAGTCCAAAGAGATTTACAAGTAACCGCCAATTGTTCTGCTTAGCTGAATCAGGCTGAAAAACATTTTTTATGAATATGTAAACTGGGAATCTTGCGAGTAATTTTAGAAGCCCATCACTTTATGATTTTACAGCTTACATCACACTTTTTTTGATTTTCTGGGTCAGTATGGATCAACACATTATATGGAAGAAAGGGAAGAAAAATCCATGGATTTTTCAAGAGTCAATAAAAGAGATGCTACTATAGTAGAAACATTAATAGTAATCAGGATTTGCCAGCATGTATTTTGGCAATGAAAAAAAAACAACAACACAAAGCCATTGGTTTCCAAAAACCATGTACAGCAAAGATGTGGTGAAAAATAATGATGACAGACAGACAGACAGACAGACAGGGATAATTTTACTGTGCCATACTCCCCACAAGGAGATTGTACCTTGAGATAATTGAGATTCCTGGATCAGATCATTGTTCTGGCTGTCTTTCAGATGGAAACAGAAAGCTTTGCCAACCTATGCTATTAAGTGGTGACCTCAAGAACCCTCAGCTGATGGCAAGACAACACTGCACTTGAGTTTTAGTGCAGTGGAAAATATATTCTGTCCTTAAATTTTAAGAGTAAAATAGAATTGATTTTCCCTTTGATACTGGCTTCTTTACCATAATAAAGAAGAGGGAGGGAAGGAAAGAGGGGAGGAATGAAGGAATACAGAAATATAGCAAAAATGAAATAAAAATAGTGTTCATTTCCACAAGGATTTTAAGATTGGCAATAATTGCCCATTTCCCAATACAAAACTCCCTTTACCTTAATTGTTCCCAAGTAAATGTTATTCAAAACCATTCTGGGCTTTCAGGCAACTCACTCATAAGAAATGAGATGCATCACTTCTTTATATGGTCAGGCTTGGCAGCGCTCATATCTGCATATCAGATATCTCAGATAGACCATTACAATGTATTCTTCCTGGGACCTCAAAGTAACCTGGGAACTTCAAATTCCCCCCAAAAAACTTTTGGAATACTGTTATTTGAATTTTGTTGGATTTTATGAGTACCTTTAGTTTGCTGAAATGTGTTTCAATGATTGTTTCCAATATGGGTAGGCAGATGTGAGCTCTTTTGAGAAAGGAGAAAAGTAAGGATGAAAATTCCCTGCATAAAGTCTTTTCCATCCTCTCACAACACCTCAAAAGCATCCAAGTCTTCTTAAAGTCGTCACCACATATTTGGCCAATACAAAACAAACAAACCTCAAGTGGGAAACAAAATAGAGTAGTTTTTAAAATGTTTCACTGATTATGATCGGAACAAGGAATATGGTTACAAGCATGAAATTTGTCTGGGTGAAGTTCTGAGCCATAATGGTGGCAGCACTGGAATTGAAGAGAGAGGCTGATGAAAATCAATGTGCTTATGGCCAGACAAAGCAAGCTTTGATCTGAAGTGACCAATAAGACCTGGATACTCAGTTGATGGCAGGCTGGGATCCTAGTAGATGTGATGGATATGATGGCCAAAGCTGGTGAGGCTCTTATTCACTTACTAAAGAGCAGCTATGGTGAGGCTGGCAGGTTGGGAATGCTGGTGAAGTACAATTGTAGTTTGTTGGTTTGGAGAATCATGAGCAGTGGTGGCAGGGGCAGATTGAGCACCAATGAGTAGATAATTGGTACAGGGGCTTATGTTTGGCGCCTAAGAAGCTGAATGTTAATCAAATGCAGCTCCTTGGGACACACACTGGTTGTTTAGGGTGATGTGAACTGGATGAGTGGTTCTCAGAGCCTAGGGTGACTCCTTAGAAATTGGGAGAGATTAGATTTGTGGAGACTGGAGGGCAGTTGAGAAGGTTCAAGAAGGAACCGTCAGAATCATAGCTAAGACAGAGTCCCAATGAAAAATGTGCACAAGCCCACATTAAGGCCTAAATTTAGTGATAAGGTTGGCAAAATTTAATTATTTTTTTGTGGTATCACATTCACACAATGCCAAGCAGCAGATTCATATCATCTTGCATGCTGATCATACCTTGATTAGGAAGCCCTTCAAATGATCGTTAATTTTCAGGTTGCCTATTATTTGGACTACTGTGATGCACAAGGACATACTGTGAGGGGGTATCTTTGAAGACCATTCAGACCTACAGCTGTTCTCAAATGCAAGGGTTACCCCTTGCTTAGTCCCTGAGACATCTTTACTTACGGGTGCAAATTAAGGACATGGTTGTCATCTATGAAACTCTTCATAGCTTAGAGTCTAAATACCTGCAGGATTGCTTCTCTTTGATTATTTCTGTCCTTCTAATAAAATCTTGTAGGGTCAAAAGGCTCCATATAGCATTGTCTTATGGGACTTTGGAGACTAGTCTTTTCCTCCTGCCCTCTGGAACAGCACTCCCCCATATCAGTTGCGGTGACACAGAGGTTAGAATCCAGTTTTGCAGGCTAATTGTGCTGACTGCTGACTGCCAGCAGTTTGGCAGTTCGAGTCTCACTGCCTCAAGTTGACTTGATCTGAAATCTGCAGCTGTTATGGAGTGTATATGGCCTTCCTATTCCTTAGATACATACTTTTTGCATGCAACTAAAATAAAGGCACCACTTCTCTGTACATTTACCTTAATACTAATCTTTATGAAAGCTCTTTTCTCTATTCCACTTGGTTTTCTATCAATTTCCTCAAATATAGGATATTTTATGTAACTTTTCTAAATATACATTAATATTAATTTTGGGCAAATTTTCCAAGTATATTCTAGCTGTCATGATCAATAATTTGTCGCACTTACCACTGTCATCCATGACCTCATGACATTTCATTTGGTAGATCATACCATCTGAGGCAAAATAAATCCATTACAGATTTCCCTTACATATCTACTGCTGGAATAACTCTCAAATATCTCATACACAAACAGAAGGAAATTTGTTTGATTTATATTTTAAGGTGAACACTTTTTTAATCAATATGCAGATGTAAGATATAGTTATCTTTCATTTTTATACCTTTCAACAGGCTGCAGTGTAAATTTTCTGATCAAGAAATACATATATTAAGGAGAAATTTACATACATATTTATATGTTGGTGCAAATAACATCCCAAAATAGGCTATGTTTAAGAAATTTGGGTTTTTAAAATATGCACTGTATTAAAACAGTGTCTCTTAGGAGAAAGAAACACGAATGTATAAACTGATAAAGAAAGAGGTTAACAAAACCTTTAATAACCCTAAATAGGTTTAAGAACCTATGATCAGGACAGCACTTATGTGATGCCTGCACATTCTTCTTGACTCATGCTGCCCACATGTTCTACTTGACATGCATGGCACTTATATATCCCATGACCCCCCATACCTTTCTTGACTCTTCCCATACTCCCACATGTCCTACCCAACCTTACAGCATATCTCACATACTCCAGGACACTCATCTGATCTATACTACCCACCCGACAGCTTCCCTGATGCGCAAGGCATCTCTAGCACACACCCACACCCTCTTCCCAATCCATACAGCACCTCTCATGGACCCCTATTTGGCACTCCAGACCTGCATCCTCCGCACCTTCCCCCACCCAGCAGTAGCTACTTACCTGCCTGCTGGTCTTTGTGGCAACTTCCTGCTGACTTCCCCAGTGGCTTTCTCCCTGAAAGCTTCCCACAAGCAAAGTAAATGGAGAAGGTGGCATTCTAGGGAAGGAAGAAGGAAGGAAGGAAGGAAGGAAGGAAGGAAGGAAGGAAGGAAGGAAGGAAGGAAGGAAGGAAGGAAGGGAGGGTTCTGAAGCTCCTTGCCCAGAAAGGAATCCAATGGGAAGCCAGCAGGAATTTGGAAGTCCCTCTTGCTCCCGCTGCTTTTTTTGTCCACCAAGGAGATTCTGTTTCGGTAAGGAAATATCTCTGAAATGATGACCCAACAGGGCATCGATTGTCTAGTTTTTAACAATCTGCTTCATATTTGCTAGTCATTTGCCACCTCCTGAGATTTCCCATTATAGATGTCAACTTATACCCAGAAAACCCAGACGGAAGGGGAAGGAACAACACAATAACGATATATATTAACCTCAGTAAACTTTAAATAACTATCTGAATAATGAATTGAGTGGTGTTGCAGTCTATCTATGCAAACCTATTCAGGCCTACTTAGAAGTAAAACTTTCAGAGTTCGGTAGCTTTCATTTTTATATTAGAAATGTAATTATTGTTGGGAACAGAGACACCGGTTCACAGAAAGAACAACATGCATTTATATGCACCCATAGAGCAAAGTCAACGACGCAGGAAAGGGTGAAGGCTATGCATCTTTTTAAGCAACAAGACATTCTGATTATCAAGCTGCAGAAGAGAATTCCAAAGCCTGAATGTCTGATATCTGCGCAAACACTGATCAAAATTGTTTGAAAAAAGCAGTGGGAGGTTTTGAAACTTTATTGCCACCATTATTGCCTCCTTGGCTTTGAGAAACAATTCCAAACCTCAGCAGCTATTGAATATTTCTTTCTGATAACGAGCAGAATTTCAGACGCTACCTGAGTTCACAGGATGCTTTTTTCAACTGCATCCCTTTCTCAGAAACAGAAGTGCAAAGGGACCACCAAGGAGGCTGCAGTTCAGAGGCTGTGTCAACAAGCGTTGCTTGCTTTCTCATTTCAGTAAACACAGAAGAGCATTAACACATTTATGTCCTCTTTTTATTCCCTCCATTGACTTAAATTAATTAAGTCTTCCTGGATTTACATGTGTGTGAAGAGAATGGGGAAGCAGCTCTCCCTGTCTCCCTCTCTCAACATTCTCCCTTTATTATTTCATCACACTCTTGGATAAATTTCAAACCAGGTTCAGGTAAAGTAGCTGAAGGACATGTAATGCTCTTTGCATGACATTAACCTGGAAAAAGTTAAATTAAGCTAGCAAAAGCCAAATATTGTAAGTGCTTGTTAAACCATTTTGTAATGCACAGCTCACAATACAAAATCTGAGCTAATGCTACAGCTTTATGTGTTAGCAGCTATTTAATGACCCAATTATTAAGGAGTGTGCAGAAGCCCAGAGGCTTTTCGAAAAATGGTGTATTGGGTAATTTTTAGATTTTCCAAGTCTATTTCTTATACTACTTGCTGCTGGGATGAAATAGGGACACGGTAATCCTCATATTTTCTTTGCCTGTCCCAGTGCACTTTTCCCACTTCAGGCTGAGCTTCCCTTCTTTATTGCAATCTCAGCTGATACGATACATTTTTCCTCAAACTGGTGGCTTTCTGCATTCCAGACAAGTATGACATAGAAGCAATTGTTATCCTTTAGAAATAAAAAGGCTACTCTTATGAATAAATTCACATAGCACTTGGAGTACACATGGATACAACTATTAAATAACAAATTATTGTTGTAGTACTGTCACTGACTTCTCTGGGTTCTTAAATCAGTCCACATTTCCAGAAGCAATGTAAGCTGTTTTTTGTTTTTTTTTACAATTCCAGTTTGGATCCTTGCATCCGCTTGTTTAGGGGCACTTCCAATTTTCCATTGTTTATGGTCCTAACTCCTCAAAAGCAGACAGAAATCAGTCTATTGCAGGGGTGTCAAACTCAATTTCATTGAGGGCCGCATCAGCATTGCGGTTGCCCTCAGGGGGCCGGGTGGGTATGACCTGGGTGGGTGTGGCCTACTGGGTGGGTGTGGCTAGAGCACGTATGGCCTACTGGGTGGGCGTGGCCAGCTCTACATCGTTCGCATCAAGGGTGCCTATGGGGGCCTGGGCAGGAGTGGGACAGATCTGAGGGTCTCTGGCAGAAGGAGGGTCTCTGGGCCAGGGCCAAGGCAGTGGGGGGCCGTTCCCTCACTGTTTCCAGGATGGCTTTGTGGGCCACATGAAACCACTTCGTGGGCCGGATCCAGCCCCCGGGCCTTGTGTTTGACATGTCTGGTCTATTGTCATATTCACTTCCATTAAATTTAAAAAAAAATGACAAAGAGCACAAAGAAATTTAATTAAATAAGTGTTCCATCCCAAGCTACTTTGGTCCAAGGGGAACAAAAATCCCTCTCTCTGGTTCCATACAAAAGGAAAAGAAAATTAATTGGTAGCACCTTCCATCATATTGTCTTGTCATAGGTCAACAAATCATAATAATTACCATCAGGAGAGGTGCCAAGCTATCTGATCTGTTAAAAGTCCTGTAAAGGAGTTTAGGGATGAAGTAAGGTGAGATTTCTCATTAACTGGAGAACAAATCACTCATGAACTTTGCTGAATTGCTGTACTGCAAAACAAGTTAACTGTTTTCCTTCTATTTCACATAATCTGTTATGGAAATGGGGTGCAGTAGGGGAGTTACAGTTCTCTGTGTGTCTTTGCTGTCATCTAGTGGTTATCCAGATTTATGCAGCCCACATGTAAGAGCAATAAATAATTTTATCCAGCTTAGCACATGATTGCCAACTTTGGATGGTTTGCTGTGCATATAATGTTTGCAATTATGAATCTATTTTAGATTCAAAGCTGTATTAAAGATCCATCAACTTTATATTTACTGTATTGTTCAAGTCTTGGCACAGCTACTAATAAGTCTGTGAAAAATCAGATAAAATATAAAAATCAGGGAAAGTGAAGACAAAGCAAAAGCTAAAAGTAGACTCAGGATCCTGATAAATTTGCAATAAGTTTTTGCAATTAATTATAAAGAATCCTTTCTGTTGGAAAATGTTTTTGTTTCGACTTTTTTTTAAAAAAATATATAATGCAATTTTAAAAATTGGACGCTAGAGCGAACTACAGATTTCAGAAAAAAGAATACATAAATTTGTCTAACAGTTACATAAAGGATACTTTCAAAAAATGGAGAAAAACATAATATTAGCAATGTCAATAGCTATATCTGCCTTTATGGATAGACTGTACTGTATCTAAACGTTGTTGCAAAAGAGGAACAAGTTTTGGCTGAAAAGATAGTGAGTTGAAAGCGTAGTATAAAAATGACATGGAAAAAGATGTTACACTGGATATGCAAATGGAACTACCTGATGTTTGAATAATTAAAAGGGACATAAAAACAATAAATTGAGAGATAATTTTTCTACATTGGACTTAGAAAAGAGAGCTGCTAAACCTTTGATGAATCTTGTGAAAATGGGCAAAGAAGAAAAGAAATAGAATTCTATGACATTGTTTGAAGGGATTAAAAATCAAGATTGTTTAAAACAAAAGGATTATCTCTGGTAGCCCTTAATGGACTTTTGCTGATCTGGACTGAATAATGAGTCTAATTATTTGTTATAGATAGGAGATAAAATATGGAAAAGAAGAGATATTTGCTGTATTTTAAGAAGTGATAAGCTACTATCTGAGGGAGCACCTGCTGCCGGCATCAAGTTCCCTTTGTCCTGTGCGCTCCCACAGGGAGGGTCTTCTCAGGGTACCGCCGGTAAAAGATTGCTGGCGGACAATACCCAGGGGGAGGGCCTTCTCAGTGGGTGCACCGGCCCTTTGGAACCAGCTGCCTGTAGAGCTTACGACTGCCCCTGACCTCCGTTCATTCCGCCGGGACCTGAAGACCTGGCTCTTTGAGCTCTCTGGCCTGGACTGATGGTATTAATTGGGGTGTTAACTGGTTTTTAACTAAGATTTTTATATTCAAGGTTTAATATAATCATTTTAATTGTTTTAAATTTTGTAATTGTGGTATTGTTTTTTTAAAAAACCTTGTGAACCACCCTGAGTCCTACGGGAGATGGGCGGTATATAAGTCTAATAAACTAAACTAAACTAAACTACTAAAAGGGTTTGTACTTGTGATGAAGACGGAAGTAATTATATCTTTCTTTTACTATACTTTATTCTTATTTTTTATTTCTTTTCTATGTTTTCTTTCTTTTCTTTCTTTTCTATTGTTTTTCTTTTTATTCCTTTACCTCGTATTAGTTTTTATCTTTTAATAGTTTAAGAAAGTTATTATAGAAATAAATACAGTTTTCTTATGATTTACAATGAATACAATTATTTAGATCAATTAAATGATAACTACAACAAACAGATGATAAGAAAGGTCTGTAACTGCTAGTAGTTTGGATTATGATTAGCATTGGGAGACTACCAAGAAATCCCAAGGTTGCATGATAGGCTGTAAAGCTGGAAATATAAATACATAGTGATGGAGGGTGGGGGCTAATTCTACCAGCAGGTTGATGTTTTTATCTCTGCTGCTTCTTGGAATTCAGGTGAGGTGACTGCATTTCAGAAGCTTAACTTGGTTTTTTGTTTCTAATGTTTTTTGTTTTGGTAGTTTTAGGTCAGGCGTCTTCAAACTTGGCCCTTTTCTGACTTATGGACTTCAACTCCCAGAATTCCTTAGCCAGGCAGGCTGGCTGAGGAAGTCTGGGAGTTGAAGTCCACAAGTCAGAAAAGGGCTAAGTTTGAAGACCCCTGTTTTAGGTTTTAATGTTGTTTATTATTGATATTGTTTTAATTCTTAACTGAAAGCTGCCCAGAGTTTGAAATAATTTCACAAGAAATTAGCATTATGGGTAATCTATACTTTAAGACTGCTGGAAAATCATTTTCCAGAGTTTGTGAAGAGAAAAAGGATGACAACGAGGAGAAATATTTTAGACCAACTTACTGCCAATTAGTTCTTCAAAATACCTGATCTTTTGTAAAACAATTTGTACTACTAAGACTGCTTAGTGGTAATATATATAATTAAAACAGCTCTAAGCTCTACAATTTTGGCATTATATAAAAGCTGTGTTGGAGCGCCTGCACTATTACTATCTTTAGATAAAGTTCCTAGAGCTCCTAAACTAAGAATTAATTTTTATTTACAGTTCAAAAATTATATCAAGATGAATAGGGGTAATTTGCATATAATTTTGAATAATGAGTCAGAATATTAACCCAAATGAATGGGTTAGGATCTTAAAGAATGTTAAATGAGCATTCATTACCTTCCCCGAGATTAATTGAATAAATAATTCCTGTTTGTATGTACTGGACAACCCAAAAGGAGTATCACGGATTTGATTTTAATACTGATATTAATATTGGAAATGAAATAAAGTAGAAATTATTCTGATTCATATGCTTGGAGTCTGTTTCACATTAACAGTGCTTTAGTTTACTATTCATAAGTTTATTAATAGGAAGCTCATAAAAACTTAAAAGCCTCTCTTAAAATCCTCTGTGGGAAACAAGTTTACATTATCTATGAATTGACTTACTATTCAAAATGTCTGAAATCAGTAGGATTGTGGTAAAGATTTAATTTGTTAATTAAAATTTGGAAAAATATAATATATTTAATTAGTTAATTAATGTGAATCAACTCCTTCCTCCCTCCCTCCCTTTTATTGTTATCTTTATTTCAATGAACAATGCCACATTTTCTCTGGGAAGTCAGGAGATGAAGTAGGATATGATAGCATGTGGACAAAAATCTGTTTAATGCAATATTGTATACATCAGGGGTCCCCAACCCCCAGTCAATGGACCGGTACCGGTCTGTGGCATGCCAGCAACTGGTCCACATAAACAAGCAAAGCCCCATCCCTGGGATGCAGACAGCACACAAAACCACACACCCTCTGGTCCATGGAAAAACCTTTTTCCATGGAACCAGTCCCTGGTGCCCAAAAGATTGGGGGCCTCTGGTATACATGATCACTCAGCAATTAAGACACTGAACGTGTCAGCTGGAAAGCCTCAGCTTGGGTTCTAGACCCAAGTGTTGCATGATGGGGTGAGTGCCCATTTTTGCCTAGCTCCTGCCCACCTAGCAGTTTAAAAGCAGGAAAATGAGAGTAGATAATAGGTACCACTTTGGTGGGGAGGAAACAGTGTTCTGTGACATCATGCAGGTAACATGACCATGGAAACATCGTCGGATAGCGCTAGCTCAGGTCCTTGAATTGACTGCTACCCCCTATAGTGGTAATGGCTAGTGGGGTAAAATCCTTGGGACTCCTTTATTTTCATTCCTTTCCCATTACGCCCTTCCTTTCCTATTATTTACATTTCTTTATTGTTATTGGAGTGTTTATTATTTTCTAGAGTTCATAGTTTTTGTTGAAGATATCTGTTAAAGATATCCAGATATCTGTAGAAAGCAAGAAAATGCCATAAAGAAAGCTGAATGGCAGAATCATTGCCAACATCCACTTCTCTTCATCAAGTTCTCATTGCATCTTATCTTTTCCAGCTCTACCTAAATGTGGGCCAGAAATATTTCAGTACCTTCTTTCTCTGATGCATTCAATATTATACTTCCTCTTCTTCCACCTCCTAAAACACACTAATCATTTTAGAGGACTCATTTTGGCAAATTACGTCCAAGTATACTTATTTCTAGGTTTCTTGGTCAAGAAATAAATGAATGGAGCATATTTTAACATAAAGCTTTTTTGGTAAAATAAGATTAAAAAAATGTCAACTGGCATAAGCTCACCCACCCCTCTGTTCCAACTTCCTGAAAATTTTGGAGAAATCAACAGTGTTCAAACTTTCACTTGGCCTAATACAAAATTTGAAATGTGATAATGATGCTTTAAGCACATGCTATTATTGCCCAGTCATGTCTTTGAGAAGCACTTATAAATGTCTGTGGAGATTCTCAATCATCCAGGTCATGTTTGTTCCAAAGGTGCTTTTTCAAAAGGCAATTGGACTTTCTTTATTTTTCCTTGAAGACATTTCACTTCTCATTCAAGAAGCTGCTTCAGAACTGAAGAAGCTTTTTGGATGAGAAGTGAAATGTCTTCAAGGAAAAAACAAAGGAAGTCCAGCTGCCTTTTGAAAATGCACCTTTGGAGCAGCATTAATATTTTGCATATGATAAAATTATGTGCATAATTTCCTTCCCTCTTGAGAATTAAGCAAAAATGAGTTGCCATTCACACTATGGCCCAATGTATAGAATGATCAGGCTTCACAATGTAAAAGAAAGGATATTTGGGTAGGAATTAGTTCTTATTTTTTATGGCATTCACCTTGGTTTTTCTTTCGTCTTTCTTTTTTGGCAGATACTATTGGCTATTTCAAGAAAAAGACCTCAAAGACAATAACTTTTTTTCACTAATGGATAAATATCTGGCCAAGTTAAAATGAAGCATTGATCTTGTCATACCAAGTTCTAAGTGTTATTGATTTCTTAGCCCAGGCTCCAAGTACAACAAAACTGCAACACTTGGGGAAATATAACAATACACCAATTTGGGGTTTGGTAACCAAAAATAGTTCAGATATTGGAATGACAGCAGAGTCCCCTTGTGGGCATGGAGACTTTTTTTTTACATTCTTTGGGATATAATTGTAATTTAATAACCAATAAGCAATATAGCCTGAATATAGTTTGTGGGCAGAATTTTCTCATAATGATCCTGACCACCTTATGATAGGGTTAGCTCACTTATTAATTAAAGACACATGCATAACTGTTTCTATATGCCTTTGTTGCCTTTGAAAAGTTTATTAGATACATAGGGTATACATGGAGCACTAGATCTAGGTTTTTATGGATGTCATGAAAACATGACAAGAACTCCACAAGGCATGATGCAATTTCCCAAAGTCCATTTCCCAGGGTCATCCCCAGGACGAAAAGGATTTCTTCACTTCTCATTCAAAATTCTCTTGACCTGGAAGGAGAAATGTAACCTGACAGTTAGCTGGGTCTAGTAAAATGGCTGCAGTTGCTAAAAAGCATGGACCTGATGTGAAGAAGCACAAAAACAGGAAAATTTGTGCAGCTGGATAAAGCAGAAGTGAAACATCAAGAAAGAGTTGTGAGAACACAGAATCAGGCTGTAGAAATGCTAACATTTGCTGCTCTAACGAGGTAAGTTAAAAGGGATTTTAGGTTGCCAAGCGAGGGATTCTGTTGCTATGGGACATCATTATCTAACCAAATTTGCAGCATTACTGTAGAGGTTTCTTCCCCACCCTTGCCAAATAAACATAACCTTGTCATCTCCCTCTGCACAGTTACTGTAAACTTGGCTCAGAGCAGAGTATGATATTCACTCGCTAAAGAGGGTAATGGCTTTATCATTTTCCTCTTCAAGCTCCATCAAGGACATTAACTTCTATGCTGTATTGCTTGACTGATTAAACTAGAAAGGACTAGAAGACAATCTGGATATGTCCATTTATCTGAACATACACATATCATCATGGCGTACATTTATGTGCATATTCACGTATGGATACTGGGCTTTTCTTCTGCTCTGTGGGAGTGCCGCTAGATTCATACACTGTCTTATGGCAGGTAAAGATAGGAAGAGTAAGTATCCTATCGCCCACAATTTTAAGCTCTCTCTCTCAAAAAAAAAAAAAAAAAAACCCTGAACATTTCAAAGTCTGATATTTCAGATAATAGATGAGGCAGAACTTGCACAGGGGAGATAGTTTATTTTGTTCTTTATATTACTCAGGATTCTTTTTAATTTAGATTGCATTCTAATTTTACTGCTTTTCTTTGCAGATGCTAGAATGGGAGTGAATCACCTACAGGCAGCAATTCAAGGATACAACCTTTTGATATATAAATCTACTGCAAGAACAAGGAAGCTGTTATGGGGAAAAGAAAAAAAATCCAGCAATTGCCGTAAGATGCAAACCTTATTTTAATTATAGAAGCAAAATCCAATTTTTGCACCTCTTTCCTATCCACATAGAATAATGGGCTGAAGATTTCATGGTGGCAGAAATGGTTGCTACCCATCTCTTCCTATTACAATAAATAGCCTGCTCTCTGGATGTTTGCTTTTCACCTTCTCAGAAACAGTCTCACACCACATCAACTTCATTTTGTTATTTTCCCTCTTGAGCTTTTATGAAAGAGGTGCCCTTCTTTTTCCTTCTCCTTTCCTCCCTTTCTCTCTCAAGATGTGTAGTCCTAGAACAGGGGTGTCAAACTCAATTTCATTGAGGGCCGCATCAGCATTGCGGTTGCCCTCAGGGGGCCGGGTGGGGGTGGCCAGGGTGGGCGTGGCCTACTGGGTGGGCGTGGCTAGAGTGCATATGGCCTACTGGGTGGGCATGGCCAGCTCTACATTGTTCGCATCAAGGGTGCCTATGGGGGTCTGGGCAGGAGTGGGACAGATCTGAGGGTCTCTGGCAGAAGGACGGTCTCTGGGCCAGGGCCAAGGCAGCGGGGGCCATTGCGGGGGCCATTCCCTCACTGTTTCCAGGATGGCTTCACGGGCCACATGAAACCACTTCGCGGGCCGGATCCGGCCCCCGGGCCTTGTGTTTGACATGTCTGTCCTAGAAGGATATGTGACTCTCCCCCTGCTTCTATTTGTATCTCTGGGCCTCAGTAGTCAGGTCTTTGTCCTCTGAACATTGAGGCCAAAATACTCCCCCTGTATCTATACCAAGTTGGAAGGGAAGCAGAGAAATGCAAGGAGGATGGTGGAGCCAGATGAGAAAATAGTGGAAAATCCACGGTATCTTCATTATGCTGGAAAGAGATAATGGAACTGATGTGCACAACTATGAGAAAAGAGTCCCAAAGGCAACGGGACTTTGTTTTTCCTTGAATATGTTTCGCTTCTCATCCAAGGAGCTTCTTCAGTTCAGACTGAATGGTGGAGGATGGAAGGATTTATATTCTTTGCAGTCAGATGACTGCAAGATGACTGACCTAATGACCAGATGAAAAAGCACGTTTGGGACAACCATGACCTGGATGATTGAGAATCTCCACAGAAATTATGAGAAAAGAGACAAACAATTGAATGACAAGATTCTTAGATGGTCATGTAAACAGGTAGAATCTAACGGACAGCCAGAGGTGAGTTGGAAAGGGGGCTTTCTGCTGTGGTTGGTCGTCAGGTCTCTTGTAAGAAGCCTTGGGAAAATCCAGTTGTTTCTTGAGAAGCTGGTAAATTACTTGAAGTTCAGGTATGGTTTTTATCTATCAAATCTAAAATAGGTGAGTTGAGAATAAAAGAATGAACTGATTTATTGGATACAAATTTGGCCATAGGCGAAAGATGAGACCAGTTGTCTTCTTGATAGTTTACATCAAGGGTCTCCAACCTTTCTGGGTTGGCAGCCTGGTGGGAGAAGAAGAGGCAGGCACCTTACCTGCGCGTGTGCAAAGATGAATGTGGCTACACGTGCATGTGTGTGCATAAACAGGCCGTGAGCATGTGCAGCACGCAAACGGGGCTGCAAGCATGCATGCAAGGGTCTCAGCAACACTAGGACCTGTGTGAGGCTTGTGATATCGCTGCCACCAGGCTTGCGGTGATGCTACCACTGGCGCAAAGATCACGCCGCTGCCCCTGCATGAGGTTCGTGCTGCGGCCCACTGCCACCACTGGCACGAGATTCGCACCATGGGCCACCTGCCACTTATGGCACTGCTGCCACCCGCACAAGGTTCATGGCAAGACGGCCACTTGTGCAATACTAGCAACAGAGGCATGAGGGGTGTGAGCATGCACACACATGCGCGTGCACTGCCTAGTTACTCACATGGCCCAGTGGCCAAGAGGCCATGGCCTGGTAGTAGGCCATGGCTCATAGCTTGGGGACCTCTGGTTTACATCATAATCACAATATTACTCAAAGGTATCATTTGATTTCTCTATTCTTCCATTATATTGGGAATGATGGGTGTCATGCCACCAGCATAAAGTTTGTGTATGTAATTATATATTTTACTGCTACTGTTGTTCTTTAATATATCTTGAGCTCCACCTCGTGACCAAACACAAATCTTTATTGAGACCCAGCCTTTAAGGGTCATCTTTCCAGCATCCCTCATTCAAAAAAACAAGTGCATCCTTGGGAGCCAGACTCCATTTCCTTTAGCACTTGGAGGAAACAGAAGCACCAGGAAGAATCCAGCCTAATCTGTAGCACATATCCATCTGAGGATAAAAATCCGCATCCCCTACACCCAGCATCGCTGGTGGGATTTTGATTTATCTGTATTTGTTAATTGTTATGCTCACCAGCAACTCAACACTGTTCATTTTGTATTTGGGTTCTTATTGTATGTATTTCTATTTTTCCCAGTTTCACCATCCTGTTCCTTTAATAAAGCATCCAGATCTATGCACAGGTCTGTTTCATTGGAGGATTGGTGGGTTTAGCTAAATGTTAAGCTGCACACAGAGTAACGTGGAGCGAGGACAAAATAATGGGCAAAGGAGACATGAATTTAATGCTTTTGCTTGAAATCAGATTGAGAAAGCATGGCTGGATGTCTAAAAAGTTGGTGAATGAATAGGCAGGCCATCTCCAGAAGAGGGAGGGCTGAAACAGGAGATTAAAAAAATGTCATTTTCAAAAACAGAATAACCACAGCCAGGCTTGCGGTTAGAACATTGATCTACAATATCATTTTCTTGGACTCAGACTGGCTGACCAATGATGACTTCTGGACTGATGATGTTTCTGCTTGCTGCTTGGAACTTTGCTTACTAGGATTTTATCTATATATATCCAAGGGATTTGGAAAAGTTGAACACCACCCGTATATCTGCCCTGCCTGCTGTTGCTGTAACTGTCCAACCAAAGTAAAACCTTGAATTATGCTCCTTTGTGCATGTATGTAGGGAATCAGGCCTAAGACAGGACAGGAAAATTGTGGATGTAACAGGCTGGCTGGCTTGATGGTTAGTGAGTTGACAAGGCAGCAGGTGTGACCAAAAAAAAATAATCTTTAATTACTTTTCAGATATGAGGCTATCAAAGTCATGGAATAAATATTCCAAATATCCAGCTGACTAGTGGTCCTGACAGATCTGTAGAATGTCCTCTCTCTAAGAAAGAGAGATGAATGCATAATTAGACATAGCATCTCGGTTTTCACTATTCATGGTTGGTGAGTTAAAAGGGGTTTCTGAAGATCACCTAGTATGTAAAGAACTAATCTGATTTCAGGCTGTTTGTTTCTGACGTGAAAAATAATCTGACAGAGGCTATGAAAACAGAGTGACATTTCTGAAATAGTTTTAACATACTTTCAATCAACATATTATAGTCAACACTCACAAGCTGTTCTCCATCCTCTTTCATGAAAACAGTAATTTTAAAACATGTTCTTTTCATATTAATTTTATCTTGTTTCTTTAATTACACCTTATTTCTTTACATTAGATCATCCTAATGTATATCATTGTTCTCTCCATAATATTTCCCTAAATAGCATTCCTATATTGCACAATCTACAAATCAACAAACTCATTCTGTTGTAAGAATGTACTTGATCAAAACACAAGATATTTTTTTAAAATTTTTTCTTTAAACGTATCTTGAGCTGGATGGAACAAGCTTATGCATGAACAGATGGACCAATCAGGTAGTTGAGAAATAGATCAATTCCAACTTTGTTCCACAATGGATCTTCTGGTATCATTACTGTAATGCTATTATTGGAATGTCATAATTATGAAGCACAAAAGGGCACACATTTCATATACAGCATAGAAAATCCAAAGGAAGCTTGACTAAACTCATACAGATTGCCTTTTATGTTTATATTAGAAATCTAACTTTGCATACATGTCTTTTCTATACTTGATTCAAAGTTAGGATAGTTTGACTGTTCGTTTCTGTTCTAATAGACAGATTATCAAGAAAACAGATTTTAAGCAATATTAAAAATGTACACTGTACCACAATTCCTCAGAGATTCGTGCTAATCCATCAATGATCACCACGAATAGACTGGTCTCATTATAAGGAGGGATCAAAGGGATCCTCCAACTATGCTTTGAGTAAAATATGATAACATCTTGATGAAACAAAATATGATCAGATTTAAGATCTCTCTCCCTCTCTCTCTCTTTCTGAGGAAAGGAAAAAACACAAGACATACTGAAATTTAATTTCAGCATCCAGCCAATACCGCAAAGTGCATTTAAGCAGGAAGTTACAGTACATGTGAACATCAAGTATAAGTGTTTTGCCTAAAATACACATGTGAAGCAACTCTGATTACTCCTGCAACAGCCACATTACCCCTATAAAATTTAGTTGTCAACATTAATGATCAAAATGATTATTTAGGAAACGTGGGTTTTGCCATATGATGTAGTAGCATATATACAGCCCATGAAATTTATGTATTATGTTAGGCTTATCATGAGCCTAAATGGACTCCAAAAGATGGTAGAGGACAGGAAGGCCTGGAGAAACGTTGTCCATGGGGTCGCGATGGGTTGGACACAACTTCACAACTAACAACAACAGGCTTATCATTGAACCTATAAAAACAGTAACCCTTTTAGCTATGTCATCTGTTTTATGGGGTAAATCCCATGATAACATAGCTGATAATTTTTCCCTTTACTGATTGGTCTCCTCTGTCCATTGAGTCTGGAATCATTATTCCATCACATCCTATATCATGCATCCATTCTCCTCATAGCTCACTTCTATTACAAGTGTAATGTAGGAGTAGAAGAAAAAAAAAGCAATAAACCATTGATAAGCTGGGGTTCTGTTTCTATTTCTGAAATCTGGTATGATCTCTATGTCTTAGAAGTCTTTGAGTTTTGGTTTACAGGAAAGGAGAGATCTTGATTACATTTTGCTTTCCACGACAACCATTACCTTGTTTCACATTTATGGAACATACAAAGATTATTTGAAATAAGTCAGTACGACTGCAGACCTATATGCCTTGATTTTATTTGATCACCTCATTTCCATGAGCTCCATGCATGGATTGAGCTCCCATTACCTGCTCCAGCTCCTGCCTACCTAGCAGTTCGAAAGCATGCAAGTAGATTAATAGGTACCACTTTGGTGTGAAGATAAAAGTGTACCATACACCTTTGGCATATAGCTGGATACATAACCATGGAAATTGTCTTCAGACAACACTGGCTCCTTTGGCCAAAAACAGAGATGAGCACCACGCCCTAGAGTCAGATATGACTTGTAGGGAAATCTTTACCTTTACCTTACAACTATGCAATAGATTTCAGGCCATGCAATAAATAATAAACCATTTGTGATAAACACTGAAGTGGGATTTTTTACCTGTTATATTGCAGTACACCAAAAGTGGGGGAAGTGGACCACTTGCATCAGAATCAATGTGGAAGAAACCAGATGTTTTCCCCTGGTGTCGATAAGTTTCACAGGACTGCTCATAAATAGCTGAAAGGAAAAGAAATAGTTTCTTAAGGCAGATTATCTGGGGGACAGTTACCTGCTATGGATGGTTAAGGTCCAGAAAATGACTTTATCATAACTATTTCTTCCATATTTATTTATTTATTTATTTATTTATTTATTTATTTATTTATTTATTTATTTATTTATTTATTTATTTATTTATTTTATTTGTATACCGCCCTTCTCCCGAAGGACTCAGGGCAGTGAACAGGGCACATATAAAAATACAGAATACTAAAAATTAAAAAAATAAATAAATAAGAGCCCGAGCTAAAACAATAGAATAAAATAAAAATCCACAATAAAAACCCCAGCACATCCCCCATCAGGCCAGGCCGGCTTGTTCAAATAGATAGGTCTTCAGACCACGTCGGAAGGAGCGAAGGTCAGGTGCCATCCGGAGCTCAACCGGCAGCTGATTCCATAAAGCCGGGGCGCCCACAGAGAAGGCCCTCCCCCTGGGGGCCACCAGCCGACATTCTCTGACTGGTGGAACCCTGAGGAGGCCCTCTCTGTGGGAACGCACAGGGCGGAGGGAAGTTGACGCCGGCAGCAGGTGATCCTCGAGGTACTCCAGACCCATGCCATGTAGGGCCTTGAAAACCATTACCAATATTACTGACATTAAGACAGTAAGTAGTACATGGTAAGTGCATCATGAGTGAGCAAAATAAAGTGCTTTCTGACAGAGAGGTCACAGTCAAAAGACAGTGTTATGTCAACCTAAAACACTTTAAGCAGAAACAAACTAATCTTTATTTATAGACAATGTGGATGGGAATGAATCCTTATCGCATTACATATATTTTTCCTCCAATATGGAGACTTTAGTTTAGTATAATCTTGATAGTGTTCATGCAATTTTTCCCCCATAGGGATTATTTTTCTCTAGATATTTTGAAAGGTAAGGGTCGGATGGTAGTAAGAATACTACAGTAAGTCTGATGAAAGGGCTCAGCAATGAAGAGTTGAGCAGAGTACATATATTATTCTAGCTAGATGGCTTTTGCTTTTTATTTTTACGTACAATTTTTCAAACTGAAATTGGTCTCCAAATGGTCTTAAATGGGAATGGCATAACCAAATTATAATCTATTTAAGCAATTCAGTCCCAAAATGTTGCCCCCAATCAGATGAGATGGGAGCTGTAAGATTATAGCAAAGAGATTATTAGAACTGGTCTGTGTGGGGGTATGGTATAGGATCCTGAGGCACAAAAAGCAATCCTAAAGGAAAAGGAACTGAAATCAGTATTAGGAGTTCAGTGGGAAGTACCATATCTAGGAATAGGTAAAATCCCAATTTAGCAAACTAGAAAAGCCAACTGGGGAACAAAAATGGAGGAACTTTTAGTGTAATAGTACAGCATGTAATGGTCATATTTGAGATTTATGCTAGTGTTCTTATGAAGAATGTTTGTGAGAAGCAAACTCAAAGAAGATTGAACTAAAACAACTCAATCAACATTCAATATGCATGGGTGAACATAAGCAAGCTAAAGAACAAGGATTTAAAAAGAAAGAATTTGTATTAGAAAATTCCAGAGTTGAGGGGGAAATGTTCTGTACTGACACATTTTCAAACAGCTTTCCTATCTATGATGTTTGTGATAAAACAACAACAACAACAACAACAACCAAGTATGTAGAGATATTATTTATTTTGGTTGATTTTAATTTAATTCATTCAATTTAATATAGCTGCCCAATCCAGAAAATTTTGAGTTTTATTTGTTACCAGTACAGAATGCTTTTTATTCTATTTTTGATTCTCATATCATCACATAAGGCCCAAATACTTATTCTTTTTTCTGAGATTTTAAATATAGAGCTGGAATTCCTCACCCAGAAATCATAGTGATGAGATCCTCTGAGCAGCATCCATATACTGTACTTAGTAGAAACAGTAAAAAAATAAAATAAAATAGCACCTATCATATTGCAGCAATCAGTATCGCTATTGTTCTTACATAAAACAGTACTGTATATATATATATATATATATATATATATATATATATATATATATATATATATATATATATATATATATATCGTATATACTTGAGTATAAGCCGACTCGAGTATAAGCCGAGACCCCTAATTTTACCCCCAAACTGGAAAAAGTTATTGACTCGAGTATAAGCCGAGGCTGGGAAATGCAGCAGCTGGAGGCTGGATCCCCCGAAAGACGTCTCTGCTGAGATGAGAGAATGGGGTGGCAAGCTGCCGAGAGAATGGGGCGGTGGAGTGCTCCGCCGAGAGAATGGGGCGGCTTGCTGTTCTCTCAGTGCAGCACGGCAGAGGCTGGATCTCGCGAAAGAAGTCTCCGCTGAGCGAGAGAATGAGGCGTCTCAGCGCCCATTTTCTCGGCGAAGACTTCTTTCGGGGGATGCAGCCTCTGCCGCCCCCTTCTCTCAGCTGCCCAGGCAGCTGAGAGAAAGGGGCGGCAGAAGCTGCATCCCCCGAAAGAAGACTTCGCCGAGAAAATCTCAGTGCCCATTTTCTCGGCGAAGACTTCTTTCGGGGGATGCAGCTTCTGCCGAGAGAAAGGGGCGGCAGAAGCTGCATATATATACATATATATATGTAGATCTTTGGTCATTCGGGTTTTTTCCCACGTAGAATTGAAGGTATAAGAGCAACGTTTCGACGAAATCTCATCCGTCATCCTCAGGCTGGTGGCTTCAGCTTCCTTCTTCTGGGAGAAGCATGTGGTAGTGGTAGAAGAAGGAAGCTGAAGCCACCAGCCTGAGGATAACGGATGAGATTTCGTCGAAACATTGCTCTTATACCTTCAATTCTATGCGGGAAAAAACCCAAATGACCAAAGATCCATATATATATATGTATAGATGTTAAATGCTTGTTAACTATTGATTCCTTAATTCCTTAATTCTACGTGCTGCCACTTTTCTAGTTGTAAATCCCAGTGTTTGCCTAGGTCACAGGTCTGCAACCCGCGGCTCCGGAGCCGCATACGGCTCTTTCAGCCGTCTCCTGCGGCTCCCAGTCTTCTGCCATGTGCAGTCCAAAAAAAATAAAAGTGGGACTAAAAAAGTTCAACCAATCAATTCAAATATGCAGGGTAGGTGCATATCTCGCCTTGGCTCCACTCTTCAGTCAAACCCTGTTCTGCACATACGCGCATGTACGTGCATGCACACACAGTTTTTGCGGCTCCCAGTTTTTCCTTTTGTGAGGGAACCGGTTCTGAGTGGCTCTTTCACTGTTTCAGGTTGCTGACCCCTGGCCTAGGTCCCAGATTTCGATCTAACTTTCAAGTATGTAAAATTAGATTTTCACATGCTGGGGTGGAATATAAACTAAGTTTGAGGGTGATTTTCTAAATGAAAATAGAAAGAAGGAAGAAGAGACTGATTTATATGAAAGGTGTTATATATAATTTTCTTCTGACTAACAACAACAAAATACAGCCATTTCTGGTTTCCTGTCTTAATTTATGGCAGAGCGAAACTCCCATTTTCCAACTCTTGCTCTGAAACCAGAAACTGAGTAAGATTGAAAAATTTCTAAAATGACACATATTGGATTCAGGCTTTTCTGAAGTTCAGTATTCAGAAAGAAAATCAAGTGTATTCTGCATAATCAAAACACACAGAAGCGCGCGCACACACAGTGCTTTTAGAAGAGAATATTTATTATTGAACAAAACATTTATTTTGATTCACTAGTTATAACAGCTTGCTTAATGTTGTTGGTTTTGCTTTAGTTTGCTTTGTTTTATTTCTCTTTAGCTGTTGAAATGCCTACATAGTTACATGAAAGTTAATTGATATGATATTTTTTGTCTCCATAGGAGGCAAGAATATTTTGAAAATATTTTGCAAGTCTTCAAGAAAGCATAGAAATTTGTTCCTTGTGATAAGTGAGTAAATGTTACTGGCACCAGAGATAAAATATAAAAATGAGATAAAAATAGTAATCATTATTATCCAATGTAAAATCTGTATTTGTGTTGCTCTGAAATCATCGAAAAGCAGGACCACCAAACGAACAGCATGTGAGACAACTTTTAACATTTTTTATTTTTTTATTTTATTTAATGTTACTTTTCTTTAATAGCTCACTGAAATGAATGGTTATTTTTTTCATATCTGTGGATAAACCTAAATAATACAATCAACTTAATAAAGATTGGTAATAAACAGGTCTGGTTTTTCACAAGACAATTATTGTAACAATTTTAGTACTTTTCTACATGCTGATATTTTGAATTTGGTCTAATTAAGAAAATGTTTCTTAATTCTTCCAATAGTTTAGCCAGCATGTATATCTGCTGGTAAAACGTGAGTCTCAAGCATTGTATGTATCACTTTTCTTTAAACCTTTCTGAGGGTAAACATTTGAATTATTAGACGACAATTCATGCTGGGTGATTGCCTTATATGTACTGCTATCTTAAGGAAGCAAGTTTATTCTGTAAATAGTAAAAAGTAATAAAAAAATTCTCCAAATACTAGTTATTTATCTATTGCCTGGGGAATACAAACCATCCTGAGGAAACCATGAGATACTGTACATTGGAAACATACTCTGCAAGTCAGAGGTTTAAAGACACTTAATGATATTAAAGATAGGCAGTTAACAGGCCTCTGAAAAGTGACTTATATTTGTTTTAATTAAGCTATTTGTCTTGTGGAGACAACACAATATGCTCCAATAAAATACTTTGGACAGTCTCAAACTGCTTCAGGGTAGTGCTAGAGAAATCTCTTTTATGTCCCTCCCAATATTGACTTGAGGTGTTTCATACTTTTGATGACTTGGGAATTGCCCATATCACAAGCTGGGCCAACTCAGCCTGGAAGAGATTTAGTGCATGAGGAAAGCAGTAATTCCTGTACATGCATCAGTAAAACTTTTGAAAGTGGTCCAAAGGAAATTCCAGACAATTGGTGTAAGTATATATACCATGTTTGATGTAGTCACCAAATCTGGAAATTCTTTAGTGCATGTCAAAGATGCTCCAAGCAAGCCACATTGGTATAGCTGCATATTATAGAAGTATATGGGTCACTGCTACATGAGGAGATATCTCTCAGCCTGTTCCCATATCACAAGCTCTATGGGAGAAGGTTAAGAGAGCTCAGAAGCAGGTTGTGGCAAAACACCACATTCCTTTTAGTTTTACAAGTGAAGGGAACACTGTATTTTTGAAGGTGTGCCTCATTGCTTGAAGGTGTGCCTCATTGAGACTTTGCATGTTACAGAAAACCCACAGACATCATAATACTTCATACATTATGCTTAGGACACAGGGAATTTCCTGAGTCTCATCTCTGATCCAACTATTTCACAATGTAAATGTGTGGTCTCCTGGCAATGATCTCCAAGAGTTCAACCAACAGCATTCCCCAACATTATATGAATATGTCAAAGATTGAATTAAGTTTTTTTCACAGAAAAAAGGTGCTGTACTATGGTCTCCAGAAGAACCAAGGGAGCCTATCAGGCCAACAATGATTGGAAAATCATTGTAATGATGTTTTTCATCTATACACAGATTTTACTAATTTCCTAAAAGTACATTTCTGTGCTGACATTTTACCAATCATGAATGTTATACTTTGCTTTAAAGAAAATACAGAAAAGTAAAAGAATGGAATTAATACTGTATATTGGGTTGGATGTCTGCTATTTCTAGAAACTGTTCTCTGCCACCAGCTTTTAGTAATCTTTTCAAATCCATTTTAGTTGGCTCAATCATGTATTCTGAACAGAGAAGAGATGTGAAGCCCCATTCATTAGTAATGATGGAGACTGGTTTTATGATATTTGTGTGGACAAAAGAGATTATTCAAGGTTATACCAGCAACTAATAAAATAAAATGCATATTTCAAAAGCCAAAGGTAATAATATATCGTAGGTATCCCCAATCCCTGGTCCGTGGACCAGCACTGGTCTGCGGCATGCTAGAAATGGATCAGAGAAACAAGCAAAGCCCCATCCACGGGATGCAGGTAGCACGCAAAGCCACACCTGCTCCAGTCCACAGAAAAATCTTTCTCCACAGAACCAGTCCCTGGTGCCCAAAACATTGGGGCCGCTGACATATTGTGTACAATACCATATTTTTTTTTCCAAATATTTAAACTCTTTTTTTCTTTTTGGACTAGTTTATTGTTCATATATTTTCCTTTATTGTGGATAACTTTTGTCATTTAATATCTGATAGTTTGTCTTTTGTTATTTTGTCACTGAAGGATGAGCATTTTCTGTATATGATATGCAGCTGTGACCCTATAAGTTCTCACTGTAAGAAAGGGATGAGTATTATAATAAAGAACCAGAAACTCTAATTGCTCAAAATTCAAGAAGAGGTGGAGAAGGCAGAAACATTCAGCAGACGACAATTCATGAACAATACTGATTTCGCTATCCAATATGGGCTTACTTCCTATTCAAATTTAGTTAAGTCGCCAAGAGTCATATGTTTTTGAATCATGAAGACAAATGGCAACTTTTCTTCCAATTATCTTTTTTAGCATGTTCTTCTTCATGAAAATATATATTTAATATTGAAGCCACAGGTGATAATCCTAGACATACATACATATATTTATTGCATATTAATAAATTACTTGTAATGGAGTGATTTCTCAAACTGGTAGCTTTTCTTTTCATATTCATCCAGATATATTTATGTAGACCAGTGGTTTTCAACCTTTTCTTCACCACGGACTCCCTCCGTTAAATACCTTTTGTGACTATGGACCCCCCAAACTGAAGCTTTAAATCTTAACATTTCTTTAAGCCTTTACAGACCCTTGTGATGATATTGTGCCCCCCCCAAGGATCCTCAGACCATAGGTTGAGAACCACTGATATAGACTTTCTGTGAGACCTGATCTTTTCATAGATGCAATCCATCCATGTGATGGTATGATCCAAATTGCAATTCAGACCAAATTGCTGGCCAACAACTCATTACAAACCAATTTCACCAATTCTTATGACTGTTTAGAATAGGAAACAAAGTGACTTTCTCCTTTATATCTAACCACAACATAAACAACGTCTACAGCACACCTTTTTTCCCCCTACCAAGTCACTATAATACTATTTATAAAATCTGTTAGGCATTTCCACCCCTTTCTTGAATGGAAGTCAGGTGACTTAAATAACTCAGTCTAAAAGCAATAACATCAGCAGGAAAAGGATTGGCAACCAAGGCAGCAAATTTCAAGCCAGTATGGTTTTCTGTTAAGGATGGATGGAGAAAAGATGAACTCAGTGGTGGGAAAAGGACAATCTAGCTAGGCAGCCATCAATTCCCTGGCAAACTTTCTCTTTCCATGAGAAAAACACCAAAACAATTGCCATTATTTTTAAAGTTATGGATTTCTCTCATAACGAGTTGAAATTGCCAATCCTGTTTTGTGTTGGTCCATTTCAATTTAATCTTATATGGATGGTATATAGAAACTTATACAAAGATGAGCAATGATATTTCACTTGCAATGAGACTTCTATGTCACACTTTCACCCCAAAAGCTGTCTTCAAAAGACTGCTGTCAACCTCCAGCTTGAGTATCCAAATAAAATGTCTTCTGGAAGGAATTCTTCTTTGATAATGCAGTAGCTCCCTGAAAAATTGCACATTTCAATAGCTGAGCCTAGAAACCAAGGGCTGCCTTGAAAAAGCATTATAGATTGCCTCCTGATTCCAACAGAGGTCAGGGAAGGGTTTCCAGGAGATCAAACTGTATGAAAATTTATTACAAATAAACTTGCTCAGATGGAAAACTCACCACTCTGAAGTTTTTAGTTTTCAACCATGTGATCCAATAGGGAAAATCACATTTTTTTAATCAGTAATATTACTGAAGTATTATTTTAGTAGCTCTCTCTCTCTCTCTCTCTCTCTCTCTCTCTCTCTCTCTCTCTCTCTCTCTCTGTGTGTGTGTGTGTGTGTGTGTGTGTGTGTGTGTGTGTGTGTAATAAACAATGGAAGGAAAGAATTTTACTTCTCTCAATGCTTTAGCAGCAAAAACATTAAGAGCCAGGAAATGAAATCAAAATGCTCGCTCTTGTAATACAATTGTCATGTTAAATGGCAAAAAGAAATGGAATCTGTGCTATATATTAAAAAAAATGACTTTGACAGGCCTCACAGTTGACAGACTAATAAAGTTCCTGCTGCACTATGCTAGCATGACAGATGGCTGGTTTTCTCCTTAAGAAAAATACATATTTTCTGACACAATGCTTAAAAAAGTATACGTGCAAATATAGCTTTTAACGATCCTGAATTTTTGAACCTCTAGTAGAGTGTTCATGAGAAGGTATTTCAGTGACATTATGTCTTTCCAAAGAGAAAACAATATCAGTCTGACAAACAAAACATAATACAACTAACATTTTTTCTACAAATATATACACAAGGGTGATTCCTACATCTTTTTTTCCACTAGCAGCTTTGTTGAGTTTGAAGTCTTGATGGATGATGCCAGAAAATGATCAATTTTGTAAGTACATTTAGAAGGCCACTGAGCAGCAATAACAACAACAACAAAATTCTCTGTATTACAATTTGCTAGAATAGATTGCTAAGAGTTTTTTTTCCCCTCCTGCGTTTATTCTCAAAAAAAAAAAAAAAGGAAAACCAGGCAGTTTGGGAACATTTTAATTAGTCTCTACGCCCAGGAAATGTGAACCAAATAAATTTAGATAATTTCACTTTTGATTAAGCAACCCACAGAAACTCTGTTACTGGAAAGCGTGTAAATATTCTAAATAAAATATAACCATCTTATCTTCAACAGTAATTTGAAGGGTATTTATGAGATTTTCTGGATGGACTCCTCAAGCAGTGGAGCACTTCAGCTCATCCCATCACCTTGCTGCCTGTGGCCTGGCAGGATGGAAATGAAGATGGATGTTCTAAATTTCTTCTGCGTGAAGACCCTCATTCTGAGATAATCCCTTTCATGCTACTTTGGAACCCCCCCAAAAAATCATGGGTGCAGGAATTTTCTGAGAAATTAAGATTTCATCCTAATATTTACCTAGCACAGGGGTAGGCAACTTCGGCTCTTTTATGACTCATGGACTTCAACTCCCAGAATTCCTGAGTCAGCTGACTCAGGGATTCTGGGAGTTGAAGTCCATGAGTCATAAAAGAGCCGAGGTTGCCTACCCCTGACCTAGCAGAACAACAAAGAACAGTATAAATTTGAAATATTTTAGCTCCAATCAACCAAGGAGGGAGAATACACACACACAAACTTGCACTCATATCCTCTCTGTTTCTCTCTTTCTTTCTCTCTCTTTCTCTCTCTCTCTGTCTCTCTCTTTCTCTCACACACACACCCTCACTCACCTACATACTACTTGGGTTGGCTTTAGATTAAATTTTCAAATATGTATGATGCTAGAAAGATCTCAATTCAGATATACAATCTAATAAAAGTTCATCTCGGCTTTTATTTAATTTAGTTTTAGTTCTGCAGGGACTTATGGCTTTCATTATTTTATTTTTTATTCCATGCTTTTGTTCTGTACCAGCCTGCTACCGGCCCCGCAGCAAAAGCAGGGACGACCCCTTTACAAACGGCAAGAGGCTGGAATAAAGCCTGCCAAATTTATTCACATAAAACAAGAGCAAGACAAGACACCAACCATAAAACACGAGCTAAGAAGCAGGAACAATCCAAGCGGTTGCCTTCAGCAAACCAGCCCTCCCACACATTCCCCTTATATAGAGTTCAGGGCGTGGCTTCTCTGTGCCTCCTTCCGAGGAGCCCCATTGCCTTCCTCTGTTTACTCCTACTTGACTGCCTCCTGCGTCGGGCGTCCTTGAACAGGGCCAGCTGTGGGTCATCTTCATCCACGCTGTCAGGCTCACACAGCTGGGTCTCCACCAGGTGGGAGGGGCCTGGCTGGGGGCTCTGCGGAGCCTCAAAGCCATCATCAGAAAGTTCTTCAACACCCCCCTCCTCCTCCTCCTCTGAGTCATCCGACCCAACTGCCGAACCCACAGGCTGACCCTGAATCACAACAGCTTTTATAAAAAAAATAGCTTTGTAATCTGCCTAATGAAGTTTAATAATTGGGTCGATGGTGAATGTGATAGTCGTAGTATTGATGATGAGGATGATAATAACTCTAACAATTTCCCAATTCATACTACTGTAGAGAAATCTCAAATGAAAAGAAGGCAATAAAAAAGAGAGCTGGATCCTAAAAACCTTTTGCAGGTTATTGAAAACTTGCACATTTTGGCATAATAATACAGTAGTTGGTGTTTTCAGAGGCTGTCACTTTCTTCCTCTCGTCTTTTCAGATCATGTAATCTATTTACTCTATTACCAGTTATCCATTCTGTGAGATGGCTGCTCGCTGATTTTTATATAGGTAAGACTGTAGCTTTGTGCTTCAAGCTGGGCTTCAAAAATTCCACATGTGCTGTATTGATTGTGAATAAAAGGTGACGGGGAACAAAACTAGCAAAGTACAGCTGGCTCAGCAGCAGTTGTCAGTGTGAGAAATTTAAAAATTATTCAAGGGAAAAACTAATAGAATACAGAAAAAAGCTTAGTTGGGGAAAATGTTACTGAGATTGCAAAACAAATCACAAACAATGGGAAAACTCACAAACTCAACAGGACTTATTTGTAATGTACCCAAAAAAAAAAAAAGCATTACGTATATCAGGAGTCAATCACAGGAATCATTATTTTAAAACACTCTCCACAGCTCACCAAATTACAAACTACCAAATTACACTGAAATGTTTGTTTAAACTAATGAATCTGTCATCAAATCTCACATAAGAGTGCTGAAATCCTGAGATACCTGAAAAGATTGCCTGAATAATTTGTTAATGACACAAAACTTTACAAAGCATTTTACAGTACCCTGGGCAGGCATTTCCAAATACAGTTCCTGGTTCAGATCCAGGAAAGATAACATTAAAATTAATACTGAAAATGCTACAGTTTGGTGACATGGAAACAAATTTGCAGCCATTCTGAAGAAATAGATTGGATGTAGTTCAGAATTTATTGTCAATGTTCTAGGCCCAATTTGTTCTGTTGGGAGAGGATGGATCGCACCTCTATGTTGGTACAAGATTGTATGCAGGTTCCAGTTTACATTAGGCAGAAGTTCACACAGACAAAACTATGGACATGCACAATGGTCTTTTGATATTTCCAGCTTGGATTTCTGATACTGATTGACAGTTGAAACATCAAAGATTCACAGATTTTCTCAAGAGTTGCAAGGTCAGATGAACCTCACGAAGATGATATTCTAGAGCAGGGGTGTCAAACTGCCAGCCTGTGGACCAGATGCGTCATGCTGAAACCGCGCCCACCCCTGCTCCAGCAATGGGAAAAAAGTTGTGATACGTTGCAACATGTCACGTGACTCAGTGAGTGTGACACCCCTGTTCTAGAGCATAGAGGTAGCAGCAAGTAAGTCACATTTCTGGAGAACCATGAGATTTAATCAATTGGACCTGGAGCATGTCCATGTAATCTAATAGGATGGGCAGAAATAATTGGAGGCAAATTGTGTTTATAAATTACCAGCCCCAGGCTATGTAGAAATTCATAGGTAGCAACCAACATCTTAAATTTCACCTAGAACCCAAATGGTAACCAATGCAATTCATGAAACTGCAAGGCAGACCAAATCAGACCAAATCAGGAAATTCACTACACAGGGAGAACAGATCTACACTTAATTGAGATAAACTACAGAAAAAATTACAAGAATGAGCTTAATATCCCTGATAACCATGATGAGGTGATCACTCACCTCGAGCCAGACATCCTAGAATGTGAAGTGAAATGGCCCTTAGGAAAGCTGAGCAACAACAAAGCTAGTGGAGGAGACAGTATTCCAGCTGAGCTATTCAAAATCTTAAAAGACGATGCAGTAAAAGTGCTACACTTAATTTGCCAGCAAATTTGGAAAACTCAACAGTGGCCACAGGATTGGAAAAGATCAGTTTACTTTCCAATTCCAAAGAAAGAAAGGCAGTGCCAAAGAATGTTCAAACTATTGCACCATTGCACTCATTTCACATGCTAGTAAAGTTATGCTTAAAATCCTACAAGCTAGACTCCAGCAGTATGTGGATTGAGAACTACCAGAAGTAGGCAGAGGAACTAGAGATCAAATTGCCAATGTACGCTGGATCATGGAGAAAGCTAGGGAGTTCCAGAAAAACATCTACTTCTGTTTCATTGACTATGCTAAAGCCTTTGATTGTGTGGATCACAACAAACTGTGGCAAGTTCTCGGACTTCCGGTGGCTCCGCGGCGGCGGAGGGAGCCTTCCTGGGCTGCCCGCGGCTCAGCTGTTGTTTTTTCGCCCAAAACAGCGCCGATCAGCTGTTCGGGCGAATCCGAAGCCCCCTCCTCGGGAGAAGAGGAGGGGGCGAGCTCCCAGGTAGGGATAGAGTTCTCCAGGGCCGCCTGAGCTTATGGCTTGGGCGGCTGAAGGATTGAACTCCCCCGTAGCCTGGGCTGCTCCCAGCTGGCCGTCGCCTCTGCTCCTGACTTCTTGGAGCAGAGCCAGCCGTCTGCGACCACCCCTGCCTGAAGGAATGACTATGATTTAAAGGAGCAGGCAAAGCGATACAAGAGGAAATGGTAAAGAGGATTACTATGTTTTACTCTCCAGCTTGATGGACTTTTTTGGATTACAAATTTGAAGTGAAAGTGCGTCATATTTGGTAAAAGATGGCGGCTAAACCACCCCCTAAAACTCTTCGGAGTGCTGGAACTTCTCCCGTGCAACAATCATTATTGCAGGCGCTGCATCCTCCTGATGTATTGACATCAAAGGACTTACAAGATGCTCTTGAAAAACATACCCAGGTAATTTTGGAATCAATTAATATTAGATTTGCACAGATGGAGGAGAAATTGGAGAAATTGGAGGAGAGAATGGAGGAGAGGATGGAACAGAAGCTCAAAGCGATGAGGGTAGACATCTTGACTTCAGTGTTTAAAGTGGCTCGGTGTGTGGAAGAATTGGAGGAAAAGCTAGAAGACTTGTCTCAAAAGAATGCTATATTAGAAGCAAAACTATTGGAGAATGAAAATAAAATGGAAAGGGAACTGTGTCTTGCTCAATATTTCCAGATGCAGTTTGCCATTAGAATTAGAGGCTTAAAGGAGAATACTAAGGAAGATCTAAAGCAGCTGGTTTCTGAGGCTTTTGAAATAGTGTTGAAACAGCCAGCATCTGAAATAAAAGGAGGCATGGACAAAGTGTTTCGTGTGAATTCATGGATTGCCAGACAGAGAAAGTTGCCTAGAGATGTGGTGGTATATTTTGCAAAAAGGGAAACTAGAGATGAAGTTATACAAGCTGCTTATGATACTAAAGTTATGATTGCTAATCAAGAAGTTTTGGTCTTAAAAGAAATTCCTCCAAAGATTCTAAGGAGAAGGAAGGATTTTACATTTCTTGTGCAAGAGCTCAAGCAGCGAGATATAAGGTTCAGATGGGAGATCCCAGTGGGGTTGATGGTGACGCACGAAGGTAAAAAGTACCGTTTGGATACTGTGATGCAAGCGCGTGATTTTTACAATAATGTTTTAAATGCAACGCCATTATCACTTTTGGAAGCTGGAAAGGGATCTGGAGAAGGAGTGCATCAAGAGGCCGAAGATGGTCAGATAGAAGACAAAGGTGTTGGAGGAGATCAAGATACAACCTCGTCGGATGAATCTATAAAACAGAGGGTGACGCGTGCTGCTGCAAAACGATCTAAGAAGAGAAAGTAGCAGGAATTGCAGAAGTCTATGGAACTTTTACGATATAGTCAAGTAGTCAAGTAGGGGAGGGGGAAAAAGATTTGGGTGTAGACGTAATATATTTTTATATTTGGTGGTTCTGTGGAAAGGGTGAGCTTTTTTGGATTGTGGTATTGGAAGAGGAACGGCCGATTACAGAAGAGTTGACTTTAAAGTTTTTTGATTTGGGATCCTTGGTTAATTTGGAAAATTATTTGTAAGAATGTTATATCATGGAATGGATAAAATGGATGGAGTTTATTTAGGATAAGTATAGGGTTGAGAAGGGGTTTTTTTCTTCTTTTTCCCTTTTTTTTGTCTTTAATATATATTTAATACTATTAAGGTTTGTTCCATTCTATATAAGCTAGAGAGGGTCCTTTTCTTATTCTAGTTTTTTTTTATACATATATTTAATATTGTTAAGGTTTGTTTTATCCTATATAAGCTAGAGAGTGATGGATTTTAGAATTTATAGTTGTTAGTATATGGTTGCTTAGGTTTGTTTTTTTATATATATATATACCTTGTATGCAGCTCTGGGAAGTAGGGGGGGGGAGGGGGGAGGTAGGGGGGGGAGGAGGTAGGGGGGAGGAGGGGAGGTAGGGGGGGAGGAGGGAGGGGGAAGGGGGTTCTTTTAAAGGAAAATTGTATTTTAAAACTTTTCAATAAAAAAAAAACAAACTGTGGCAAGTTCTTAAAGAGATGGGAGTACCAGACCATCTTATTTGTCTCTTGAGAAACCTATATACAGGTCAAGAAGCAACAGTGAGAACTGGACATGGAATCACTGATTGGTTCAAAATTGGGAAAGGAGTCCGGCAAGGCTGTATACTGTCACCCTGCCTGTTTAACTTATATGCAGAGCACATCATGAGAAAGGCAGGGCTAGATGAATCCAAAGTTGGAATTAAGATTGCTGGGAAAAATATCAACAACCTAAGATATGCAGATGATACCACTTTAATGGCAGAAAGTGAAGAGGAACTAAAGAGCCCTTTTGTTGCGAGTGAAGAAGAAGAGTGCAAAAGTTGGGTTGAAACTAAACATTAAGAAAACCAAGATCATGGCATCTGGCCTTCTCAATTCCTGGCAAATAGATGGGGAAGAAATGGAGGTAGTGACAGATTTTATTTTCCTGGGCTCCAAGATCACCGCAGACGGGGACTGCAGCCAAGAAATTAAAAGATGCTTGCTCCTGGGGAGAGAAGACATGGCAAATCTAGACAGCACAATAAAAAGCAGAGAAATCACCCTGCCAAAAAAAGTGCATATAGTCAAGGCTATGGTCTTCCCAGTTGCAATGTATGGCAGTGAAAGTTGGACCATAAGAAAGGCTGAGCGCCAAAGAATTGAAGCCTTTGAACTATGGTGCTGGAGAAGACTCCTGCAAGTCCCTTGGACTGCAAGGCGATCAAACCGGTCAGTCCTAGAGGAGATCAACCCTGACTGCTCTTTAGAAGGCCAGATCCTGAAGCTAAAACTCAAATACTTTGGCCACCTAATGAGAAGGAAGGACTCACTGGAGAAGAGCCTAATGCTGGGAAAGATTGAGGGCAATAGAAGAAGGGGACGACAGAGAATGAGTTGGCTGGATGGAGTCACTGAAGCAGTAGGCATGAGCTTAAATGGACTCCAGAAGATGGTAGAGGACAGGAAGGCCTGGAGGGACCTTGTCCATGGGGTCACAATGGGTTGGACACAACTTCGCAACTAACAACAACAGAAAAAAAGCTCTTCTCATGTTTCCTATGCTTTCCCTTCTTCATCTTCTAATCCAGTTAATTGGGAGAAATCAGTCTGAATCGTTTCCTAATACTTTCATGCCTCAAAGATTTAATGCAGGCTTCTTCTGCACCTATTGATTTCCTAGCAGCTTCTCCATGCTTCTCCAATATCATTTCCATGGCTTCCTCTGCTAAGACCTGAGTAACTGACAACAATATTTGTTGGTCATGGATGAGGTGCAATTGGCATCAAACAGATATGGGCAAAAGCCCTCCTGATCACAGCAGCCACTTGTTCTCCCAGATGCACACTGGTTTTGTTTGGGGAAGTGTGACTATCAATAACTACAAGCGACAAATTTATATATTGTATATCTTCCAATTTCTTTTTTTTTTAAATTGGAGGAGACTATTACCTATAAGTCTCCAGTGATAGTATCAACTGTATGTGAGTGGCTTAATTCACTGTACAAACTGATCTAAGCCCCCATCTGGAAGTATCCATGTATTCTTAGAAGACACATGTTCTAGCATGCAATTATGGATAGCAGAAATCCTATTAAAAGCTTGGGTGCTTATTTATTTATTATACTTGTCTACTTACTATTTCATAGATTCAAGTTGGAGTACAACAGTTGAACAACAAAATTCATAAAATTAATCCACCCTATAAGCTGGCTATAACTAAAAAACAAAACAAAAATGGCTGCTCAACTGCCTGGTTACTCACACAGCACAAACCTAAATAGAATAATTTTCACAGACTTCTGAAAGATCAATACAGCGGGAGATGCTTTATCTTAGGAAATAGGGTATCACAAATCATTGGGGCACCAATAGGAAAGTTCTGTCTTCAGATTCTCTACAGTTTTTATTTATCATAAGGTTAAGGTAGCTAAAATCTGTTTGAGAAGAAGTTACAACAGGGTTCTTTTGTTTTTTGTTTTGTTTTTTTAGGTCAGAAGCAATATTTTAGTTTATTAGACTTATATACCGCCCTTCTCCCGTAGGACTCAGGGCGGTTCACAAGGTTTTTAAAAGAAACAATACGACAATTACAAAATTTAAAACAATTAAAATGATTATATTAAACCTTGGATATAAAAATCTTAGTTAAAAACCAATTAAAACCCCAATTAATACCCTCAGTCCAGGCCAGAAAGCTCAAAGAGCCAGGTCTTCAAGTCTCGGCGGAATGAGCAGAGGTCAGGGGCAGTCCTAAGCTCTACAGGCAGCTGATTCCAAAGGGCTGGCACACCCACAGAGAAGGCCCTCCCCCTGGGTATTGTCCGCCAGCAATCTTTTACCGGCGGTACCCTGAGAAGACCCTCCCTGTGGGAGCGCACAGAACGAAGGGAACTTGATGCCAGCAGCAGGTGCTCCCTCAGATATCCCAGACCCAAGCCATTTAGGGCTTTATAGGTCATCACCAGCACCTTGAATGAGTCTTACAACTTTATTGGCAAACACTGTGGTGACCATAATTCTAGCATTAGACTACTAAAAGGGTTCACACCTCTTAACAACTGTGTGGTTATATTTTGGACCAAATGTAGTTTCTAGGTTAACTTCAAAGACAGTCCCAAATAGAGTATGTACAGTAGTGAAAAAAAAATGAGCTACTGTTGCCAGTATATCCTGATTCAGAAAAATAATAATCAATGTATCAGAAAAAACTGCACTACTGTAATATTCCAGTTGCCATGGTTTCACTTGCTTCTCAAACATAAGATGTGACTTCAGAACAACTCCATAATCATGGACCTGCTCATTCACGTGAAATACAATCCCACCTAGAACACTAGAATTGAAGAGTTCAAAAGGATACCTTTTAGTATTGAATACAGATGAGAGATTAACAAGACAAGGAATCTCTCACCCTCTCCATTTAGACTGAGCAACTAACACAAATTTGATTTCATGACCAGGTCTGAATCCTGAATGGAAAGGACCTAGGTAATTTATTTCATCTAGGATGCTGCCTAAATCTGCTATATCGTAAGATGGCTTTTTCAACATAATTGCATCATCACTTCTTTCAAGATGAATGGTACCCCTCTATCTTTCAAAGAGCCAGTGATCACCTCCAAATGACACATGAAACCTATCCACAGGTGGCAGAACTCAAGGAGCAGAAAACCTATCCTTTTCACTCTACAAATCAGGCAAAAACTAAATGGTAATGTGAACATCACAACTGAAGTCTGCACTTCCATTTTTTTCATCCCTTTTTCAAATTATTGTATTGCAGGTGGTTAATAGGTATATGTGTTGCAACAACCTAAGATAATTTAACTTTACAACTATTAAATTTTAATTTTAATTCTTAAAATTAAATAATTTTTAGGCATCTTATAATGTCTAAAAAGATAATTCAAGCAGATGGTTGTTCGTTTATTCTTCCATGGTCTTTTTTTCATAGTTATCTAATGCCTCATTAGAATGTATTCATGAAGTAATAGCCAGGAAAAAAATACTTGTTTCCACTGTTACATTGCTAAACAACCAATATCTAAGTAACTAAGTAACACATTATTAAATAAAACACATTAAAAGTTGCCCTTTTTAGAGATAGTTTAATTTTCACAATCAGTATGCTTAGGGATGTAATTGATGTAATTCCCTTTCAAAAAATTTATATTTCTGTTGCATGGCAATAATAACAATTTTTTATCCATATTCCAATTTAGAAATTTAGTGTTAGGGTAGAAATATATGACAACCTTCAGTATTTCTCTTAAAAAATCCAAAGCATTTTAATGTTTTAAAGGACATTTAGCTAAGCAGAAAGTTCAGTCTATCTGAATATTCCTCCATTTATTTCATTTAAAAATAAGGCCAATATGGATGCTCAATTTTTGACATTTCCTGTGGGATGAAATTTACATTTATGGAACAACTTTAATATTCTGCATATATTATACTGGAAATTGCCTGACATTTCTTGCTTACTATCTTTTTTTCTTTTTCTTTTTTCTTTTTGAAAAGGAATGTCCCTCTGGCACCACAGAAAGCTTGTTAAGAAATATTTCTTGTATACACACCATTTAGCATGTATTAAGTCAGATATCAAAATTGTAATAATTTTTATTATATATCTTTGGGCTAGATATTTGTATATGCTGGAAACATTTAAAACGTAAGGGCTAGGATACTTTTATTTTTTTTATTTTTATTTTTATTTTAATTCCATTTATATCCCGCCCTTCTCCGAAGACTCAGGGCGGCTTACAAGCTTAGCAGTAGCTTCATTCTATGTATATGCCTGCTTATTAGGGCTTTCATACACCCCCCAAGCGGCATTATTACAAAGTCAACTTAATTGCCCCCAACAATCTGGGTCCTCATTTTACCTACCTCGGAAGGATCGAAGGCTGAGCCAACCTTGAGCCTGGTGGGATGCGAACCTGCACTAATTGCAGGCAGCTGGTGTTACTTAAGGAGGCATTAGCCCACTGCTCCACCAAGGCTCTTCTTTACAACAGGGCTTTTCAACCAGTGGTATGGGTACTACCTGTGGTACATTAGCACCTAGCAGTTGGTACACGGCCATCCTAGAAAAATGGTACCAGGGGAAGGGAATGAGCTGAACCGGTGGCAGCACCGCACAATCCTGAGCGAGAGATGGCTGGAGCTGCTTCAGTGGAAGCGCCAGGATCAGTGCTTCTTTGGGGCTGTCAAGGCTCAGTGGAAGCGCCAGGATTAGCTCCAGGCTCCAGCTGGAGCTCAGCGCTGATCCTGGCGCTTCTGAGCCCAGAAGAAGCGCCAATCAGCTGGAATGTTGCAGCATCTCCAGGGTCTTCTGATTTACATTCAGATGCTTGGCAACTGATTCATATTTATGATGGTCACTGTGTCCCAGGGTCATGCGAAGTGACCAAAACCTGCTACAACCACCCAGCAGACAGGAGGAATAAAAACCAAGCACTCTTCACCCCACCCCCGCTGCCAATCCTCAACAGAAATGCTCACAACAATGAAAACCTCGGACAGGAGGAACTGCTTTGCTGGGCGGGCAGGCAGGCAGGTGTCTTGTTCGGCTGTGGCTTGGGGGGCACCTTTTTCAGTGCCATTGTAACTTCAAACAGTCACTAAGCGAGCTGTTGTAAGTCAAGGACTACCTGTACTTCATCACTTTTTTCCTTTTTTTTTGGTCATCAAGTTTTTGACACCTTGCTAGGCGACTGCTGGTACTCGGATGTTGCCATATCCTAAAAGTGGTACAATCAATGAAAAGGTTGAAAAGCCCTGCTCTAGTAGACATAACTTGGGGAGTCTATCAGTCTTCATTTCATTAACTTTGCACCAGTAGTCATATGCTCTAATTTTGGATAATGCATGAATTGTATGAATTCCCAATTGGTCATCATGTTTTTGACACCTTGCTAAGGTGGTACTCGGATGTTGCCATATCCTAAAAGTGGTACAATGGGTGAAAAAGTTGAAAAGCCCTGCTTTACAACACTAAAATAGTAGAAAAAAAAACATCTATTGATGGTAGAGGAAAACTGAGAAACAAACAAACTAACATTATGGAGATCAAGGTTGGGCAATGTATAGGTTACAAGGAGTCTTTGGAGATAAAGAATAAATAAAAAAGAAGTCCTGAGTCCCTTTGTCTGTGTATTCTGAATATTTCATTTATCAAAAATGAGCAAGATCATTTCCTATATTTAACATAGTTATGAAATGTGTGCTTCCATACTTAACACACAATGGAAAATGTGCTCAAGATTCTAGGCTTGTCATCCTGCAGAATCACCATCTGAATGGGAAAGGAGAGTTAATTGGTGTCCCAGTATGAAATCACCCCAGAGAGGAAACATATTCCAGACTAGGAAAGCCTTTTCTGCTTGTTCCCATGGGAATGCCGCCAATCTGATGAGATTCCAGTAATATAGGTGATGAACAATGAGATAACTACTTTGGCCTATTCACAAAGTGTTCTGGTTCCTTGTGCCTGACATTCAAGTGGTGTCACTACTGCATTGCTTTAACTTTTGTAGATTTAGACTATTTTAAGAAAAAGTAGGCCTTCCCCAATCAGAAAAGACAACTCAGGTTGTGGTTCTCTCCTGTGCACATACCAACAGGTTTCTGAAAAAGATTCTCCTCTAAAACTTCTCTGTAAACTGGGCAAGCTCTTATTCATGGTCCCTCAACTATTCAATTATTATGATATTTAGGATTTTTAACATTAGTACCAATACCTTTAATTGCACACAGTAAGCTAATAGGAACAACAGTACTGCACATATTTCAGACAGGGAATCATGTGTTCTCAGTGTCTTGCACTAGTCAACACATTTGGCATCAGATGTATGTTACATACATACATACATACATACATACATACATGTATGTATATATATATATATATATATATATATATATATATATATATATATATATATATATATATATATATATATATATATATATATATATATGGTCTGCAATCAAATGCAGACAACTATTTCCAATCTGACTAGTTCAGAAAGAGCAGTGCCAAATACACAAGTGTAGTTATGTGAAACTGCTCCTTTCCACAATCATAAGTTGAAAACCCAGTGAAAGCTGAAGATCAAAGATAGTTCCCAGGCTATAGACCTGTTCTTTTAGAGTGAGTGTAGTTTCATTGAAAACTGGCTTCAAAACATGATTTCTATTCATATTTGGATTTCATATCAATCCATTTCTGAAATAAGATAATGTGGAAAAGTAGAGTTTTCTCTCCCTGTATCAACATACCAATAACAGTGTACTTCAAAACTCTGAATGACCTTTGCCTTTGGCTTCATATAAATATTAAACATAAATGATGGAATCCTAAGACATGGCCTAGATGTTGAACAGGAGGCCTCAGCATCAGTTTCTGGGCACAGATTAAAAGAAAGGCATACAATCAGGATCATTCCAGCCAATTCAAGAGGATACTATGTCAATGTTTTAGAATATTACTGATAGGTTCAGGAGAATCAGCAAAGCCACATTTCCCCTATTTAGTTTCTGCCTATCTCATTCACAAAGACAACCAAAGCATCTCAGTTGAAAGCACAATTAAAATGAGTTTACATAAGCAACATCATCCAGATGCATTGAGAATGGCAAGACTACCAAAGAAGCATTACCTATGTGTAGAAATGAATTAACTTTGTCACCAGATGATTGTCAGATGAATCCAAACTGCTGAACATTTTCAGAGTTTACTGCTTTCCACTGTGAGAAAAGTCAGTTTATACATTTCTTTCCTTGTCATCAGAAGAAGTGTGCCTGTTTCACTGCCTATGTAGGTTTTTTTTAATTAAACTGAAATTTGTTCCATCCTATGTACCCATTTACAAATAATTTTAACAAATCTGTTTTTCTTATATTTGTAAATATTCCCAAATGTCCATACCACCCAACAATGCAATCTACTTACAGTTATGGCAGGTTGTTCCAGTGTAACCAGTTTCATTGCAATCACAGAAGAATGTCTTCCAAGATTGGGAACATTTTCCTCCATGTTCACAATAGTTTGGTAAACATCTAATTGGGAAGACACCAATAAAACAGGCAACATTATTTTAAGCAGAATATAGATGGGGAAAACAAATAACTTTTTTTTTGCTTTTCACTTCTTCTGTATTTGGCATAGAAATGGATACTAAAACACTATGCATATTTTATTCCATTTTCAGATAAAAGGAATGGATACCAGGTGAAAAGTAGCATACAACCTTTTAACAAGACTTTTCTTTTTTTTAATATTACTTTTTCAACTCTCAATTTCAATTGATCGTACAAGTATCTAGCTATATTTACTTACTATGCACAAACACAAATGGTCTATGAGTAAAAGGACAATGTTTTTTTAAAAAAAGAATCATATTATGAATAGAATGCTGCCTCATTCTTTAGCCTTCTTTATATTTTCACAACGAAAGCATACAAACAGGATGAGCAAAGGGTAGGAAGATATCAAAATATTAGGTAGTTAGCTTAAGCACTGGGTAAAAAGCTTACAAAGAGATCAATTCTGCTATATGAACTTGGTCACAGATTCTATTGTCTACATTTAGTTATACTGCTCAAGCTTAAAACTGGATTTTTCTAACCAATTTAAACCTAATAATAAATGTTCCTGAAATATAAATCAAGATAATTTTGTTTTCAATTATTTTCTGATAAGAATTTGAAACACAAAGGAAACCTATCCATAACCAGTTTCATGAGGCAACAAAAAGTATATTATATAAGTGTGCTCTGTCTATATAGCCAATCCCTACTCTGGCTTAAAATGCGGGGTAGAAAATGAGGGGAGTATCCAATACTTTAAGATTCATAACTAATCTAATCGCTCCCTATAATGTAGCCAAGACTGTGGAAGGAGGAAATCTTGACAATTGCCTTCTATCAGTACCTTTCTAGTTTACTTTAGAGAGGTCGGGTCTATAATGTTGGTGCTAATATTACTGAAGGAGCTAAACTAGTTCCAAACTACTTTCAATAGCAACTGTGGTGCTGTTAATGCTAGAGCAAATAGATGTCTTCCAGTTTTAGCAAATTTCCATAATCTACTCTAGCACTTACAAAGTAGTGCTACTTCCTAGTAGTAACAGAATCACAAGTCTTTATTGATTAGCCCTTGGGCCATATCAAAGTGCAAATTTCCAGCAACAAATTATTACTAAAATTTGATAAAAGCAATTTAAAATAGAATTTGATAAAATACGATTTAAAATGGAATGGGAATAAAATATAATCTAAAATGAAATTATAATAGTGTACAATAATTTAAGATATAGATAAAATATGATAAAATTATATTTTGGAGTCGCCCTTGCAATCTACCCCAATCAGTCCCACATATGCAGATCTCAACCAAACAATTTTATTTAAGTATTGTGCTGCGTTAAATGTTATTTTCAAGTTCTGGCTGGACATAAGGTAAGTTGTTTTGATCTGGGGATCCCAATGGTTCATTTGTTTGGTATATAGACCAAGATACCTGTCTCTCACACTCTTATACAGGAAACAATCAAATAGGATGTGAGCCAGGTCTTCTACCTCTGCTGCTACGCAAATGCAGAGATGCCCATTGTAGGGTATAGCATGAAATCTCCCATATCTGACCATTGTGTCAAGCTGTTCAAATCTCGCTCGCGTAAATATCTCCCTAAGATATTTTGGCAGTTGTAACTTCAAATAACTGTCTACTTGAAAAGTATGTTTGTATTTACTCAGCCATTTCAAGTTACCCACCTTACCAAGGACAGCTATATCATTTTGTGCTTCTATATCCTTAATTCTTTAGGCAACTCTTTTTGTGGGTTGTTCTCTTGTTACGCAAGAGACAGGAAGGCCACAGCTTCTTACAAAATTTGTTAGTTTGGTGATCCAGGAGATTTGTGATTGTAGTTTTATTTGCTCTAGTAGACATAACTTGGCGAGTCTATCAGTCTTCATTTCATTAACTTTGCACCAGTAGTTATATGCTCTAATTTTGGATAATACATGAATTGTATGAATTCCCAATTAAGCTCTACCTGTTGCAGCAGATGTTCTTGGATCTACACCCAAAATACATCTCAAATGCTGGGACTGTGTTTGTTCTAGGACTGAAGTTGAGTAAAGACCCCAAATTTCTGCTCCATACAAGAGCATAGTGGTAACCTTAGCCTTATAAACCTTAATTAATGGGACTAGGGACCCTGGGTAACTATGGTTCTTTAGTTTGAGCAGTAAATTCAAATGAGCTTTTGCTCTAAATGTACTCTGTTGATGATGGCAGGCCCAAGATCCAGTCTTGGAAAAAGTTACGCCCAAATATACAAAGGTTTTAACCTGTTCAATTGGTTCACCATCTAATTGCCACTTATGTCTCTGATGTTGCCTTCCAAACACCATTATTTTTTTTAGATTTGCTAATGATTAGGGAGTTATCCTGGCAATAAGAGCTGAATCTTCTTAATAGCCTACATAATCCTACTTGTGAGTATGATAATAAAATCATATCATCAGCATAAAGCAAGTTGTTACAGTAAGTATTTAGGATCAACGGCATGTGTACCATGGGATCCCTCATTAACCCTGGCAAGTCATTGATATATAAACTAAATAATAATGAGGCCAGGACACACCCTTGCCTTATCCCTTTATTTGTGTGAATCCTGTTAGTCAGAGCCCCATTAACTCCATACCGCACCCTCAAACAGGTACTTGTGTTACTTTCTAGTAGTAGTGATACAGAGAGGTTGTTTCTCTAGCAACCTTGGTTTTAGTAGGTAAAGGAGAAGATCAGAATTTATCTAAGCCTTTAGAAATATCCTGGTTTGTGGCTTTTTCTAGCAATGTTGGTGCTGCTGCTCTTCTCCTGGTGTCAGGCCAGAAAGCAGCAAAAACCATGAAGCAAAGTTGGCAGCAACTGGAGAGGAGAGGATACGCCCCCAGAAGCTGAAAACAGCCAATTGGAACTGCTGCATTGTCACATGGTCACAGCCAAAGCAACCACATATCATGAAAAGAGCAAGGCGTGTATTGAGTGATTTAAACAAACAAACAAACAAACACATCAGACCTAGGCAATTAACCTTTGTTGTGGGTAGGAGATAGGAGAAAGCTACACTGTATGGAAGTGTCTTTCAAGGATGGTTAGTCAGATATGCTCAAACCAAGTTAGGGTAAAGTTTAGATATGCTTTTCAGGGATTTGTTTTTAATGCATTTGAGGGATGTAGTGAGGTTATTTTTGAGGTTCTTTTTCATGCCTTCCTTTTCCCAGGCCTGAGTTGCCTTTTATCATTCTTTAACTGCCCCTTCATAATTTTCTGTATAATCCTAGAGACAACTTGTTAGATTTGTCCACTACACCTCAGCGAAATTTTAGGTTACCTTTTAATAAGAAAGTAGCTGTTAAAGCATAGTCACCAAACTCTTTTGCATCGAATTTGTATGGAGGAATTATGTAGGCTTAGCTTTTATCCTGAGTATGGGCTAATTAACCCTAAGCCAAGTCAATGCTAAAGGAACAAATTAGGAACAATCATTGTCAGTACGGTAAAACCAGTGTTCCTGAATTATATTGTCAAATAATAGACTCTGCAAGTCCTCCATTAAACCCTAACCCTGAGTACTTATTAGATCTGTCCAGTACACTTCAGTGAAATTTTAAGTTATCTTTTAATAAGACAATGACTGTTAAAACACAGTTACCAATCTCTTTGGCATCTCTTTGCTTTCTCCAATTACTTTCAGATTTGAGGGTAATAAAGCTCAGTTTTATGTTATTTTTGAAGGGATGTTAACACCTCACTTACATTTCAAGTTGCAAAAAAACCTTTACTCTAAGAGTCTGAGCCATACAATTGTGCAAAGCTTTGGCTTAGATGCGCTCTTTTATTGCTTTATGACAATTTTTTGGTAATGGATTTTCTGCAGCAGTCTGCTTTTCTTTTTCCTATCTATAATGCTGGTTAAAGAGCATAATAAAGAAGCACTACTAATAAGAACATGACAGAAATTCATAAATTTAATCATATATAGGACCAAAAAATTGAAGGTGGGAAAAAGCAGCCACAACACAGTCCATTCCTATTTCTGGATATAAAGACAGACAGATAGACGACACACATACCTAAATTATGGATCTCACCTTTTTCCCATTTTACACCCATTTCTCATAAAAAAGTTGTGAGACTCAAGAACAATGGGCCAGATGAAACAGTGCCTGGTGCTACAGCTTGTTCTTGAAGTGAAAGCTTTAAAATGATGTGGTAGAATGTAACTTAGAGTCATAGGAGCAGGGCTTTTTTTCTCATAGAACGCTCAGAACGGAGTTCCGGCACCTTTTTTGGAAGGAACCTTGTAGGGTAGGCAAGGTGGGCTGTATAACATGTGTGAGTTCCGGCTCCTTTTTCTTTTACAAAAAAAGCACTGCATAGGAGGGAAGGACTCTTTCCCAGAAGGAGAAGGGACAGCAGAGCTTAGAATGTCTGGAAGGCAGGAATAGGGTGAAGGTAGACCCTCCCTAGCAATTCACAAAGTATAATTAATAGTTGTGCAGATAGTTGTTTTAGACTGCAGGAAAAGGAGTGGAAGAACTTGGGAGTGGAATTAAAACAAGGATAAATTTATAATCCCTAAACAAGTGATCCAACCCCCTTGACTTATGCTGATCCTCAACTAACTCTAAACAGGTGCTGATCCAGAGTCGAAAAGATCCCTGCACATAGTTTTTTTTTAGCAATAAAGCAATCCAATTGGACATTCACATGTGGACCTGGCCTTTTGCGTCTGACAGCATGATTCTATTTGTAGGCAACCAACAATAAAGAACTACTCAGAAGTAACTTCACACATTGTTCTTGGTTCTTTGAGCCTGATAAACGTGCAGTTGCCTCTTCAATCTAAAGTGGACTTCTATTCGTGTCTGCTAATTATGGCCCACTATCACATGGTTTGTCTGACCTACTGTACTTCCTATTCACATTTACATGAGATTTGGTCCTAAGGGGTAGATCCAAGCACACGTGAAGAAGCAATGATTATGGCCAGCATGCACCATGCCACCCTATTTCTTTTCAGTGCATTGAGCAGAATAACTGCCTGAATTCCAAACAACAAAAATTTAATCTGTCTCAGTGTACAAAAGGTGGGGGGCTCTTCAATGAACCATTTGAGTAAAATATGAAAGGCTGGGGTGGGGGTGGGGGTTGGTGCCTGAAGCCACCCACAGACTTCACACAATCAGATAACATCCCACATTTATTGCCCACTTCCTTCTAAATAGGCAATAACTTAAGACTGCTGCCCAAAATGATATAATTACTATGGAAATTGTTGTGTGTGAAGTATTATTTTTTTTTCCTTCTAATCTTTTTAGGTTCCGTTTAGGGCAAAGACTATACCAAAGCAGGATTCACATATAAAATCATATTTTTTTTTACAAAAAAGAATAATAAAACATTAATGAAACCAATAATAGCTAAAACCAGAAGTTAAAAACACTTATTCCCAATACAAAAATCAGACTCAAAGTAAAAATTGAAAGGACGTGATCCGTAACAAGCACTGCCTATTTAGGCTTTAGTAAAGATAAGGCATGAAAACAGAGACAGAGATGGGGAAGGGAAGGGATCTGCTTTTTTTATCTTGAAAACCTTGTACTGAGGTAGGGTGCCTGAAGATTTACCGCAGTTCACTTAGTGACCATTTGAATTTACAACGGCACCGAAAAAAATGAGTTATGATGGGTTTTGTTCACACTTAGGACCTTTGCAGCATCTCCATGGTCACATGATCAAAATTCAGATGCTTGACAACTGACTCATATTTATGATGGCTGCAGTGCCCCAAGGTCATGTGATCACCTTTTGCAACTTTCTGATCAGCAAAGTCAATGGGAAAGTTAGATCCATTTAACAACTGTGTTACTAACTTAACAAATGCAGTGATTCACTTAACAGCTGCAGCAAGAAAGATCATAAAATGGGGCAAAACTCACTTAACTGCTTCGCTTAGCAACAGAAATTTTGGGCTCAATTGTAGTTGTAAGTCAAGGACTTGTACAGCGACCTTCTGTTGTGAAATGTAGTCTTTCACAGAATTAGAAATTCTAAAAAGTCAGGACCCTTATTGATGGCGAAATCTATTCTTATTTATTTAATTAAATTTATATGGCGCCCATCTCTTAACTGAGCAATTCTCATATTTCTTTGAAAGAGAAAACATATAGAAAACAATTTATTTTCCATCAAATAAGATGAGAACAACTCTAATCATATTTTTTTTCATATAACTTTATTAAAGTGTTTGGATTTTCATCCCCTAGCAAAAGCTACACTGCCATTTTCAACAGTAGCGCTTTATGGCAAAGGGCCTCAATGTAATTGCCTCCGACTCAAATTACTTCTGCCTTAGGTTTTGAATATATACATCCTGCTTTCAAAATAGGAATTAGCTGCTGCATCATCACCTCTGAGGCATAGAAGCATGGGCTATGCCCAAGGGCAGCTTAAAGAGACAAATATAGCTATCGTTTAAGAGTCCTAGATTCTTAAATTAGTTACCAGTTAATCATGGGAAGCTCTCTAGGTGTTCCGAATGTGTCACACAACATATTCTTCCCTTGGTAACCTTTTGGCAAGAGACAGGAAGGGAGGGAGGGAGGGAGGGAGGGAGGGAAGGAAAGAAAGAAAGAAAGAAAGAAAGAAAGAAAGGAAGGAAGGAAGGAAGGAAGGAAGGAAGGAAGGAAGGAAGGAAGGAAGGAAGGAAGAAAGAAAGAAAGAAAGAAAGAAAGAAAGAAAGAAAGAAAGAAAGAAGAAAGAAAGAAAGAAAGAAAGAAAGAAAGAAAGAAAGAAAGAAAGAAAGAAAGAAAGTCTGCAAAGGATAGAATCCATGTCTTTCCTGTTCCTAAGATTATTACAACTAGTGGCTTCTGTCACCAGTCTTTCTCCCAGCCTGTTTTACCTGAGTTGCCTAATTTAAAATAATGAACTCTTGCCGATAATTGTCACAGAAGAAGTTCTCAGCTCTCTGACAGCTAGCAGTGACTGTTTCTCCTATCAAGTGCACACCAGGAATAATCAGAGAGAAAAACCAATAATCTAGGGCACGAGCAAAATCTGCTTCAAATAATAATAGCAATATAACAGAAGGTGGTCAGCAATATAGTAAGTTAAATTTAAAAAAAAGGACTATTGGGTAATACAAAAATCTGATCTAAGGATTTTTGTTCTGTGCCTAATATATTTATTGCCTTGATGTCATTATTGCTGATGAGGAGGATAATGTCTACTGAGATAAAGTAGGCATTATTATCTTGCATGCCATCATGTTTATTAGCATTTATTTTATTACTACGATGTTGCAATTTAAATTGTGTTATGTTCACCTAATGTCAGGTTTGATGACAGGAATTCTCTAGCATCCTAGACCAAGCTAAGTTCAAGAATGCTAGAGAATTCCTTGAAGCCTGGCACTCAGACAAATCAGCCATTAGCAGGCACATAAAGATAAACAACATTTCCACACATTCAAAAGAAACAATCAAAAAGCTGAAAAGGAAAAAAAAACCAAAACACTTCCTTGCCAGCAATCAACACCCAGGACAGCAGACATTAACAGCAGAATTAACACTAGATCAAAAATCAAGCAGCAAACAATATACCATTCAAGGAATTACCAACTCAGACAAATAGTAAACAACAGCCTAATCAAGGAATTTCCAATAATACTCCAACCAACACTGACAGGGCAAGCCACTTGTATATAAACAGAGAAACCCCACTTTTTTCTAGCACTGATGTTACCTAGTTTGGGTAATGAAATGTCTGTAAGAAAACAACCAAGCTCAGAGAATAACAAAGACTCCAAGGTTCAACTCTGAGCTACAAATATTCTCTTCTATTAGATGGACACTCTATTTACATTTGATTAAACTAGTCGAAAGAGATCTTTCACTTTTCCCACTTCAGAATCTTAGAAAGCAAAAATATTCACAGGTGGTTTTTCAGTGATAATTTTATTCTAGACTTTTATTCTTGATAGTATGCTGCAATGGTTTAAGTACTGGACTCTGATAGGGGAGTCCCCGAGTTAAGTCCACCTTCAGCCATAGAAGTTCACTAAGTGGCTTTGAGTAGATAACTGTCTCTCAACCCACATACAACATAGGGCTTTTGTTGTAAAGGTAAAAAATGGAGGAGGAAGTTATATATACATTGTGTTGAACTTCACAAGGATGACATATAAATCTAATAAATTAATTAATAAGTAATATCTCAGGTAACTGGGCTTGGAAATGCCTATGACATCTTGACCATCAATGGTCATGAGACTTCGTTTAGCTCCTTGCATTTCACTGGATGCCAATTCATGAACATAGGTTGTTCAACAGCAACACTGGTATTGAAGTTACTTTCAGACCTTCCATGAAGCTGAAGTGGGGCAATGATGAAAGTCCCATGATCATGGCCATAACCATTACCCATAACTTAGACTCCATTGTTTGGCTAGCATCATTTGTAGGGTGGAAAAGAGAAGGATGAATGCAGAATACATACAGCAGTTTGCTAAGTAAATAATGTAACCACAAATAAAGAAGGACGACAAAGAAGTATCCTTAGATAGCTTTTCTTAGCTGGCTGCACATCAATTATATCAGGGCACAGACAATTATTAAATATTTGCTTCCTAAAGCCAAGTGAAAGGATTTAATGTTGATATAAAACAAATGCAATTGAAACACATGGGGCATAATTAGAGAGGAAAGTCTCTCATTTCTCTGGCCAGTCTCATTTAAAGAAAAGGCATTAATAATCTGAGCTGTACTCTACAAATTAAATATGGAAGAAGAACTGAAATATGCAAGAATAACCCTTTTTTCTATTTTTTTTCCCTTTCTTCCTTAGCTTTTGCTAGCCTCTAATTTCCCTCTGGTCTATTTTCTCTAATACAACACAGAAGCCAGTAGTATGAGTATGTGAAAGAGTAATTAGGAGAGGGAAAAAATGTTAAGTCTGAAATTACACTTTAGAACAAACAACAGGAAGGAAGGAAGCAAGGAGGATCAATAATAATTTAAGCTACACCAATAGATTTTAAAATTTAGAAGTAACATATTAAAAAAAACAATTACGTTTTAAAGTGTGTGTTATGGGGATGTTACAGTACCATGAGTAGATGAATAATTGCAAATAGAGATCAGAATAGACTAATAAAGTGAAATTAGTGTAATTTGGTAAAGGCAGCTATGTAGATTCAGAAGCGATTGGAGAGTTAAAAATGTGAAGTTAGGATGGAAAAAGGCAATCAATGACAAGATCTAATTCCTCTATGGAGACTGGCTTGCAGATGATGTTTTAACAGAATGCACCCTTAAACTCTTAATCCTGCATTTACCCATGTGTGTAGATCACTCTGAAATCTTTATCTTTATGTATGGAGTGCAAAGTTATGTAATGTATTATGTGAACATTCTTACAAGCTTCCATATTAATTCTAAATGATCATTTCTCTCCCCAAAGAGATTGGTCCACCCCACCCATGCTGCCGGAATGGACATGCTGCAGATTTTATCAGTCAAGGAATTGTGGCTGGTGGAGTTTAGAGGAAGAGCTTTTCTGCCGTGGTTCACACTCTCTGGAACATTGTGCCTCACCAGGTGAGATCCACACCCACCATTTTGGCTTTCCGAAAGGTCCTCAAGACTGGCTCTGCCAACTGGCCTGGAGCCTCAATAGTGTCATTCTGAAAGCGATTAATGGGGTCCTCAACCCCCAGGCTACAGCCCAGTACCAGGCCATGGCCTAGTTGGAACCAGGCCATGCGAGCAGTTAGTCAGTGCGCACATGCGCAGCTCATCTAGTGAAGCAGGTGGGCTAGCACACGTGCACATGCACACACAGCTCAATTTGCATCTTGAGCTGTGCATTCATGTGAGTGTGCGCAAGCCCACTGCTTGCGTAGCTCGGTTCTCCTCTCCCCATCTGGGCACCAAGCCACAAAAGTCGGAGACTGCTGGACTAAGATTCACCTCCTCCCCCCACCTCCTCCCTGTGTGCATCTTGCTCCCTTCTTCCCATCTTTGTCAATTTTAAACCAAATTTAGTGTTATTTCTATTGTTTCATTGTTTTATATAGTTGTTATTGATTGTAAGCCACCTAGAGTCACCTCTAGATGAGATGGGTAGCATATGGGACTTCCGGTGGCGGCGCAGCGCCGGAGACAGCCTTCCCGGGCTGCCCGCGGCTCAGCTGAGTTATTTTCACCCGAAACAGCGCCGATCAGCTGTTCGGGTGAATTTGAAGCCCCCTCCTCGGGAGAAGAGGAGGGGGTGAGGCCCCAGGTAGGGGTTGAGTTCTCCGGGGCCGCCTGAGCTTGTAGCTTGGGCGGCTGAAGGATCGAACTCCCCCGTAGCCTGGGTTGCTCCCAGCTGGTCAGCGTCTCTGCTCCGGACCTCATGGAGCAGAGCCAGGCGTTTGCGACCACCCCTGCCTGAAGGAAGGATTATGGAATAAAAGGAGCAGGCAGAGCGGTACAAGAGGAAAAGATGAAGAGGATTATTATATTCTACTCTCTAGTTTGATGGACTTTTTAAACTTAAAGTGAAAGTGCGTCACAAGTGAAAGTAAAAGATGGCGGCTAAACCTCCCTCAAAAACTCTTCGGAGTGCTGGAACTTCTCCGGTGCAACAATCATCATTGCAGGCGTTGTATCTTCCTGATGTGCTGACATCGAAGGATTTACAAGATGCTCTTGAAAAACATGCCCAGGTAATTCTGGAATCAATGGGTGATAAATTTGCACAGATGGAGGAGAAATTGGAGAAACTGGAGGAGAGAATGGAAGAGAGGATGGAACAGAAGTTCAGGGTGATGAAGGCAGACATTTTGTCCTCAGTGTATAAAGTGGCTGAATGTGTGGAAGATCTGGAGGAAAAAGTAGAAGATTTGACTCAAAAGAATGCCATATTAGAAGCAAAAGTATTGGAGAATGAAGATTTAAAAGACAAAATGGATAGAGAATTGAGTCTTGCTCAATATTACCAGATGCAGTTTGCTGTTAGAATCAGAGGCTTAAAAGAGAATATTAAGGAAGATCTAAAGCAGCTGATTTCTGAGGCTCTGGAAGTGGTATTGAATCAGCCAGCATCTGAAATAAAGGGAGGCATGGATAAAGTGTTTCGTGTGAATTCATGGATTGCTAGACAGAGAAAGCTGCCTAGAGATGTGGTGGTTTATTTTACTAAGAGGGAAATTAGAGATGAAGTTATACAAGCTGCCTATGATTCTAAAGTGGTGATTGTTGATCAAGAAGTTTTGGTTCTAAAAGAAATTCCTCCAAAGATTTTAAGGAGAAGGAAGGATTTTACATTCCTCGTGCAAGAGCTCAAGCAACGAGATATAAGGTTCAGATGGGAGATTCCAGTTGGGTTGATGGTGATGTATGAAGGTAAAAGGTACCGTCTGGTTACTGTGATGCAGGCGCGTGATTTTTATAATAACGTTTTAAAAGCAACCCCATTATCACTTCTGGAAGCTGCAAAGGGATCTGGAGAAGGAGTACATCAAGAGGCTGAAGATGGACAGACAGAGGAGAACAGGGCTGGAGGAGATCAAGCTACAATTTCTTTGGATGATTCTAGAGAGCGGAGGGTGACGCGTGCTGCTTTAAAACAATCAAAAAGAAAATAATAAAAGAGCAAGACCAGTAGAAGTCTATTGGACTTCCACAACGAATATCTAGGAAGTTATTACAATGGACACGTGGGAAAAGATTTGGGTGAGGAACGTAAAACTTACATAAGCTCAAAACTTAAGAGAGAACTTTTATAAAATGCTTTATAGATGGTATTTAGATCTTAAAAAGCTTGCAAGTATGTATCCGGATTATCAGCTAAAATGTTGGAGATGTGGAGATGAAGATGTTACATATTTTCATGTATGGTGGACTTGTAAAAAGATTAAGGCTTTTTGGATAAAAATTTGGTGGAATATGTAGAAGATTTTAAGCAAAGGATAAAGTTTTGTCCGCAATTTTTTTTTTTTTTTTGTTGGGGATAATTACGGATGTTACGGTTGTGGACATTAAGTTGATGTTAAATTTAATTATGGCAGCAAGACTTTTGATAGGTTAGTAATGGAAGAAAGAGGAACTGCCGACTATTGGAGAGTGACTTTAAAGATTTCCGACCTGGCAGAGATGGCGAAGATTTCGGCCTAAGATCTCTTGCAAGAATGTTATATTATGGAATGGAGAAAATGGATTGAGTTTATCCAGGATAAGTATAGGGTTAGGAAGTTTCATGTAGCATTTGAATGAGTTTTCTTTCCTTTTTTCTTTTTTTTCTTTTAGTTTTTTTTTATATATATTTAATATTATTAAGGTTTGTCTTATCCTATATAAGCTAGAGAGTGATGGATTTTAGAGTTTAAGGTTGTTAGTATATGGTTGTTTATGATTGTTTTTCCTTTTTTATATATATACCTTGTACTTAGCTCTGGGAAGTCGGGGGGAGGGTGGGGGGGGAGGGGGGGAGGGGTAGGGGGGGATGGAGGAGGGAGGGGGAGGGTGGGGGGAGGGGGAGGGGGGAGGGGGAGGGGGGGAGGGAGGAGGGAGGGGGAGGGGTTTTTAAAGAAAAATTGTATGTTAAAAAAAAGAGATGGGTAGCATATAAAGTTAATAAATAAATAGATAAATAAATAAATAAAATCATAGATTCCAACTATAGATAGGATTCCCCGTATCACTGTTACCTGCCTTTTGCCTTTCCTCACCTTGGTGCTTCACACAAAAGTTTCTATGGAAAGTGGTGGCAATACAGCACCAGACAATTTATGTCATGGTGCATAAAGATTGACTGCTTCCAGACGATAGGGTAAATCTATGGCACAACATACTCCCAAAGGCCAAAATCCATGGCACAACATACTCCCAAAGGCCAAAATTCAGGATTTGGGTCTGGTAGATCAAAATCTGTTCCAATTAAAATCCCTTATGGACTTTTTGCTGGAGAAAAAAAAAAAGAACTGATATTTTTTGGATTTGATCGTTAAAAAAAGTAGAATATGGAAAGAAGTTTGATGTAACCTTAGAGAGAAAGGGTAAAATCTAAATGTACTTATAACTCCTACTAAGTAGGTCTTTTGTATTGTACTAGCTTTTTTTTATTTTTCCTTCTTTTTATCTTTTTTATTTCCTTTTCACTTTTCTATTACTTTTCTCTATTTCTCTACTTTTAACTTAAAATTTGTTTTTTTAACCTGGGGGGGGAGTTTTTTTAATAAAAAATATAAGCGAAAATAATAAATAAATACAATTAAAAGAAAAATAGCTGGCAGGTGAAATAAAGTTTCTGTGATCAAAAGGAGAAGCCTACCACGGAGACCAAGTTAGGAAGGAATTCAGGGGGAAAAACAACAACATTTGATCCAGTTGCTCAGAATATTATTTGACTGCAAAGAGCTGTAGTGATGAAGGAGAACAAGATGCAACCCGAGCAAGTACTCTCTTTGTTCTCTTATTCTCCAGAAATTATTAGGTGAGCCATTGCATGTTTCACAAAGAAGGAAAAAGAAAGCCCGTGAGTGAGTGTGTAGAGGCAAATTGAAGTGTTAAATAAAGAAACAGCAGCAGTCAACTTCCCTTGTAGAAGTCGGTCACTTTTATTTCTCTCCGTCTCCAGTTCACAGAAAAGGACACATCTCAACATGCCTCTCTTAGTCAGTCTTCAGAGCCCAATCTAAACTTGAAAGAAGGAGTTAATCAACAACGGCTGCCTTCTCTGCAGGAGGTGACTACTGTACTGCTGTTTCTCCTTTTCTTTAGAAAATACCTAGAACAGACATGTCACACACAAGGCCCGGGGGCCAGATCCGGCCCGCGAAGCCATCCTGGAAACAGTGAGGGAACGGCCCCCACTGCCTTGGCCCTGGCCCAGAGACCCTCCTACTGCCAGAGACCCTCAGATCTGGCCCACTCCTGCCCAGGCCCCCATAGGCACCCTTGATGCCAATGATGTAGAGCTGGCCACACCCACCCAGTAGGCCCTGCCCACCCAGTAGGCCACACCCACCCAGGCCACACCCACCCGGCCCCCTGAGGGCAACCACAATGCTGATGCGGCCCTCAATGAAATTGAGTTTGACACCCCTGACCTAGAAGAACCAGAAGTAATAAATGCTATCAACTGCTGACTGGGAATGCATGAAGGGCTCCCCCCACACCACCAGCAAGCTAAAGAAGGGACCTCAATCACTCTCTGCAGGGGAAAATACAAACAAAAAACCCCCTGTTTCTACCCTTCCTATCACAAACACAACCAGAGCTGTTGCTTAAAACGGCTCTCTTAAACCACAGTCCATGAAAGCTTTCAATGACAAGATAGTAATCCATTTAATGGGGAAATCCCAGAGATCTGAGCTTTATACTGTATAACCAATATATAGACCTGAGTTGTAAAAGCAACTGCTTCTACCTTTCCTTTCACAAACATAACCAGAGCTGCTGTTTTGAAACAGCTTTCTTACATCACAGTCCTTGAAAGCTTTCAATGACAAGACAGTGATCCCGTTATGACACAAATCTATACATTGGCTAGGGGGAAAAAAAACAACAACTCAAGTTTCTGGGATTTGCTTTCAATGCTGCTTCAGTTTTTAATGCTACTGGAAAAGATGAAGATGGATTATATTTCATTGTGGTACTGAAATCTGAACCGTCTCTTTTTTAATGTGCAATCCCATAATCTTTACATTTTAATAATAAAGATGCAAGGTAACAAAAAAAGCTTCTCTTAAGACATTGTTCCACCCCCACACACTAAGTCAATTTTGTTCCTATGTTTTCATTTATTTGCCCTGAATTGGTCCCACCTAGATTTCTGCAGAGTTAGTAACAGCAGTGATCATCAAAATCTCCTTTGAACTGTAAGAATGTCTATGTCTAGGATTTTATACTATAAATACCATCCTCTGTTGTATTTCTCAAATATAAGTAGTCCTCAATTTACAACAGTTCATTTAGTAACTGTTCAAATTTACAATGGCACTGAAAAAAGTTACTTATGACCATTTTTCACACTTATAACCGTTGCAGCATTCCCATGACCACATGATAAAAATTCAGAAACTTGGCAACTGGCTCATGTTTATGACAGTTGCAGCATCCCGGGATCACATGATCACCTCTTGTGACCTTATGACAAGCAAAGTCAATAGGGAAGTTAGATTCACTTAACAACCGTGTTACTAACTTAACAACTGCAGTGATTCACTTATCAAATATGCAAAATATGTAAAATGGCGCAAAACTCAATCAACAGATGTCTTGCTTAGCAACAGAAATTTTGGAGTCAATTGTAGTTGTAAGTCGGGGACTACTTTGCTATTTAAAATATCCAACAAAGGTATTCACATTCATATTCACTGGGTATATCAATGAGATAAATAGAACATCCATTAAAAGTCTTTACTAAACCTGAAATGGTTCAGTTTCCTTCACAAATTACAAGCCATATTTGTGGAACAACCTAATCCTATAATTTATATAGGATAATGGACTGATCATCTTTAAGCCCTTATTCGGGATACTGAAAGCTTAACTAAACTACCAGTTGTGTTTTCCATTACAAGAAAAGACAGCAAAGCTGTTAAAGAGGTGTGAAAGATGTTGAGAGCTGATGAGCTGCATGAAGCCCAAGGCAACCTAAGCCTTGCCACCCCACAAGAGTTGAGAGGAAGAGAGTTTAATGCAGGGATACAATTAATAGACCACTGCAGGAATGTGCAGTAGTTTCAGTTAGAAGCTGAAAAGCTGTCTTGGAACAGGCATGGGTAGACACACATCTGTTAATACCTCCTTACAGAAGGCACATATATCCCTGGGCTCACACAGTAGCCCTGTGATCTCAGGCCAAACACAGTTAAGGGTGAGCGACCAGTACACCCATGTCAATCCCAAAGCATATTTCAGTGCAGCCTTTTGCAGTATCAAAAAAGTCTAATACATCACTCATATCTCTAGCAGTATCTATCTATGGAAGTGTAGAAGTCACACTATATACCTTCCCCAGCAAACTTAGCAATAGCAGAAAAACTCTGGGACCTGTAGGGCATTTTGGAAGGCTGTGAACGGCTTTGGAGCCCTGTTTCATTCTATAGTTTTGAAGCAGAAACCTGGTTCAGTTTACACAACTGAGATGATTTGATGGAAGATTCATTGAGTCAAAGTACTATTGACATATTCAGTGATAGAAATATAGATTAGGTTTGTTTTGAAAGATTCATATTAGCATGATTGTCTTTGTTGATGAGGATGATGAACCAACGTGAACCAGCAATGTTGCTCTAGCAGGGTGGGTTGAAGTGCTTCAAAATCAGGATTGCCTGAAGCATGCACTGAAGATGACCACCTTAAAGACTTTCAGGCATAGTACGGACATTGCAGACTGGGTGCAAAGAAGCAGTTCTACAAAAAGTACTGAAAAGGATTTTTGCTGGAAAGACCTTCCATATATACATCTACAAGTACTACAGTAACTACTTGTATTCATATTTCCTTTAGGCAGGTTTTCGTACCGGGGCTGTTCCTAAACTAATGCAGCCTGAACAAGTGAACCATGGAGCTTGAGGCCCAGGCTAATAAAAATCACAAAGTTCTCCAGTATAAAACCATAGGGGGAAAAAAGGAAGCCAAATATTCCTCATGCTTCATTTTTGGATTGTATTTCTAGGAAGGTAGACATTAATTTAAGCAAAGCACTGGGGCACAATGATTTGCCTTTTTAATTTCAAAGAATAGCAATGGAGTCTATACTCTTAAGTTCCACAGAAATTCTTATGAACAAAGTTCAAGCTGAAATCAGACACTTTACACCAGGCATGTCAAACTCGCGACATCACGTGACTTCGTGCAACGTATCACAACTTTTTCCCCATTGTCAGCAATGGGATGGGTGCGGTTTCGGCATGACGCATCTGGCCCGTGGGCCGGCAGTTTGACATGCCTGCTTTACACTTTCTAAGATACTAGTTTCTCATTTCATATTTTTAGTTAAAATAAATGTTTACGTCAAGCCTGGTGATTGTACACAACAACAGAAGCTTCAGATATACATTAATTTCTCAAAAACAAAGCAAACCAGTAAATAAATGCTAGCTCACAATTCTAGATTAATTGCTATATATCAGTATCTTTATCATTTATGAGCTAAAAGTAACTGAGTTTCCAAAAGTTTCTCTGCCTTATTATACAAAGGGAGTTCTTCTTTGTTACTAACACTAAAGCTAGACCAGTGAATTATGGACGAATCTTGGCTTTCATGCTTCAGCCTGGTACTCAGGATGATTTCTAAAATAATTTGATTTTCTAGTAAGATCCATATTACTTTATTCTGCTTCCATTCCAAAAATCTACAGTGTTCACTACGGCATGCAACCCAACATTTGTTCAAATAAAACAAGTGGAGAAGAAGGCATATTTAGATGATTCAAACAATGGCTTTGCTATTTATTTAAACTTTAAAACTGTCAAACGTGCTTTGGGTATATAATTTAATCTTTGCACAAATCTATAGCAGGGTTTAATTTGCATATTCCATCTTTCACAAACTGAGAGAGAAAGAGAGAGAGAGAGAACACACATTTCACACACTTTATCATTGCTTTGAAGTGATGTTTTGCAGTAGCAACTCTGTTAAACCTAATATTAATAATGATAGCATATTAAAATTTCCAGTTCTGGTAAAACTGCATTTAGCTGAAAGAAAACAACAAGACAAAGGAAAAGGAGAATAATTACCTGTCTTTGATGCCACAAATATCAATGCGCAAATCACTGTAAGTTCCCAGGGAGCCTTGCTGAACTAAAGTGAGGTCCTTGGGCTGGTTATCAATAAAGATGAGTCTTATGCAACCTTGAAAAGCCATAATGGGATTTAAACATTTTGAATTGGTAAAATTGTCAGGGCAACCTGTGGAACAAAGAAGGTAGAAAGCAGTGAGATGAAGAATACTGAAATGTTAATTTATTTGCTTGGGGATTCATAGAAAGAAAGTCTAATTATTTTTAGTGTTTTCATTGCTTGCTCGACATTAACATTTAAGTTTCAAATTCTATAGTAATAAATTGAAATACATTTTCCAACAAAGAAAATAGGTAATAATGGTGATAGAAGGCAGATATTGGGGCAGCTTCAAACTTTATTCTTTTTTTTAAGATAAAAAAGCATGATCTAGAACTAAAAATATGGGTTTTGTTGTCTTCAGAGGGATCCCATGGATCGGAGCTACATGATACAACCTACTTTGGATATCTGTTCACAAATTAAAAGGTTGTATTATATCAAGGCAAAGCATTCATCCTTCTAACAACATACTGTATATGATCTACTTTGACTATAAGGTTTTAGGATCATATGCAAAGAAATCCCTTCCTTGAGTTTTTTTTTCCTATCAGGCTTCAGAGATTAAGTTCAGGTACTTTCTGGTTATAATATATGTCTTTACCAATAAGTTGCTGAAATGCATGGAAATGACATGCACACCTTATTAGGAAAATCTTAAGAGAGGTTGGGTTTATTTTATTTATTTTTATTTATATTTCATTCTGCCTTTATCATTTTTTTTATAAATAACTACAGGTGGGAAACATACCTAATACACTTTCCTCCTCCTATTTTCACCACAACAACCTTCTGAGATGAGTAGGGCTGAGAGAGAGAGAGAGAGCCCTGAACATTAATCTTAAGACCCAGTTTGTTTACTAAAGTTATCAAAAATCCCCATTAAAGTACTATCTTGCTCATTTTCCTTTCTCTACAATTATAGAAGCAGCCTAAGCACAGCAATTATCACACTATAATTAGTTTTACTTTATAATGAGAGTAGATAAGCTGATTATTAACTAAAATAAAACTCGATTAATGGACATAAAAAGGTTCAATTTACTGTTGGGCATTAATATAAGGATGGAAGAAAACCAGCCTTTAAAGTCTGATGCAATTTCTGCTGTTGGAGCAGCTGTTTTGTACTCATGCCAGGCACTTTTGGCGATCATGGCAGCTTACTGCTTCCTTTTTTTCTTGTCCCCTGATCATCTCCTTTATCTTATTTCATTTATTTGTCTTTTATCTCTCCAGTCCATCCTTTGTCAGTTTCTTTCTGGAGTACATAATCCACTCCAATCTTGTACCTTCTATAGGAGTTTGTTTCATTATCTGTAGATGGCACATAGTTGGGGAAAGCTGTTAAACTCCTACTGAATATCAGTCCTGCAAGTCTTATGAATGTGGATTAGATCTCTTCTCTTTCAAATTCCTCTTTTTCCCCCACTGTAGCCATTCATTACTGTTGATCAACAGCCTAACTCCACAACCTATTTTCACAATGGCTCACCTAGGGATTCAGAATGATTTCATAGCACAATGTCAGCAACTGCTGATGACATGTTATCATTATTCTAAAAGTACAAATAAGGATGTCACATTTATTTTATTTAGTAATTATATATATATGATTACTAATACACACACACACACACACACCAATCTTGCCAAGGTGATTCTGAAAGGTACACAACAATAGATAAAAGCAGATATATAAAAATAGCAAATGTAAATCCATAGTAATAAATATGATAAAACCAAATCTCAACATAAATTTGTGAGCTGTACCAAACAAAAACATAACAAGCAGATAAAAAAGGCAAAGAGGTTAAAATCGCAGGTTGGGAAATGGGGAGTGATGTAGCTAAGCTAATAAATGAGAAAAAAACAAAAACCCTGCAGCAGCAACAGTCTAATGTAACAACAATCATATCTTACTGACTGTGCAATGAACTATAACAATAATAATCCAACTTAGAGGCAAAGACAAGTTACAATGTAATAGACTTTGCTGAGAATATATTAAAATGCCAAGTTATACCTTATTTTGCAACTATTGACCAGTTTAGCTGAATGCTTATCTGCTAGTCTACTAAAGGTCTAATAGACTCTAAAAACCATCTACTTTTGATATACCGTAACTTAACCTTGCTGCAAAATCTGGAAGACATAAATATAGGACTTGGTGAGTGGAACTAAGTGGTCACGGACCAAGCAGAACCCCCTTCTCCCATGGTGCTCAGTAGCAACCTCTTAAAATTATGCCATAGCAACAATAAAGTAACAATTGCTACAATTCTAGTATCAACGTTATGACAAGTTCAGCTTTAGAAATCCCGAGCCATCTTTTTTTTTAACAAGATGGTGTTTGAATTACCCTGAGTTTTATGACAGCTTGTTGAAGCTATATCAGCAGCTGGACTAAACCTATCATTATGGAGAGAGAGAGAGAGAGAGAGGGGGGGGGAGGGAGGGAGAGAATGAAAATGTCATCCAATAGCATTGTGCACCCTGGATATAATCAGGGAGCATAGAGTAAACTCTTTGAAATATCAGCAGTGCAAAGATCAGACTGAAATGAATTCTATAATACTACCACATTCTGCGACAAGCTTCCAAAAGAAATAACTTCACATATATAAGCAATCCTCTGAGCAAGCACAGTTAAACAGTGGCAAACTTGTTTCTATCCTTTTTAATACAATACCAAAAATGAGGTTAAAGAGACTCTAGTAGAATGATTTTTACAAAAAACAACAACAACCAACAACAACAAAAATGCACTCAGCTCTTGCCAATGCTACGATAATATTACATGCTTATTGAGAAAGTGAACTAATTCCAAATCTTAAAGACTCCACAGAAATCACCAGTGATGTGGCTGTGCATATCATTTTCTTCCATAGCTGGTTATTTCATTTGAGAGTGGAATAGGATTATTTTATAAAAAGGTAAAGGTAAAGGTTCCCCCGCACATGCGTGCTAGTCGTTTCCAACTCTAGGGGCCGGTGCTCATCTCCGTTTCAAAGCCGAAGAGCCAGCGCTTGTCCGAGGACGTCTCCGTGGTCATGTGGCCGGCATGACTAGACACCAAAGGCGCACGGAACGCTGTTACCTTCCCACCGGAGTGGTCCCTATTTTTCTATTTGCATTTTTACGTGCTTTCGAACTGCTAGGTTGGCAGAAGCTGGGACGAGTAACAGGCGCTCACTCTGTTATGCGGCACTCGGGATTTGACCCGCCAAACTGCCGACCTTCTGATCGACAAGCTCAGCGTTATATATAAATATAAATGTAAATGTAAATGTATATATATATATATATATATATATATATATATATATATATATATATATATATATATATATATATATATATATATTGACCTAAATGGAGCCCAAATGCAAAATGCTTGTTAATCATGTTTCATTACGATGTTACTATTGCTATCTTTCCTGATTATACTCATAGGAACTGTCATATAAATCTAAACTATAGACAAATTGTCCTTCATGACTATAAAGCAAACGTGAATCTCTAGTTGAAATATTAGCGAAGTTGTCTCTAATGGATGTCTACTTTTTATTAGTTTATAATATAAAATACAAAAGCGAATAATAGGAAAAATAGGGGAGGGAAAAGTGTAGCAAAGAAAGGGAAAAGAAAGAAAACAGCAGATCTATGTAATCAGTAAAACCCAAAATCAAAGTTTCATTTTTTTCCCCACCTCATTTTTTTCCACCTAATGGATATCTACTTGAGTATGGGAGAGGAGGAAGAAAGAGAGAAGCCTACTCGGTCTTCAAAATATGCTCTGAGCCAAAGATTTAACAGGATAGTGAATGGAATAGCTAAATTTTGCCTCCTATATTTACCAAAGTTGGGCAGACTGGAGACAGAAACTTTAAGTCCTTTCTAAGTCATGGGAAGTCATTGGGTGACTTTGGACTAGTCAGCCTCTTTGGGTTACAAACTACCTGTTAAGCTGGCTGTTATGGGAATGAGGGGAAAGTCTGATGTAAATTGTCTTGTTTTCCCCAAATATAAATCAATCCAGTAAGTGGCAGCTCTATCAAAAAAGATTGTAGCATACATCATTGTATTTGGAGATCAGATTTTATCTGATCCAGATGTTAATTCATATATATGATAAACACACACACACACACACACACACACACACACACACACGCTATCCAAAAACAAATAGCAGTCATGAGGTCTGAGCTGGGACGTATCAGCCTTCAAGGTACACCAGATTAAAGCCAAGCAGACTAACATAACTAAGTTTACATAACAGAATCTTGTAAATCTAAACTTGCTTCCTCCCTCCCTCTCTTTATTTTCATGAGAACTAAAGAGGGTCAAGCCTGAAACCATTTCTCACATTACATCTTTGGACTCAAGTTCTTTTCATCTCATATTGTCTTTGTAGCAGCTTTTCCTCCTGCCTGTCATGGTCATTCTTTCTATCCACTATAGGACCAATGACGCAAGCAGTGGTTAGCATCTGTTCTGATCACTTACATCCATTCTGATCAACACAATTTACATATTTCACAGTGACTATTTTTCACAAAGAAAGAAGCTTCCATCCAGCTGCTAATGGTTCTTTAGTGTGCTGCAGCAGAACAGTGAAGAGTCTTCAAGTGGTACTCTGTAGCACTAAAAACTTATTTTCCATTTCCAACACCTTGTATTCTCCAGACTGCTTTATGGATTGATAACACAGACAGTACCCTGCAAAGATCCCATGTCTCAAGACACTTTTTTTTTTAGCTGTTAACCTTTCTTTCATGTTTTGGCTAATATTTTAAGGCTCCTAGATCCACATCACAAATGAGTTTTCGTCTAAAGTTTCTAAGATGAAAGCATTAGAATGGTACTTAGGCTTTAAATTTTGGAATTGACATTACAATATATATATTGAGACATATTTATTTTTTGATACATTTCTTCAGCAATTCTCTCTGATTAAAAAAAAATCAGTATAATTTAGTTATACCAAAGGCCAAATAACAAACAAAATGACAAAGCATCCTATTGAATATTGACTTGAAAAAGGATACTTTATATACAACTATATCTATCTATCTATCTATCTATCTATCTATCTATCTATCTATCCATCTATCTATCTAATACTGGTCTCAATTCCTATCCTTTTAATGCATGCAAAATCTTTGTTGCTAATCAATGTAATGGGCAAGCTTGGTGGCTGCTAATCAACGTAATTGAATGATACATGCTTTTAAAAGCACAAGGTAGGTTCATAAAGACTTTCAGGGGAAAGGTATGATTGAGAAATAACAGTGAAAATCTTATCAGAATCCTTTTGAAGAAGGAAGACTTAAAGAAAAAGATATTTCTTATTGATGTTTTTTAAAAAATCCTTTCCTCTATAGGCCAAAGGATCTTTCAAAGACTGTCCCCATAAAGCTCTTGAGATAAAATTGGCTAAGGGGACGTGTGTGTGTGTGTGTGTGTGTGTGTGTGTGTGTGTGTGTGTGTGTGAGAGAGAGAGAGAGAGAGAGAGAGAGAGAGAGAGAGAGAGAGAGAGAGAGAGAGAGAGAGAGAGAGAGAGAGAGAGAGAGAGAAATGGAAGGGAAGGAATTAGCATACAGTACTTGTGCATCACTAAATCTTTAGCAACAGATGAAGTGCATGAGCATCAACCTCACTTTTTCTCAGCCAAGAAAAGGTACTGGCCAGCAAGGAATGTTCTTGGTTGAGAAAAAGTAAGGTTGATGCTCATAAACTTCATATGTTGCTAAAGGTTTAATGATGTGCAAGTACTGTATGCTAATTCCTTTCCTTCTCTTCCCTTTCTCTTTCTTTCTCTCTCTCTCTCTCACCCCCCCATCAACCTATTTTCTCTCACATTTCTTCAGTTTTATGATCTTATCACATTTATTTTTTTCAGATCAGAAGAACTTTCTTTAAGCATTTTGTGCTGATTGGTAGGCATTTGGTGCACATTTCCCCAGGCATGTGTTTTGCTTTGTAATTTTGCCTAATATAAGTTTTTGTAAACAATTTCCATAACATAATGAATTTTGCACATTATCTTCAAGAATGCATGTTTTTCCCTAAGGTTTCTCTATTTTTAGAAAAAATAGCAACCACTCTTCTAAGTAAAGTTTGAATCATAACTATGCTTGATAACACACAATGATACATAACAACTATGTATGGGCTTGAAAATAAAAAAAATCAAATATACTTTCATTCAAACATTTAACAAAACTTTTCTGTCATTACAAAACTTGATAAAACTTGGAGATCTGCCAGAGAGATGGATCCACAAAGTTCATTTTAGCTACTCCAGTTTTAGAGAAAGCTAACACATTTTCATAGGGGGTGTGTGAGACTTATTTTGATTTCTCTTTATATTGCAAATGTTTTAACAGTTGAAGTCCCCAATATTTATAAGTGATAACCAGCCCTCCATGAAATAAGATATGCATAGTTAAAGGACTGCCTCTCTCCTCTAATCTTTACCCATTCTATTCACTCCAAGTCCCATCAGTTAAAGAGTATGATTCAGTGAGACCCAGGAGGCAGGACTTTTGTGTTGTAGCAGCAACAACCCTTTAAGAATAGCATCCCCTCCCAACCAGAGATCCACATTGCCCTCACCTTACTTGCCTACAAATGATCTTTGAAAACTTGACTGTAACTTTAGGCCTGACAGTACAGCATTAAAGCTCTGCTGGACTGTCTTTGGATGATGAAGAGGAGGAAATATACCCATGGCTTTCTAGAGATAACACTCCTGGAGGGGATGATCCCAGCTAGGATGGAGCTCCAGCTGAGGCAGATCCAGCAAGGCCCAGGATTCCTGCCTGCACCCACATGAAACCTCTCAGATTCCGAGGTTCCTCCATCCAGTCCAAAGCTGAAGCAGGCCTTAAGGATCTGAAGATAGAGGGCTGAGCTACACAGGCCTGAGAGGTCAGCCAAGACTCTGATGCATAACATGCAGCTGGATGGAGGCTCAGCGTGGCTGATTTATTGATCTCATTCCCATGGAGAAAAAGGTGAGAATAACCTTTCAAGCCTCAGCTCTGTTGTGTTTACCTTATCATGCTGTTGTGCCAGGGATTCTAGATTCCACTTCACTGTGTTTCTTGTCTTTTCCCTTGGATTTGTTGTTTGTTTATTGGATTCCTGGTCTCAACCCATGCCAGGCCTTGACTGCATTACATTTGTCATTTTTATAGGTAAAAAGGACTCTTTGCCTCTAAAAAGTTCTGACTGAGTCTGTATATCTCTGGAGCGTGGCAGGCTGCCAGCTTACTATCTTGTTGGCTGGCAGCCATCAGTATGAACACAAATAATAATAATAATAATAATAAAAAAGAGTGGAGATGGGGCCTCCACTTTTAGTGGTGGCTGCAACGGAGTTATGTTTTTGTGGCTTCCCTCGGTAGACTGGTTGTGTGTTAGGGTTTGTTTTGTATTTTGTTAAAATTTTATTTCTGTTTTTAACCTGTGAAGCCCCTCAAAGTTTAACAGTTTAGAAATAAGATAGGTAGACAGACAGACAGACAGATAAATATTTTTTCCCTTAACCTTTCGGGAAGCAATATAATTTCTTTTTTTTTCTTTTTTGTTATTATTTTTTAATAACAAAAATAATTTTAAAACATGATAGCTTTTTTTCTTTACAAGGAAAGTAAATATAATAGTGTATTGCAATTACAGCTTACCTCCAAAATAATAGCTGTGCCCTGAATAAATCTGGGAAACGGTGGTAGCATGAACAGCTGACGCTACATCATTATCAAGAGTTAAGGTGATGCGATGTCTTCTGGCATTGATGTTAACCGAGTGCCACAAGCCATCATATAGATTGTTGCCTAAGAAACAAAGAAATATAAACCTGATCAACCATTCACATGGGGACCAAAACGAATAGATAATGTCTGTGAATAACAGTGATCGTTTCAGGAAGCAACAAAACCCAATAGTGGAATGTTTGGCATAAGCGCAACATAGCCTGAAGACCCAGGCATTCATTTGAAGTTGTTATCCATGCCAACTTGCCTAATCACTCCAATCTGGAGGGTATAAGCAATCTAAAATCCAGAAAGCTGTTGTTGTGGATATATAATGTGAACAAGGACTTGCCATGCTTTTTAGCCTGTAAATAAGAACCATCCTGAACAGACAGGATAATTGTGTGTGTCTTGTTCATCTGATTATGGGAATTCTCACTACTGACAGAGCTCTGATATTACATGGAAGTGACCAATTATGTAGATCACATAGATATTTTAAAGGTTGAGTGGGTGTATTTTGCCTTAAATTGAGATTATCGTGAACTTTCATAACATCTGTTCTCAAGAAGCTATCTAATTTAATTCTCGGCTACATCATGTTGGCCATGAAATAACATTCCTGCACAATTCCATGGGAATTTCATTGTTTCTAATTAAGCTTATTTCCCAGTTAATGTTTTAGGATCTAAACTGAGAGGCATTTTTGTGTGTTTAAAGTGCTACTGGATACTCAGCAATAAAGTCACTGTGGAACTGTTGGAAAAGCCCACACAATGCACCCCAGAGAATGTTTGCTGAGTAGGTGTTATGTTCAAATTTGTAGTAATTCAGTTTCAGCAAAGACAAATACAAATGTCTTCATTTGCTTAAGAAAAATCAAAGGCGTAAGTATAGATGGAGGGGCATGCTGGGCAACAGAACTCGGGAAAAGAATCTGGATGTCTTAGCAATCGTAAGCTGAACATGAACCAACAATGTGACCTATGTACCCCATTCCTACATGCAATCCTAGACTCCATTAATATCTATGTACGTATGTACTGTGTATATGTGTGTGTTTATATGTGTGTATGTATGTATGTGTGTATGTATGTAATGTCAAGATCTGGAGAAGCCATTACTGCAGCATATTCTGCATTTTTGGCCAGAGTAAAGTCTCATCCAAACTATGAGGAAGGATTGAGGAGCAGAAATACCAAAAACAACAGATTAATATCAGAACTCAGGAAGCCTTTATTCAAGCAAAGTTGAGAAGGAATAAGCAACCTTATTATATTATGAAGACTGTGAGCAGTACTCAAGTGTCTGAAGAAGGGTTATGTAGAATTGTGGAGTTATTCCAGAAGATGGAGGGGAAGGGGGCAGGGGCAGTGAAGGCAAGAATGGATTCAAATTATAAGGATATAGATTTTGATTGGTCATCAGAAAAAAATATTCTAACTATTAGAGGTGCTCAATAGTTGAACAGAAAGCTTTAAGAAGTGTAAACTGTCCTTCCCTGATGGCCATCAGAGGCTGGATGGCCATTGGTTGAATATGCTATAATATTTGATTCTTGCACTGAGAAGCAGATTGGCCTGGATGATCTCCAAGGTAACTCCCAAATCCACATCTATGATCATATCATTCACTTAATTTATATTCATTTGTTCACACACTGAATTACTTAATGGAACACTCTGCTACCTTTTTCAGGCAATCCCAGTCTCTTAATGAGTTATTGGTTCCTCTGGATTAGGCAGAGGTTTGCTTATTCCTTCTCAACTTTGCTTGAATAAAAGCTTCCTGAGTTCTGATATTAATCTGTTGTTTTTGGTATTTCTGCTCCACAATCCTCCCTCATAGTTTGGATGAGACTTCTACTCTGGCCATAATTTATAGCTTGCCCATGAATATTTGCTGTTGTCCCTCTCCTAGCTCTGATAGGAACAGGGATTTAGGAATAAGAATAATAGTAATAAATACTTGACTCTGTTTTGAATTCCAAGCAGTCGAAGTAAAGAATAAATTTATTGTAAAAATGCATTTAAGACAGCTGAGCCCTTCCATGAAAAGCCTGTTCTATAAAGGGATATGTATTTAAAATGTCACAGGACTGACTCTCTTGCTCTTGCATATGTGTATGCTTATGCTTCTTCAATAGAATGATAGATTTTTCTTTAGGAATTCAAGAATTGAGCACTGAGCATATAATGAGGATTTGCTGCCAGATGTCTTTTGAAATGTCATCTTTGTATCCCAGAATAATGTCAAAGCAAGGATTTGTTACGATAGCAGCTACAAAGCAGGAAATTGTTTAAAAAATGAACAGCATTCTATCCATTAGAAGAGTTTTCCCCAATCATTCTGGGTTGGTGGCCTGGAGGGGGGAGAGCGGGGAAAGAGGGGATGGTTTTCTGGGAGGGGCATTGCTTGCACGATTGAGGCCAAGAGCACTTGTGATGCTCACGCGAGTGAGGCTTCAAGTGCTAGCGCAAAGGGTCCCCCGAGTGAGCATGATGCTCGTGTGAGTGGAGTTGTGTATGCACACCAGCCAGCCACTCACGCGGCCTGGTTGCAAATAGGCCAAGGACTGATAGTGGTCCCTGGCCCACAGGTTGGGGACCCCTGTATTAGACAGGAGAGAAATACTAAGAAGGAAAAGCAGCACCTGGCCATATAAATACTGAACCTCAACTTTCATCATCCTTCTACATTGGGTCTGCACTTCAGATCGAATGAAAATTGGAATGTTATAATGCATGGCAGACCATATATTAGGCTTGGATTAACAAATGACCGCTTGAGGGTTAGCTTTCCCACTTAAAACAAAGAATGCCATTTCTCTGTTATGAACTAGGAACCTTATTTAAGAACAACAAAAATGAGAAGGAAACATGCATCTGGTAAAGACGGATACCTGCACTGATGCCCACGTATCGCTCTGCTCCTTTTTGGATGTTGAGGATCAGTCTGCCATGGTGGAGGTAGAACAAGAGTGAGCCAGAATTTTCTGACAATTCAGTTGAAAGAAGGAGACCATCCTTGTTCCATGTTCTAAACTGGAAGCTGACAGACAAGCCATCGATCTGAGGAGTGCCGGGTAACAGTAAGTAACTGCTATTGGAGCTCTCGAAAGTGATGGGTGTGATTGGCGGTTCTGAACAGGAAAATGTCACATTTCCCTGGAAAGTAACAAAAACAAAAAGGGGGAAAATACAACAGATGATGTTCAAACTGTTTTCACATTCAGCTGCTTGGTTAAAAAAAATGCCATCATCACAACTGAAAGATAAAAATGAAAAGGATCTTTAGGATTATAAGTGGATATATATTAGGGGAATACAAATCAGCCAAAATCTGATCAGAATTCTAAAACATGACCTCTAATTAACATCTACACATGTAAGAAGTAAACAAAACAGAGCAAAATAAAACAGAACAAAATAAAATAGATGAAATTAAAACAGCATGTAGATAAATGTGTGTTTTACCTCCTTGGTGGAGCAGTGGGCTAATGCCTCCTTAAGTAACACCAGCTGCCTGCAATTAGTTCAGGTTCGAGTCCCACCAGGCTCAAGGTTGACTCAGCCTTCCATCCTTCCGAGGTAGGTAAAATGAGGACCCAGATTGTTGGGGGCAATTAAGCTGACTTTGTAATAATGCCGCTTGGGGGTGTGTGTGAAAGCCCTAATAAGCAGGCATATACATAGAATGAAGGCTACTGCTAAGCTTGTAAGCCGCCCTGAGTCTTCGGAGAAAGGCGGGATATAAATGAAATTAAAAAAATAATAATAGAAAAACTTCTTTGTGATGTGATTCTAGGGCGGGGGTGGACAATTAATTTTTCCCAAGGAGCCACATGAGAAACTGGAAATGTTGTGGAGGGCTGAACCAATGTGAAGATGCCTGTGCATGCATCCACATTCGTAAATTGGGGGGGGGGAAATAGCAGTCACCTTCAAAATAAAAGCAATTGAAGTTGTATTGCATGCATGGTGTACACTTATTTACATCTGATTTGTAATTTCCAATTGACCTCAGGCCGGTTGGACAGGAACAGCCGAACAGCTGGATATGGCCCAGGGACTGCAAAATGCCGAGGTCTGTTCTAGGGTTTGGATACCTTAAGTCATCTTATGGCAATAGCCGCTCATAAGAACTTGGCAATTTTGTTCATATTACCAGGGTTCCAGTCTCAGAGTAGAAAACAAAGCATTTCTCCCTTATCAAAAGCTCTGCTAGAAGGCAGCATAGCATACCAGCATATAAATTCTAACAGAATGGACATATACATACTATAAGGTTTTGGGTTCACATTGGCCAGAGGGACAATTTTTCTCATTAAATATGATTTTATGAAATCTCTCATCCTATATTACTGAAGATAAACCATTAAAATTGGCCAGAAATAAGACTCCATGGTACCTGAGTGAACTAGACTGAATAGACAGTTTGCAGATCTAAAAGGTTTCCAGGAAGGAACCCACTCTTGCAGGCTCTACTCCAGTCTACATAATTTGCATGTAGAAAATCTGAGGTCCAATCATAACAGGCAGGCTATTTCTGGTAAAAAAAAGAATTTGAATAACTACAGCTAAATCTCCCATTGCTCAAGTAACTGATTCACCCAATAAAAATTCAGTTCCCACAACTGGCGTTCCTGAGAAGACATCTCCAATGTCTAGTCCTACCCAAGAGGTTTGGTTAGAGGACTTACATGGCCAAATAACACAATGCGATAACTGCTATATGAAAAGCCTGACTTTCAATACACCCAGTCCTGCAGAACACAAGTCTTTAACAAGATTCATTGTTAGTATGAGATACTGCACTAGGATCCCACTTGTAACCTCAGACTGATTACTCTCAAGTCCTGCGGAGCATGGTTTATACATGAATTGGACTAAGACAAAAAAACTTCTTTGCTTGTACTACTTTGCTTCCACTTCCACTCCAACAATAAATTGATTTCTAAAGGTTTTAACTACAGCTGGTCAAAGTCAAACATTTCTTTTCAAGCCAAATAATTTCCAGGGCAGTTAGATATAGTGATGACACCAGAAACACTCCGAGAATTTTTAAAACCATATTTTGATAGCATCTTTAATTCAAAGCTAAATGCATTCTTGCAGGGTTGCTGGGAGCTCAGTTCTTTTGGTCTCAACAATTCCACAGCTGTTTATTCACCAAAATCAGATAATTAGCAATTAACCATATAGGATAGGACCAGTGGTGGGATTCAAATATGTTAACAACCGGTTCTCTGTGTGGATGCCGCTTCCGGAAGTCCGTTCTGGGCCTGGGCAACCAAAAATTAGCCACTGGTTCTGCCAGAGTGGTGCAAACCTGATGAATCCCACCACTGGATAGGACACATGCACAAATCTCTTCCAAAGAAAAGGGCAGTATGGAAGGACTGATGGTCTGCTTTTAATCCAAAGCACTTTGCCAAACATCAACTGAAATCTGATAAATCAATACAAATAAAATATTTTCTGTGAGAATAGCCTCTGATTAGAACTGATGCCTCATTCTAACAGGAACATTAGATGTAACAAAATGTGATTAATGTGTAGGAAATTTGTATGAAGCTTGGGGATTTCCTTGACGAAAGAATAAAACAAAATGAGGGAACCATTGATAATTGGAAAATGACAATTATTTACATTGGAAAAGAAGTTCTGATAAGAGATTTAATTTGCAACAAGATGAAACAAAATCTTTAGTGACAACATTCTTTTACATGACAAAAGAGTATTGACATGAAACAAATGGAGCTATTTCAATGGATTCCTCTATTAATCGGTTATTATTTGTTATATGGCCAGGATGATGTGAGATGGCAATTTGGAAAATATAATCCAAACCTGCATAAATTACAATTGCTTTGTATCATCTGATGAAAACTTACCACTGGGGCTGCTTTATTTGGTCATAATTAGGTATTGGCTAAGATCCAAATAAAATGGCCAGGTAACACAGAGAATATGGTAACTGCTTTATGAAAAGGCTGCCTTTTGTTTCAATATACTCAGTCTTGTAGAACATAAGATTCATTACATGGCAGAGCAAGATGAATTAATTTCATATAATAAATAGCCCAATCTCCAGAATTTAGAAAGAAGAATGTTGATCCATCAAGTAAAGAACCACAGCTAATAATGACCAATCAAAATAAGCTGGACAGTAATAGGATACTTGATAATAGGAATGTGAATCATCCTAAATTTGAAAAACATACATTTTATTTTTCCATTTTTTAACTGCTGAAAATCATTTTTTGTTTTTGTTCAGAACTTTCCTTAAAACTTACAAGTTTTTGAAACAACTTTCCCTAATTCTCTTCTTAAAGACACCATACCTAATGTATACCCTTGGGGAAATATTAGTAAAAAGCACCTTTGGGATAACTATTACCTGGATGACTGAGGATCTCCATAGATATTCATTGGCGTATTATCCCATTTCATATCCACTAAAGTAAAGCTGATATCAGACACTACCATCATCTCTTTTATTTGTCAGTTTGACTGCTATATACTTATAAATTAGGCATGTTACTTATAATAACTTTCTGAGCAATGCCTGCATTATAACCTTCACAGGTCTGTGACACATAAGAAAGCTGAAGTAAAATCATTAGACAGTCATGGTTTTAGTTAGTAACTACTTTGCTTAATGAATGAGTTGCCAGTCCCATTTGAGGTCTCAGTCTAAACAAGGGCTAAAGGTAAAGGTAAAGTTTCCCCCGCACATGCGTGCTAGTCGTTTCCAACTCTAGGGGCCGGTGCTCATCTCCATTTCAAAGCCAAAGAGCCAGCGCTTGTCCGAGGACGTCTCCGTGGTCATGTGGCCGGCATGACTAGATGCCAAAGGTGCATGGAACGCTGTTACCTTCCCACTGTAGTGGTCCCTATTTTTCTACTTGCGTTTTTACATGCTTTCGAACTGCTAGGTTGGCAGAAGCTGGGACGAGTAACAGGCGCTCACTCTGTTATGCGGCACTCTGGATTCAACCCGCCAAACTGCTGACCTTCTGATCAACAAGCTCAGCGTCCTAACCCACTGAGCCACCGCGTCCCTTAAACAAGGGCTACCTGTACTTAAATAGAGCAGTGGTTAAAATCTTCATGTAGCATAGGCATAGATACTGGTTTGAAATCTGGCAAATTTTGTTGTTGATGTTGCTTCAATTATTATTTTTCTATGTTGAACAGCCAGTTTCTCCTCTTCTTTTTTTCCAATAATCTCAAGAGTGTACAATTTTACTATTTTTTTTCACTCACATGAAGATAGAAAAAGCATATTTCAAAAGTTGAATGGAGAAAAACATTGTGAGGTCATTTTGAAGGTAAGTGAGAGGTTAATAAGAGGGTGATGTCATCCATTACTGCCTTCTGGAAAGACTGCTTGCCTTATCTGATGACAAGATAATTGGGCAGTATAGGTAAAGCTTTAGTAAGTTCCTTAGAAAAGTTAAATTCTTAGGAAAATTTTTGTTCTTTTGTTCTTAGCTGTTCTGCTTCTTGATTTTATCTTTCGTATACTACTGAGTACACTGACATAACTATATCAAAGGTAAGTAACTGAAAAACATATACAAAAAGTATGTGAATATACTATATATATTTTGATTGGTCTCTAATGGAAACTTAATTTGGATTGGACGCATTCACCAATTCACCAGTTTTCTCACTCATTTAAGAGATGAGTTTTGTAGGATTGAATATCAAGATTATTTATATATATATATATATATATATATATATATATATATATATATATATATATATATATATATATATATATATATATATATATATATATATCTTTGGTTATTCGGGTTTTTTCCCCGCATAGAATTGAAGGTGTAGGAGCCTCAGCTTATCCCCAGTGCCTCCTCTGAAATAGTTGATATAATAATGTAAAGCCACTTAAATTGGAAACCAAACTTTTCCCTGGCTACAATATAGGATCAGAAGTTTTTGGACCTCAGGGGTAGGCGGAAGATCAGATGTGTCTAGCTTCTAAAATTTTATCTACTGCATTCATCTGGCATTTGAGAGCTCCATGGAGTCCAGTGTTTGCAGGCTGATTAATGATCCCTTTAACAGATACTGAAATCTACTCCAGAGGGGCTTCTGCTGCTTTTATAACAATTTTAACTTACTAAACTTAGAAATTTAAAGGAAGATATTTAACATTTCTTTGGTAGATCCTGTCATCAGACAAGAGTTTTGCCACTACCTATTTTAACAAAAAAAAATGTCAAGTGGATAATTGCTTGGTTTCAAATGGATCCTTTTAGCAAATATAAAAGATAAAATAAATTGTTTGCTTAAAAATCATTAGAAGCAAATTGGTGCTGTTGCAATAGGTTATTGAACAGGATATTGCTGATGAAGAAATGACTGTGTATGTATCTAAAGGATGCCAAACTTTTTTTTTTGCTTTGCATATGTTAACAGGATTTGGGACTGACATTATCACACTTGAACTTCATCAGATATAGACTCAATTAGTATATTTGAAGACTTTCTCTAATCCTTTCCATTATGGAAGCTTGATACATGGGTGCAAAATAAGCCACATTTTTCTTCTTTCCTTATTTTCCTAAATTACATGGTTATGAGTTCTTAAAACTTAAAATGTTGCAGTAATTTTGTAAAACTTCAGTTGACCTAACAAAAGTATTGCCCCTATGTAGATATCCCAGACTCCAAAAGACCTTTTTGATTCCTATATGGAAAGTTACAAAGTTCTGCATTCCTGAGTTGTAGTGATAAATCTCTTTACACTTGTTCATAATTGTCCTTGCTTCAAGATAAAACTGGCCTGATGGGATGGGGTGGGTTTGTTATTATGACTTTAATTTTAAATTTGTACTATTTGTACTATGGGCATTGTTTAATCATGTTTTAATAATTTTAACTTTTGTATTTGTCTTTTACGTATTGCCCTGTTAACCGCCCTGAGTCTCTTGAGAGAAGGGCGGTATATAAATTAAATAAATAAATAAATAAATAAATAAATAAATAAATAAATAAATAAATAAATAAATAAAACCTGGTTTAAAAAGCATCTGTTATAAGCCTGTTTATTCAATTAGTAAATCCTAAGGAACTGGAAATCTTAGCATCCTGTTGAAATAGTGTGTGAACACATGTATGAACAAAATAAATTTCTCCATTTCTTGACTACTTTGCTGATGTTATAAATTGTGGAGAAACAGTTTATATGAAGGAAGTTAAGGTTCAAAAGTACAAGCGATGGACTATAACTAACATCATAGATACACGCCCAAGCAACAGAAAATCTATTTATGTATTGTGTAAGCATAAAGGTAAAGGTTTCCCCTTTCAGGTGTGCCTGACCGTAGGGGTAGTGTTCATCTCCATTTCTTAGCCAAGGGAGCCAGCACTGTCTGAAGACATTTCCATGTGTCATGTGACCAGCATGTCTATATGCCAAGGTGCAGATAATATTATTACTTTCCCACCAAAGTGGTACCTATTCATCTACTTGCATTTGCATACTTTCTAACTTTCTAACAGGAGCTGTGGTAAGTAACCAGAACTCACCCCTTTGTATGGAGCTCTGGTCTCAAACCCAGACTGTCAGCTTTCCAGCTGATAAGCTCAGCATCTTTAGCCACTGGGCCATCACAACCCACATGTGATATAAACAATTAGCACATTGTAATAATTAGGATAAGAATAATAGGGAGGTGGGACAGAGTTAGCACCTTCTGATAACTATGCTTCTACTGTGCATTTAGAGTTTATTATTCTCTAACTTAGTTCCTCCCTACTTTTGATGGGACAACACTGAAAAGAAGAAAATAAATAATTTATTTAGATAATTGTTGCATTATTTAAAAAGACATACAATTTTTTTTTTATTTCCTGAAAATGACTGATTTTAATATGTTCATATTTCTGAAGCATAATTTAAAAGATATATGTACTTTTTAATGGTGGGGGACAATTATTTCTACTAGTTGAAGAACTATGGTATTTCTACTTGAATTATTTTTTTCTGAAAGCGTATTGTCCTGCTGACCCCCACCAACCCCCCCCCCCGCAAATATCAGATAACAAAAGAAAAATGCTCAGTTGAGTGAAATTTCATCCCACTGAGAGACATGAAGGATCATATGCTTGGCTAAGCAATTCTGGATTTTGTTTATCTGAATTTCCCAAGCTTTTAAGGCATTGGCCAACTTCGTAACAAAAGGTCTCACAGCTTTTCTACTTACAGAAAATGAGCATTATCACTTAATTTCCTGGTACAGTGCTTGAGACATGAGTGCAGGGGACACTCTCAGCAGATCTGAAAATGATAGTGATCATTCTGATACAAAACACAAGTAAAAAACAAACAAAAAGGAGATAAGTTGGTAAAGTCCTCTTTTGAATTTAGAAAAATAAAGAAGACCTGCATCTAATCTTACAAGTTCACCTTGGCTAGGAACAAAGAAGACAGGCCAACCAAAAGTGGTGAATTTTCTCAAATGCATACAGTGTACCAAACGAAACGTTTAATTTTTGAGGCTTATTTGGTCATTTAAAGGGTTACGTTAAAAACTGAATGTTTCCATTTCAAACTACTTGCACTAGACTAGAGTTCTAATAGTTTTTCAGTTATTTGATTTCGTGTTTTGAAAGTCAAAGTATATTTTGAGGCATCACAAAATGTCTTGCTCCATCCATTTTAAGTAAAATAAAGGTTCAACAAATAGCACAGCTAATCAATCTGTCAAAATGTAAATCAAAATAAAGAAGGAAAATAATAAAATTTGCTTAAATATGTACAGTTAGTCAGTAGCTACTGGCATTAGCACAACTGCATTTCCTGAAAGCATATACCAGGTTTTAATGATCTGTCATTTATACTATTCCACAGCAATTAAATTCATCTGTAGAATATTTTAAATGATTTCCCCCCTTTTCAGATATAGTGGAGCACAACTATTAGACCAACCATCATAGCCAAGTGTATGGAAATTATGGTCCAAAACAATTGGAATGTCTCATTAAGAGAGGCTGATTTAGATTGTGTGGGACAAGAACTAAATCAATATTGTATCTCATGTAAAATTATTTAAGCTAATGGCGACCCCCTCCCACTTGAATATCAGCTAATTTGAAAATGTGGAACAAGTGTTACAATGCTTGGTGGAGTGGGAAATTAAATATGAATAATATTTTGACTGCTGTGAAACAGTGAGGGGTTTAAACATGTTTCAGATATGTTTCATGGAATAAACAACTGACTGGTATCATATATCAGGCTAAGTCACAATGTTTTATATAGTCCACAATAATTTATAACCCATAGTAACTGCAAAACATGCTAAGTCACAAACATTTCATGACTTAGCAGGGTATCTAAACCCTGCCAGTATAATATGGTATGACGAGGAAAAATAAATGGGTCTTAACATGATAAACATCTTGTACTGCTAAATATATTGAAAGATTCAAAATTAAGTAATAAAACAGTATGTATGTTCTTTTCTCTCCTGACCTCCACAGAGATCCTAAAGAGAATTGTATTAATGTTTTAATGGAGGGTATAGCTGTCCATACAGTCCCAGACTTCCCTGTATTATCACTACCTCATCCTCAAGTAAATACAAGTAAAACTCTCATTCTACAAAGGTATAGGTAATATGCGTAAATAGGCAAATATAAATCGAATCAAATTTGCAGGTGTTGGCAGGAAGGAGGCATCAAGCATGGAGTTTGCCTAGAGTCACTGTGCAGGTGCAAAAGTCCTAGTACCAACCTCTCCCCCTCTCCCAGGTTCCTTGGAAACTTATCAAATTGTTCCCAAGACTAGGCTGCCAGACTGGGGAGATTTCTGCATTATAGGCAGAACATAATAAAGTAGTTAGCTTAATATCTGTCCTTGAGTCGGGATGTTTGCGCCTCACAACAGGTTTATAATAGAAGGATCAGCTTTGGTAATAATATTTGTGAACAAGTTCTTAGAATCATAGTTGATTACCAAATGAATATGAATCAATAGTGTGCAAAGATTTCAGAAAATACACCTGCAATTTTAGGCTGCAGCAATAAAAAGTAATTTCCACATCAGGGGGAGTAATAGCTCTGCTATATACTGTATTAGTTAATTTTGTGTTTTATTTCCAGCATCAAACTTTAAATTTCCGACTCTGTTAAAAATAGAAAAGGGTCAGAAAAGGGCAATAAGAATGACCAGAGGACTTGAAACTAAGTGATACAAGAAAAAAAAAGGAGCTGGGAATGTTTAATCTTGAGAAGGAAGATCTGAGGTGGGATATGAAAACAATTCCAACTAAAGCTTGTTCTCTAACCTTCCAAGAGGCAGGGCATGGGAGAATGGATTTAAATTGCAATAAAATCCATTCTAATTGAATGAAAGGAAACACTTCCTAACAGTTAGAGCCATCTGTGAGCAGAAACCAATTAGCCAGAGAAGTGGTGGGTTCCCCATCACTGATTGTATTTAAGCAGAAGCTTGACAGCTCTCTTTTGTGGATACTTTAATTTAGTTTCCTGTACAGGAAAAGGGGATTAGAATTGCTGGCCTAAATGACCCCTTTGAAATCCATGATATATGCAGCCTTGTTCTATATCCAGTTTCAAGTGCTAGAGCAGAGTTTATGACAAAAATAGATAATCAGTAAGGTATTAATGAGAAATTGAGAAAGCTGAGAAAAAATCTCGGCAAATATTCTATGCTTTTTCCAAGGTGCACAAGAGATAAAATAGTGTTACTGTATCTACTGTATAATAATTGGGCCAGTATACACAACACCTTCAACTGGGTCATAGTGGAGAATAAACAATTGTACAAACTCTCCACTCTCCACAAGGGACGCAATTAACACAGAGGGCTTAGATGTACAGTAACTACAAAGGGACCTGGTTTTAACTGAGATTGAAATAATTTTCTCCATTTTATGATACCTTTTTACCAAGGAATTTGACTGTCCTCATCTCCTTGACTAAGATAGAAACTTAGATTGGTTCCATCTTCATCTTCTTGGCCCCTTTTAAACTCACCTTGTAGGCAGAGATTGTTGAAAAGTGGAGGCTGAAAGGGGAAAAACAATAAGAGCCCCTCAGTCAGGACATCTATAGAAAGTAAAAAAGTGCAGTCTTGATAAGAAAGGGATGATTGTTACTAAGGCAACAAACAGATAAAAGATTGCAAAGGCCCAGATGAGTGTGGAGAGGTCCAAATGTATATCAAATAGATATCTCATATAAGGAATGTGTCTATGATCTCAGGGAATGAGGGAAAGAAATGCTGCCCAGGAAAAATCAGACAAGAGAGTGGGGAGTCCCCAGTGGCTTAAACATTAGAGAAAGAAATTTAGGAAGAACCCGCCTTAATGGATCAAGCTGTTAAAAGTGGTGATGGGAAGATTCCACAGTACTTTCAAATGAAGCCTTACAATAAAGCAGAATTAGCTCATCAGGTTTCCTCTCTGGTTTATCTGGGAGGGCTGACACCCCCTAAATTCATCTAAAGAGAAAAGAAAGAGGAAGGAAAGCATCCTGAGACTTACAAAATTCTATTACTATAAAAGGTAAAGGTTCCCCCGCACATGCGTGCTAGTCGTTTCCAATTCTAGGGGCCGGTGCTCATCTCCGTTTCAAAGCCGAAGAGCCAGCGCTTGTCCGAGGACGTCTCCATGGTCATGTGGCTGGCATGACTAGACGCCAAAGGCACACAGAACGCTGTTACCTTCCCACCTTAGTGGTCCCTATTTTTCTACTTGCATTTTTACATGCTTTCGAACTGCTAGGTGGGTAGAAGCTGGGACGCGTAACAGGTGCTCACTCTGCTATGCAGCACTCGGGATTCGACCTGCCAAACTATTACTATAGCCAGTCTTAATAAAAGTAATTTCAGGTCTATAGGGAGTCTATATTTTGGTCTGTTTACCTCAATAGGATTGACAATATCATGGATTATTGTATTTATTCTTCCTGAAGAGCAGAGGAGGACAGAAAATTGTCCGAGTTAAGCATGAAGTAGTTGCCATTTGACACACCCAGCTCTATTGTGTTTTCTTTGCTCACTATTTATTATTTGTTTTTAGCATATGACATACAATGTCACGGAAATCTACAAAAGCTAAACACAATGCAGTCCTGACAGTCTAGATTGCTAATTCATTCTGTTTGGCCCTTGTACACTTATCCTTGATGCACCGCAGGGGGCAAACTAGCTTTACACCAATTAGATAGCAGCACTTGGGTTGCTGGTTCTTTCATGCTCCTCTACCAGTCTCACCTCATGTCATGCGATGCCTCATGTCTGGCCATGTCCAGTGCTGGCTTCCACTCTCCACACATATGAACACAGCTAGGCATTTTTTCCCACTGAAGTGGTATCCGTTTATAATATTTGCAATATTGCCTGCTTTCGAACTGCTCAGTGGGCAGGTGCTAGGGATCAAGTGATGGGAGCTCACTCCATCTCACGGAGCCGGGCTTGAACCGCCAGAGTGCAGATCATTTCTGGCTGGCAGTTCCAGCATCATTAAGCCTCTGTGCCACCACATCCCCCTTTTTGTTTGCTGATAGCACAATACCCAACCAAGAAAATGATACTTGGTTCTTTATGCATGCATGCCTATCTAGCTAATGACTTTTTTTTAACTGAAGGGATATAATGTGACATTGAAATAATGGTATGGTACACAAGGCTAGAAAGCAGGAGACTGTCGGCTCTAGTCCCACCTCTAGTCCCACCTAAGCCAGCTGGGTGACTTTGGGCCAGTCACTCTGTCTCAATCCAACCTGCCTCACAGACTTGTTGTTGTGGGGAAAATAGGAGGGGGAAGTGGCTGTGGCGGATATATTTCACTACCTTGAGTTATTTATAGAAAATAACAAAATGGTGGGATACAAATAAATAAAATAAATAAATAAATATAACAGTCAAATCCCCACAGGATTTGTAAACCATGGATACACATGAAACAGCTTTTGGAATCATGGCCAAACAGCGACAGCTATTTATGGTACATTAGAATATTAACTGAATTTTAAGTATAATATGCCATTTTTTAATGTTTGCCTTTAGAAAAAAAAAGTTTCCATGTAACAAGCTAGCATATCAAAGTTATGAAGATGTACTGTAAAGCAAGTCACTTTTTTGTAGTTTTCTTGCCCTACAAGATTTTTTATTATACATGACATTTAAAAGCCTGATTCCTGCTCGCAGTTTGAAGTGGTATGGAATATTTTACTTATTTAGAACTTTTAATCTGATTTTCAACTAATTCTGTTAATGTAGAATAGGCCAATAATAATTTAATGGCCTAGCTGTTTGCCCCATTTTCTAAAAATAAAACATGCAGAATATTCAGGCTATGGAACACTTCTTAATTATCCAAGCGAATGACCAATAATTAAACTGTCTACCAAGACATCAAAGTATACGGAACCATCTCAGTACATATATAATGTTATGCATTAGTCTTTTGTGCTACTTCCTAATGAATCTGGAATATGTTTGTATGTGCATAGTAATTGTTAAAAAGTTATTCTTTTTTTTTCTAGCCAGAATTCCCCCTCTTCCTACCACCCATTGTGCAAGCTTGACATACCATCATATATGCATCTGATTTACCCTGGGAATAATGAGGGTATGAAAATAAAAATTACTGAACAGCATCTCAGAATTGTGAGCATAATCAATCAAGATCTGAGGTTCACTGCTTTTCACTAATACGTTAAGAATTCCCATTCAAGAGAATAACTGACCTGACTATATTCAACAGTGATAGTTATTGCAGTGGGTTACTTCCACATCTTACTCAGCTGTATAACAACACAGATCACATGAGAGATAGGCTCATAGAGAAAAAACAAAAGTCTCTTTCATTGTGCTTTTTTATTTTATCAGCAGTTGAAGTTCTCCATATTTTAATGGTCAGTCGAAATTTTAGCCGAACAAAATGCTATATAAAAATCAACAATGAAACAAATTTCAAGATTCAAGCATCTAGAAGATTAGGGGACTGGAGGCTAAAACATATAAGGAACGGCTGCTGGAATTGGTTGTGTCTAGTTTAACAAAGAGAAGAGTGAGGGGTGACGTGATAGCAGTGTTCCAATATCTCAGGGGCTGCCCCAAAGAAGAGGGAGTCAAGCTATTCTCCAAAGCATCTGAAGGCAGGACAAGAAGCAACGGATGGAAACTAATCAAGGAGAGAAGCAACCTAGAACTAAGGAGAAACTTCCTGACAGTTAGAACAATTAACCAGTGGAACAACCTGCCTCCAGAAGTGGTGAATGCTCCAACACTGGAAGTTTTTAGAAGAGACTAGACAGCCATTTGTCTGAAATGGTATAGGGTTTTCTGCCTGAGCAGGGGGTTGGACTCTAGATGACCTCCAAGGTCCCTTCCAACATCATCATCATCATCATCATCATCATCATCATCATTATTATTATTATTATTATTATTATTATTATTATTATTATTATTATTATTATTATTATTTGTTAAACATATATGCCCAGACTATGGAATGTATTTATGACAGTTGCAGCATCCTTGGGTCATATGATCACCATTTGCGACTTTCTCAGCCAGCTTCTGACAAAGAAAGTCAGGGGGGGGAAGCAGCTGGATTTGCTTAAGGACCACATGATTCACTAACGATTGAAGTGGGTCGCTTAAGGATCATGACAAAAAAGGTCATAAAATCAAGTACTTTAATAACTTGAGGTATAGGTTTTTATTGTTTTTGTAATAGCATATCCTTTATGTTTTATTGTTATGATGTGAGTCGCCCAGTGTAATTATATATAAGATGAACTTCCATATTTCCCCTAAATAAATAAATGGCAATAGTTATTTAAGTTTTACTGCTGATTCAAAGTAAATTAAAAAGTAATTAGTAGCAATTTATGTTAAAAATCAAGTTTTGCATTTTTCTATCAACTTGATGAAACTCTATTATCTGTCTCTCTCTCTCTCTCTCATCTATCACATTTACTTTATTATGAGTTTTCCAAGGGACATATTTATTGCCTTTCATTAATTATCTCCAGTAGTCCATAGGTTCAATCTCTTTCAATGCTTTAATTAACCTCAAGAGAAGGTATCATGTCCTTCTGGAGAAATTCAGAGAAAATCTCCACATATTTATGTATTTATTTATTGAATTCATATCCAACCTTTACTATTCTTACAAATAACATATGGCGATAAACATATCAAACACACCTTACTCAGGTGAGTTGGGCTGAGAGAGAGTGACTAGCCCAAAGTCACCCAGCCACCTTTCATGCCTAAGATGGGACCTGAACTCACAAGTCCCATTTATGTCCACATTTTGATGGAGACTTTCAAAAGGCCATTTATTCCTACTTCTCTTAAAGCAGTCTTCAAAAAAGAGTAAAAATACAAATATATAATTGTAAATACAAATATATAACAGTGTAAAGAAACAAACCAAAACAACAGATGATATAAAATGGAAGGAATACCTAAAGCTAGCAATAAAAGCAGAGAATAAAAAGCATACTATTAATCTATTTGGAAAAGCTTTCTGAAAAACAAAAACAAACCTACCATGACCTTTAGATGGGCAGCAGAAATGCCCTGTATTAATCTCTTACCAAATGCTCTAATTTCAGCTCATCCACCACCTCCATAAAATGGAATATTGGAGCTTTTGGTGTCTTTTAAAAGAAAGGACTCATTCTAAATCTCTCCTGGAGGTTAAGCGATTTTACACTTTTTCAAAAAGTCTGGGCAAGTTACCTCTGACCAATTTATAACTGTCAAATCATTCCAATTCAAAATGGAATTAGATTTGGAATTATTCTATCTTTGTTATTGATTTTAATCACCTAATCATGTTGACGCAATTCAAATTATAAATTCTATTATGCTCAAAGGCAATTAAATTATCCAATCAATTTGATTCACTTTGTTCCACTGATTTGATCAAAAGACCAATGTGATTGAATTGCCTTTGATTTGAATCTCCAAAACAAATCCTCACACAGCCAGTGTTCAGAGCATTTTATTTCTTTGAATAATCAACATGCAAGGATAAATTCCCTTATTGACCACCACAAAAAGACTGTAAAATGTGGCCAACTACATTTTACATGGCTTAAGATTGTGATGGGCAGGCTACATCAAAGTCATAAATCAAGGACCACCTGTATGAGTATGATGGGTCTTCTCTACTGCTGACTGTTCATTATTCATAGATAATTACTTGTTAAGTCTATAGCAAAAGTGGGCAAAGCTTTCTGTAATTCCAAAGAATATTTCAATGTGTTAAAACTCACAACATGCTGAATCTGTGCACTATAATCCCCAAGAAGAAAACTAAGAAGATATGTGGAGAAAAGCTTTGGAAGATCATGTCCTTTGCAGCCCTCTTAGATGAAAGAACATAAAGCATACATACCAGTTCAATCCTAATCATATATCTGGTTTTATTTTAGTTATAGACCAGCATAAAACAAATATCACTCCAAAATAAAAACAGAAGGAACCAAATATGGTATTAATAAAATAAAGTAAAAAATATCATGGAATTATGACATCTAAAATATAAAACCATGAAAAAACAACTATAAAATTAAAATAGTTTTATAATTTCTTTGCTATAAATAGTTAAGCCAGCAAGGTATAAATACATAAGAAACACTAAGAATTATAAGACATTATAACAGTTTAAAAAATAATCATGACTTGGGACTTTAATACTTACCTGCTGTAGCCCTACTAGAATTTGATTGGAATTATTGCAACTATCAACCAATCCTTAGACATGATATAATGGCAATATAAAGCATAATGAATTTCCAATTTTCTCCTTTATTTAAGGAGAAAAAAAGGAGGATTATGAGATATATTAAGTTATGGTAGATATGACTGTGCAGTGTGTTACTTGGAGAAGCTCTTCGCATTCAGTCACAAAACCAATGAGCTACAATGTCTAAAATCCCTGCCTGGGAGAAGGGTGAAGGGAAGGCAGACTTTCAAAGGAAATAGAAAAACAGTTAACTTGAATTTCAATCAATGTACAGAATAACCTGTCCAGCAATTTCTAAGATTGTATAACTCCCCATTCAGAGGTCCTATCTTGAGGGAAGTTAAGATCAGATACACCCTCCTACCTTCCTAATTTCAAAAAGCCCTGAAACAAACCAATCCTGGGGGATATTTAAACGTCAACTTAACTTGCCTTCTACTGCGAGCAGCTAAAGGCAAGATCATGTATAAAAATGAGAAAATGGAGAGGCAGAAACATTGTAATTTTCCACTGAACAAGCTGAGGCAAAAATGGAGTTTAGAATCGCAGAATTCCCTTTGACTAGTGCCCCATCACTAGCCATCTAGTTTCAGTCCATCATTTCCTAAGTTACGCAATTTGGAAAGGAGTGAATAAATGGTTTATATATTTAGTGAGGTAGCAAAAATAGTGCTGTGCGAGTATCAGACATTTCAAACTTTGATATAGGATGTTATTTTTCAAAGTGCACATGCTTTTTCTGGCCTGATCAACAATATGATATAGAGAAAATTATAATAAATGGGGAAACTTTTTGGACAATGGTATTGTCTTGCCTTCAGTGAATACAAAATAAAACATTGGAAGCAGATTAAACAGATTGTAAGGGATAGTTTAACACAGCACATCCAACACACTGATGGATATTTCATTTATTTTCCTTTACCAAAACGTCTATTGCAAGAAAAAAAGAGAAGGGAAGAACTAAAAGCTTTATTTCACTTAAAATGACAGTAGAAATGGTAGTAAATAACCTTCTATTCCAGGTGCTTAAAAATGCCTCCATGTATACAGTGCAGACTTTTCCTTCCATAGAAATCATAGTGTGGGGCCGTTATGCTTTCAATACCATGTAGGTGGCTTTGCACTGGAGGCTGAGGATAAGAAGCAAAGCACTGAAAACTATTCATGGTCAGAATACTCTTTCACTTCCTACAGAAGTGTTTTCATTTTGCATGTGTTTCAACACCACAGAAAAGTCTAGGCTTTTGTGTCTCATCGGGTATTTTTCTTTAGTTTTGAGGGATATATTTTTGAGAAACCGACAAACCAGAATCATGAAAACGTGTACCTGTAATCATGACAGTATAACTAATTATTGCTGAAGGAAATGGTTTTTGTATTTGCTACTAAAATGGTAGAAAGGTTTTGTAGTACATGCAAAACAAGGAGGGAGAAGAAGGATAAAGCAATAACCAAAATAATCAGCAAGGAGAAAAGGAGACGGAAAGGAGACATGATAGTGATGTTCAACTACATAAAAGAAAGCTACAGGAAAGATGATCAAGAACATTTTTCATGACCAGAAATAATACTTATACCTTTCTACATTTCATTTAAATATAAGGAAAAAAATTCTTGATGGTAAAACACGAGCAACAGTGGAACAGTTTCAATGGAAGAGAATATCTGTAGTAAGGCTGAACTGTGGAGTTGAATTTGGTTGTTTGCTTGCAGATATTGTATTACCCAATGAGGTAATGCCATTAGTGTGAATAAGTGAGGGTTTAGGTGCCTGCTAGCTGCCCATTTATATATATTAACTTGTCCTGCCAATTTTGGTGGGTGTGTGGTTTCTTCCTTGATCAGTGTATTGTTTTCTGCCTGATTGTTTCTCTGATATGGATCCCTGTTTGCCTGAAAGTAAGCTGCTAGAGGGAATTATTCTATTTCTTGTTTGTTTGTTTCCTTCCTAGATTTTTTATTGTCTCTTTTGAATGATGTGTAAATGTGATTTACTGTATCTCTATGAGTCTGTTGATGGCTGATTTGTCTGAATGCCCAGCTTTCAGGAATTACCTATTATTTTGATTTGGCTTGGTCTAAGACAGTGATGGCGAACCTTTTAGAGACTGAGTGCCCAAACTGCAACCCAAAACCCACTTATGTATCATTGGGTGCTGGGTGGGCATGGCCCATTGGGTGGCTGTGGCCCATTGGGTGGGTGTGGCTGCAGTGGTAACGGCAGACTGGGTGGGACTAAAAAGTTCAATCAATCAATTCCAACTTTGCGAGATCTTTTTTTCCCCCATGAGAAGTTGAAATTAATTGATTGAATTTTTCTCTTTTTGCACATGCTGGTGGAGGCCTAAAGCAAAAAGGTTTTATAAAACCCAGTTGAAGGCCTAGGACTGGGGTGATGGCGCGGGTGCCCACAGAGAGGGCTCTGTGTGCCACCTGTGGCACACGTGCCATAGGTTTCCCACCTAAGATGTTAATAGTCTAAGATGTTAATAGTTTCCCAGTAGAATTTGTGGTTGAATCTTTCTATGTGTTGTGGGATTAAGGAATTTTTATTATGATTTTTGACTGCTGTTTGGTGTTCATGAATGCACTTTGCTCATCTTCCGCCTGTTTGTGCTACATATTGGCTGTTACAGCCCTGGCATTGTAAACTATAGATGGCCTGCTGGCTCTTTTTGATTTGCTGGAGAACTTGAACCTTTCAGATGTGTATCTGATGACACATGGAACAGAACTTTCTATGCTCTGGTGGAGGCCTGGGAAACGGCTGCCACCAGGGCACTTGACTGCGTTGTACCCATGCGACCTCTGACCCGGCGCAGATCCCACTGGGCCCCATGGTTCTCTGTGGAGCTCCGGGAGATGAAGCGTCGGAGACGAGGTCTAGAGAGCGGTTGGAGATCCAGCCAATCCGAATCCGACCGATTGCAGTTAAGAACCTTTATAAGGTCTTATCTTGCGGCGATAAGGATGGCGAAGTCTAACTACTTTGCTGCCCTTATCGCGTCCGCAGATAATCGCCCGGCCGCCCTGTTTAGGGTGACTCGCTCCCTCCTTAACCAGGAGGTGAGAGAGGATCCCTTGCAGGGACGAGCCGAGGAGTTTAGTCATCATCTGGCAGACAAAATCGCTCGGATCCGGACCGGTCTGGACTCTGACTGGGCAGAGTCTGACATGGAGGAATCAGGCGGTCTTGAGCACGTTATCTGGACTGAGTTCGACCCTGTTTCCCCTGATGATGTGGACAGGATCATGGGGAGACTGAGCACCACCACCTGTTTGTTGGATCCGTGCCCCTCCTGGCTAGCTTATGCGGCTCGGGAGGGAACACGAGGCTGGTTCCATGCAGTAATAACTGCTTCTTTGAAGGAGGGTGTCTTCCCTGCCGCCTTGAAGGAGGCGGTGGTGAGGCCCCTTCTCAAGAAGCCTGCTTTGGACCCGGCTGTTTTAAACAACTATCGTCCAGTCTCCAACCTTCGATTTCTGGTGAAGGTTGTTGAGAGTGTGGTGGCGCATCAGCTCCCTCTGTTCCTGGAGGAAACTGATTATCTGGACCCGTACCAATCGGGCTTCAGGCCCGGACACAGCACGGAGACGGCATTGGTCGCGCTGGTGAATGATCTCTGGAGGGCTAGGGACAGGGGTTGCTCCTCTGTCCTGGTCCTATTAGATCTCTCAGCGGCTTTCGATACCATCGACCATGGTATCCTGCTGCGGCGTCTCAGGGGGTTGGGAGTGGGAGGCACCGTTCTACGGTGGTTCTCCTCCTACCTCCAGGGCCGCTCGCAGTCGGTGTTGACAGGAGGGCAGAGATCCGCCCCGAGGTCTCTCATTTGTGGAGTTCCTCAGGGGTCGGTTCTCTCGCCTCTCCTCTATATGAAGCCGCTGGGTGAGATCATTCGTGGTTTCGGGGTGGGGTATCACCAGTACGCTGATGATATCCAACTTTTTCTTTCCACCCCGAACCAACCCAGTGATGCCCTCTCCGTGATGTCCCGGTGCCTGGAGGCGGTTCAGGTCTGGATGGGGAGAAACAGGCTTCGTCTCAATCCCGCCAAGACTGAGTGGCTGTGCATATCGGCATCTCGGGTTAACCAACTTATTCCACCTCTAACGAAGGGGGGTGAGGTGTTACCCCCCGTTGATAGGGCTCGCAACCTGGGCGTCCTCCTGGACTCACGGCTCAATTTTGAAGACCACATAGGAGCCGTGACCAGGGGGGCTTTTGCACAGGTTCGCCTGGTGCGCCAGTTGCGTCCCTATCTGGACCGAGACGCCCTACGCACAGTTACTCATGCGCTTGTTACCTCCCGTTTGGACTACTGTAACGCTCTCTACATGGGGCTGCCCTTGAAGACCACTCGGAGGCTTCAACTGGTGCAGAATGCGGCCGCGCGAGTTGTAATGGGGGTCTCCCGATACTCCCATGTAACACCTCTACTCCGCGAGCTGCATTGGCTTCCGGTTGCCCTCCGGGTGAAATTCAAGGTGCTGGTTATTACCTATAAAGCCCTACATGGCCTGGGTCCGGGCTATTTGAGGGAACACCTGCTGCCGGCATCAAACGCCCTTCGCCCAGTGCGCTCCCACAGGGAGGGTCTGCTCAGGGTGCCGCCGGTGAGAGATTGCCGGCGGGTGACACCCAGGGATAGGGCCTTCTCAGTGGGAGCGCCTGCCCTCTGGAACCAGCTGCCGGTGGAGCTGAGGACTGCCCCCGACCTCCGATCATTCCGCCGGGGCCTGAAGACCTGGCTCTTTGAGCTCTCAGGCCCAGGCTGAGGAGAAATTTTTAACTGGGGTTTTAAGTATACAGGGTCAATTTAATATTTTTTAATTTGGTTTTTTAACTTTTGTATGGTGGATTTTTTAATTCCCTGTAAACCGCCCTGAGTCCTCAGGGAATAGGGCGGTATATAAATGTAACTAAAATAAATAAATAAATAAACTTTGATTACATAATCACAATCAGCATCTTGATTTTTCTGATTTCCCATCCCTTTTGCAGATGCCCCCAATTCCACAGGATGTGGGCCTGGGCTAGCAAACAAAAACTGAATACACATATTCAAAACATGCTCCATAGTCTCATTATATATATATATATATATATATATATATATATATATATATATATATATATATATATATATATATATATATATATATATATATATATATATATATATATTGTACTGCCAGTAAACACAGTGCTTCTTATATTTCCTTTAGCTGCCAGCTTTTCTAAATTTCCTTCAAAAAGCATATTTAAAGCCAGATTGCTGGAACTTTCTAATGCATTCTTGTGTTCTTTTTTAATTCACTGTTTGGCCTATCTCAGTCTTTAAGAAAACCTTTTTTGGAAGAAAGAAATATCTTTTCTTACCTAAGAAACTTTTGCTTCATGGGGTGAGCAAATCTGTCAATAAGAACAATTTCAGGAAAATGAAAAGTCAAAACACCCGCCCTCCCCTAAAAAAAGGTGCCTTAAGTTCTTACCACTGTGTGGATCTGTGGTTTCCGTCTTTTGGCTAGGTCAATGATATTGACTCCGTTGTAATATAGGTTCTCAATGCAGCCATGGAAATTTTTCTTCAGGAAGGTTCCTGGTTTTCCTGGGACTGGTATTCCTCCAAAACTGAGCTTTGAGACAAGAACAGATTCGAATTTTAATGCTCCAACAGCTGTATGTTTTTGACAAAAGATCATTTTCTAGGTGTTAATGAAAGACTGCCTAGCAGGAGGACAATCCATAAAGATCAAATTAATAATTATATTTTAGTCTCTCTCTGTTTTTTCTTTTGCCATAGGTTATCCATTGGATTGACTAAGGTTCCAGGGTCAAAAGCTGAAATTGTCTGAAATCGACATTAATTCCAATTTCATATGGAAAAGAACCATCAAAACGTTCTTCCAAATAGCACTGTAGTGCAATAATAGGTTTTTGTACAGCAATATAATTTTAGGTTCCAAATTACTGGCAGGGTGAATTAGATTTAAAGATCCATTCTCATTCTGGAACTCATTATTACTTGCTACTTTTGCTCTTTCTTATTTTGTCCTCCAGTCTGGACTTACAGAAAATAAAATTAAAAGTTTACAGTCAATATCAATTATTCTGCTGCACTATTGGAGAGGAAAAAAAAACACTTCCTGTGGTGATCAATTATTTATTTTTTATTTATTTATTTTAATTCCATTTATATCCCGCCCTTCTCCGAAGACTCAGGGCGGCTTACAAGCTTAGCAGTAGCCTTCATTCTATGTATATGCCTGCTTATTAGGGCTTTCACACACACCCCAGCGGCATTATTACAAAGTCAGCTTATTGCCCCCAACAATCTGGGTCCTCATTTTACCTACCTCGGAAGGATGGAAGGCTGAGTCAACCTTGAGCCTGGTGGGATGCGAACCTGCGAACCTGCACTAATTGCAGGCAGCTGGTGTTACTTAAGGAGGCATTAGCCCACTGCTCCACTTTTAATTACCTAACCAATCCTTTTATTTTCCTTAGTTACAGCTTTAATCCCTTAAGTGTACTATGATAAACTTTCAATAGGCAATAATATTAGTTAGGGTACAGTGGACCCACTTAAGCCTGCAGGTTAAAATAGGTAATCATTAAACATAAATTGACCAATCGTAATTGTGAGACTTATATATTTTACATTAGGTTTCATGATTAAATTGTTACAGTTGATAAGTGCTGTTTTATTGTAGCCTTTCTTAATTTAGCCTTCTAAAGAAGGGATCATAAGATGTATTTAACTGGGTCATGGGGATGGGCCAGGCAATGTGTTACACAGGTTCAAAAACCCTCCTAATTAACCAAGTGAATTAACCTCAATAAGGCAATAGTTTTAGCCTTGGGCAGGCCTGTATTATTTGAAATTCAGCAAATATCCTGGTCTAATAACTCATTCCATGTTGTTCAGTCCCCTTGCTGAAAGAGTTAATTGTCCCTTCTTCCACCACAATCAAGATGGTCATCTGAAGAAGCCTCTGAAAACACTCCCATCTCTGGATGCTTCCGCTTTCAACTTCCACAGCCATGGAAGTGTGGAAAGGGAACATCCTTCTTTACCGCATTTGGGAAGCCTAGAAATCAAAGGCTAATACATAGCTGATCAAGTCATCTGACTGTGCACTGCCAGCACATGGAGACAAGCCAATAGCCTGGAGGAAAGGATTGCTGGTTCAGCTGCAATGTGTCATATTCTATCATACCCCAGCCAACTTATTATGATAATTGCTGGGGAAGTTACTAGCTCTAGACCAGTACAACTATTACAGCTGCATGAGAATATTAGTTCTATGTAATATCAGTGAGATGGGGAATTGATCAACCTATTTCTACTCTGCACCACTTCATTATTTATTTACTTAGAACATTTATATAGCTGACCAACTGACTCCAGGCAGCAAACTCCAAAAAGTAAAACCTCAAATACAAAATCCAACAAACCTTTCCCTCCCCCCATCCCACCAAGTGACAACATTCAGATAAACCTGCTCCAAATCATCCTAGGGTTCCCAAGTCCACTGGCAAAACCATATCTTCAGGACCTTTTGCAAGAGTATTAAAGAGGGAACCAACTTATCGATGCAGGGATGCTGCTACCACAGAGAAAGCTTTTCTTTTTGGTCCCTCCTTAATAGAAGGGACCCTTAAAACACTTTGCCTCCCTGCTCTGGAAGTCAGGTAGATACAACATGGAAAAGACAGTCCTTCAAATAACCTGCCCCCCTATATGGGTGCTCACCCTCTTCTGGTCTATAAATCCACATTTATTCAGCAGCTATTCATTCTTGACCCTATCTTTGCTTATTTTACCCATTCCCAATGCATTCAGTTTGAGTTTCTTTGACATGCTCAGCCTCATTTCCATGTAACTAAGTGAGCAGAAACATACCTTAATATTCAATCATTTTCATTCCTTCTAAAAGATTGCATGATACCCACTATCTTCCTCCCATTCTTGGTTTATTTTACAAAATTCTTCAACCATCTTTCCATCTTTAGTAATCATTTCACACAGATAAACAAACAACCGTTCATGCTAGGCTGTGGTGTTTTTTTTTTTGCCTTTTGTGTAAAAGTTTGCACTGTTTACTTCATTTTCCCATCAAACACAACTACTAGGGTCTTTACTATATTCATATTCAGATCAACACTCTTCGTTACATCATAAAATCTATGTAACCTTCATGGCAAATCTTATAAACTTTCCCTCTTTACTTCTTTTGTACACCTTTGACATATTTCACAATCAACTTCCATTTCTATATTCACAAAAATACCCATACTTCAAGTCTTTTCAATTTTATTATTTTCTCCAAGTCATATGGTAAACTTCCTTTCTCATACCCATACATTTCTGAGTGTTTCACTGAAGAGAAAAACTCTGTGGTCCACCCTTCCCTGTCTGGCATGAAATTGCATTCTCCCAAATTTTATTCAGACACCTCTTTTAGTCAATCAGAAATCTGCCAAACATCTGCCTAAGTACACTCAATAATCTAAAAGTACCCCCTGCGGTTTTTGCACTCATTCACGCTATCTTTCCTTTGTACAACAGAACAATAATAGCATTCTTCTTATTGCTAGATAGAGATGCTGCTGTGAGGCATGAACAACCAGACCCATACATGTAGAGTTTCAGACTAGCTACTTTATTGTTCTATGCCTATTCTATAGGAATCTCCCCAGACTGGCAGCTTTCACCAGTGAAAAAAAAAACCTAGATAAGGCTCAAAAGCATTCAGGATGGGTCAGACATAGTCCTCTTATGTTTACGTAACAAGTCCATACTAATTATCTGCTTAAGCCCTCCTTCCAACTGGAACAGTTGCTCCCTAATATCTGCCTTCATATACATATTAAATAAGTCACACAGTCATTTTCTACAAGCAAACTGCATCCATATTTTAACAGTTCTGAAGCGGATATCATCTTCCCATGAAGCCTCACAATTTTTCAACATTCTCATAGCATTTATGCCTTCCCTTTCATCATTTTTTTTCTTGCAGACTAACATTTGCAGCATTCATTTCAGTTGTATTCTCTGACATATTACTATTATCCTCATAAAAATCTCTAAACTGCTCTTTCCAGTACTCTCTCGACTCAGTTTCATCCCAAATCACTTTGGGACTAGATCATAATATTAATGTCCTAACACAAATGCATTATATGACTGATAGCTCATTCAGTTTAATACATTGTCAGTAACTCAGCAGATATAACCAAGTATTCTTCTCCCATTGATTTCACATGCTGCTCTGAAAATTTAAAGGTATGAGAGAAAGGCTGTAGAAATCCCTGAAGGGGTGATTCATTTTGATGAAGAATCACCGTCATTCTGTTTAAGGCAGCAACACATTTCTTTTGCTCTGAAAGGCATTGCTCTGCTTTACATCTTCTCTTAAACACCCCCCCCCCCCAATTCACCTTGCAGGAGAAGACTTTGAGATGCACTGTTGGCCACGATGTTTTCAGTTAGGTTTTATGGGGAATGTGGGGCTACTTGCAGTATGTGCCAAAGTCAGAGTCTGGAGCCCTTTTAAAGCACATCAAAATTCTTCCATGCTGGGCAGCTTCACTGCATACGGCTCCAAAACCACCAGACTTGACTACTGCAACATGTACTGTAGTTGCACAGCCTTGAGGTCATCAACAGCTAGTGCTTGATGTCCCCAAACAGTTCAAAGCAAAGCAACTTTGTTTTGTGGAGGCAAATTACATTTACCTCTTTGCTTCAGTGAAGAGAAACCTATTATTTCTGTGGTATAAATATCTTCCTCCAAACTAATTAAAATATCCATGTGAGACTTCTTAAGCATCAATAGAGAAGGGTGGCCTTCTAAGCCTAACAATGAGATCCAATTTAAATTGGGGTCTAAGTTCCAGGACATTCAAGTAGGTATACATGGAATGTCTATGCCAGAGAAATTTTTCATCTCATTTTTAAAAACTTGAATTACTCTTTTTTCTACACACTCCACACTTGGACAACTAGAGTTTTAAGAAGTTATTTTAGATCTCTAAATTTCTGCAACCGAAATATCTTCCCTTGGAAATTTCCATCCATGGCATTCAAAGCTAAAAGCAAGCATGCTATTCCCATAATCACATAGGAGGCAAGGAACATCGGAGGACTAAAGGTGCTTTTTCAGAAGGCAACTGGACTTTGTTTTTCCTTGAAGATGTTTTGCTTTTCATCCAAGAACCTTCTTCAGTTCTGAAGAAGTCCAGTTGCCTTCTGAAAAAGCACCTTTGAGACAATCATGACCTGGATCACTGAGAATCATCATAGAAACATAGGGGGACAAATGATATAATTATAGTAAGTAGTCAGCTTGGAGAAAATGTGGAATAGGCAAAGATGAAGTTAAGGAAAACAAGTCTCCCTTTTGGGACCATGCTATAATGCATGAAATGACTGGGTTAGAGAAACAAATAAATAAATGATATAAAAAAATATCAGAAAGTACCTCAGCTCTACCATCTACATGAGCGTTTCTCAACCTCAGAAACTTTAAATGTGTGGACTTCAATTTGCAGAATTCCCCATATATATTTACTCATATTCTTGTGAGTTGTATCTTCATATATTTAACAAAAACACTTTATATGGCTTTTTTCTGGTTGCACTATGCTTTTCACTTATACTGAAATATAACAGTTACAACATAGCTATTTATAACATGCTACTTGTTGTTTATTTAATAGAGTGATTACAATAATAACTGTAATTTTTAGGGAATCTGAGACCTCTCATTTGAAGCTAAACTATACGTTCCAAAAACCTCAGCCAACTTGATGCAGGGAGTTGTAGCACTAAAACCTTTGCATGTTTATTAATTCTCAACCTTGCTTTAGGCAAAATAGGACAATCTATATCTTCAGGGTTCCATGTATCTCTTCCAGTGGCCCAATAAATATTTTATGCAATGAGCTTTGGTGATGTTAGTGTTGAAAACTGATGGATTCTTGCTATTTTAAGTGGGAAACATACAAAATATGCCACTATGAGTAAAAAGGGATTTTGTGGCATAGAAACTGAATAAAGTTATAACCGTATATAAAGACCTAAAGTTGGTTCAATATAGCTGCTAAATCTTTTTTTTTTAAAAAGAAACTGAACATTAGAAAATTGAAAGAAAAATATACAAAAGTTGAAAACACTTGTTCCAAATATATGAGATTGAAAACAAAAAAATAAAGTCTCATAATAATAAGTGCCTTGGATACAATCCCAAAACATCTGGAGCATCACAAAGAACACCAGTGGCATTGACAAAATCACTGTCCATTGCAAAAAGCAGCTTTACTTGGAAGAACTTACATCCTGTGACAATACCTTTAATACCATCAAACATCATCTGCTTCACCCAGGTCCGTGGGAAGGAATCAACAGGTAGATAAAGATGATGAATCTAATCTAAACATCCAGTTGACTGTGCAACAAACCATACTAATAATGTAATAATAAAAACTCAGCTCAATCCGTACATGTTACATGGTCTTCCCACTTTGTATTCTGGTCTTTGCTCCCCGACTTTTTTTCTGTTTTCAGTAACCTGTAGCCATAAAAAGTTTTTCCACTCCTAGTATAAATCTCAAAGTTTGCTTTAATCTATGTTATGGCTTCTCTTCATGGTTTCTGTATGTAAATTGTGATTTTTCTCCCTCTTTTAAAATGGTAATAAAAATAATAATAATTCGTGAATTTTGTAAGAACGGTATTGAGGACAATAGAAATATTTCTATTGCTCATAAAGCCAATTCGGCCATTATGTCCAGTTCTCTGCAGCCTCAATGAATGCTTTTGTTATCATAAAATGCCAAACACACCTCATAATCAATATTCAAGTCATCAGAATCTCCCTTAGTCCGGAAATGTTGCATGTACTTGTCCACTGTGAAATTTACTTGCTTATTGAATCGTTCAATGAGAACTGAGTGCCAATGTTGGTCATCCAGGAGGCTGCCCAAGGTGACTGAGGTATGGCTGTTGCCAAAACGAAGCTTGGCATCTCCTGCGGAGACAGTAAGAAATTATAGTTAAATGAACAAAATTTTGGTTTTAACACCACACCCTTAAGATGAATGTCATTTAATTTATTTTATTTATTTATTTAATTAAATTTTTATACTGCCCTATTCCCGAAGGACTCAGGGTGGTTTACAGGGCAGCATAAAATACAATATAAAAATAGTATAAAATTAAATTAGATTAAATTACTTAAGCCCAACAATTAAAACAATATTAAAAGCTAAAACCCCTTCAGTCCAGGCCTGATAGATCAAAAAACCAGGTTTTCAGGTCCTGGAGAAATGAACGCAGATCGGGGGCGGTCCGAAGTTCCACCGGTAAATCATTCCAAAGGGCAGGCGCACCCACAGAGAATGCCCTCCCCCTGGGGATCACCTGCCGGCACTCCTTAACCACTGGCACCCTGAGAAGGCCCTCCCTGTGGGAGCGCACAGGACGATGGGAAGTTGATGCCGGCAACAGGTGTTCCCTTAGATAATCCGGACCCAAGCCATTTAGAGCTTTATAGGTCATTACCAGCACCTTGAATCTCACCCGGAGGGCAACCGGAAGCCAATGCAGCTCACGGAGAAGAGATGTTACACGGGAGTATCGGGAAACTCCCATAACATCTCGCGCAGCTGCATTCTGCACCAGTTGAAGCCTCCACGTGGTCCTCAAGGGCAGCCCCATGTAGACAGCGTTGCAGTAGTCTAGCCGGGAGGTCACGAGCACATGGGTGACTGTGCGTAGGGCATCTCGGTCCAGATAGGGCCGCAACTGGTGCACCAGACGAAGCTGGGCAAAAGCCCCCCCTGGTCACGGCTCCTATATGGTCTTCAAAATTGAGCCGTGAATCCAAGAGGACGCCCAAGTTGCGAGCCCTATCAACGGGGGGTAACACCTCACCCCCCCATCATTACTGTAGTGATGGAACAACCTGGTTAACCTGAGATGCCGGTATGCACAGCCACTCAGTCTTGGCAGGATTGAGACGAAGCCTGTTTCTCCCCATCCAAACCCGGACCGCCTCCAGGCAACGGGACATCACGTCGAGTGCATCACTGGGTTGGTTTGGGGTGGAAAGAAAAAGTTGGGTATCATCAGCGTACTGATGATACCCCACCCCGAAACCACGAATGAGCTCGTCCAGCGGTTTCATGTAGATGTTGAACAGGAGGGGAGAGAGGACCGACCCCTGAGGGACTCCACAAACAAGAGATCTTGGGGCGGACCTCTGCCCTCCCGTCAACACCAACTGTGAGCGGCCCAGGAGGTAGGAGGAGAACCACCACAAAACAGTGCCTCCCACTCCCAACCCCCTGAGACGCCGCAGTAGGATACCATGGTCGATGGTATTGAAAGCTGCTGAGAGATCTAAAAGGACTAGGACAGAGGAACATCACCTGTCCCGAGCCCGCCAGAGATCATTCACCAGTGCGACCAATGCCGTCTCCGTGCTTTACCCGGGCCTGAAACCCGATTGGTACAGGTCAAGATAATCAGTTTCCTCCAGGAACAGAGGAAGCTGATGCACCACCACACTCTCAACAACCTTTGCCAAAAAGCGGAGGTTGGAGACCGGACGGTAGTTATTTAAAACAGCCGGGTCCAGGGCAGGCTTCTTGAGGAGGGGTCTCACTACCGCCTCCTTCAAGGCGGCAGGGAAGATACCTGAATGATGAATGATGAATAGCAATAACAATAGCACTTATATACCGCTTCATAGTACTTTACAACCCACTCTAAGTGGTTTACAAAAGCAGGAAATTTCCCCCAACAATCTGGGTCCTCAGAAGGAGGGAAGGCTGTGTCAACCTTGAATCCTACTAGAATCGAACTCGAGGCTGTGGGCAGAGTTTGCCTGCAATACTGCATTTTAACTACTGAGGCACCAGGGTTCATTCATGAATGATGAATGTCATCTCTGGGCTTCTTTCCTGCTATTATTATACAATTATTTTTTAGCCTAAGAAATCCTTCACATTTGATTTGTTTTTCCATTGGAGAACATCTTTTCATATTCATTTCATTTAATGCACAACATTGTTAATGCAGAAGGATCTGCCTATGAATCCCAATATTCAACACATAAAATACACATTACTTCTGAATATACTTCTATACAAGGGACAATTTCCCCCATTTAGTACTCCTATCCCTAACGGGGTTTCTGCTCCAGATAAAATACATCTACAGTAAGAAGTATTCTACCAGTTCTATCTTGAATCTGCCCACAATATAGCCTATGGCAAAAAAGCAGAAATCTAGTCCAGCAGATTGATTTCTATGTAGTGCTGAAATATTAAGGCATTCATATCTTATAAGTATATTAGGAAAATTGTTACATTGCCTGATCTAAAGAGCAATTGAGTCTGTAATGCTTAAATGCACCATCTGGATTAATTGAAAACTTGCAGCAATAAATATATCAGATGTATTATAACCGGGGGGTAATGCAATCTAATTACCCCTCTTTTTTCAAACCATTACATCCAATGAGCTTTATTTTAATTTAAATGAGATTGTTATCTAGACAACTTCAAAGTGAACCATGGAAACAAAAATGATAATATTTGGGGAAACCAAACCAAATCTGAAGACAAAACATGGTTACATCACATCCATTTTTCACTTTTAATGCAATCGAAGAAAGATAAAATACACAGTTCACTAGAGTTGTGCAAAACATTTTGAGGTTGAGACGTTATGATCTGGAAACATCTTACCTTGAACTCAGAATGGAAACATTCCACATTGGAATGAACTGCTCTGGTTTATTGGAAATAGGCCATTCAGATTATCTGATAAAGTGAGAACATTCTCATTTTATCAGATAATCTGAATGACCTATTTCCAATGAACTTTAATTTCATTTCACTTCACTTCACTTCTATAATTATGAGACTTGTTTCAAAGATGAAGTGCTTTCCAGTCAAGGGCGAACAATTTCAAAATTGCATTATTTGGAGTGAGATTTTAATGGGACTTTTTGGGATCAAGAATGAATTTGTAATGGCATATTTTGGGTCCAAAACATTTCACCTTCAAAACATTGTGCTACTTTTCATCTATTCCAGTTTACCACAAAGTATATTTGTGATATTTCTTCTCTACCATTCCTTTAAAACAATAAAAAGTAACCCTATAATAAGAGACCCTACAATTACAATATGTAATTTAAATTACCACATTGAATAAGTAAATCATTGGCAAACAAACACAAATCACAAAAGGCTGTTGATTCTGGGCAAATTCAATCTGCCATTGCTGAGGTTGGGATCAGAGGCAACTGAAGAATTCATAGCTACCATGACTCTCATGGGCCTGTTCCAGTCCTAATGGGCCCAATGCAAAGATGGGACAACACATTAGATCTGATGTTCACACTGAAACAGATGAGATATAATTTGTTTTGGGGGACATTTCCATCAGCACTTTGTCATGGAGTTGTCCATCAGGGAGGAGGAATCAAATAGGATTGTCTACCACAGCATCTGATGATATAGAGCAGGGGTGTCAAATTCCCAATATCACGTGACGCTTTTTGCCATTGCTGGCAATGGGGTGAACACAGTTTTGCTATGATGCATCCGGCCCATGAGCTGGCAGTTTGACACCCCTGATATAGAGGGAAGCAAAGATAACTTTGGAGAAGTGCAAGACCTTTTAATTCAGAGGCTGTAAACATAGCAACTAGGAAAGTACCAAGATAGAGACTTAAAGTAATACTATCTTGATTCTGTAGGGTATAAGAAAGGACAGAGGGAAATTTTGTTAGGCTTCAAAGTTCTGTCAACAGTAAAGTCCCAATAGTCCTTGGTCTATTTTGAAGGGCTGACAGAAGAATCCAATGAACTTTTGAAGGAGCCAGCTTGGTCTAGTGCTTAACACTCCAGGCTAGAAAGAAGGAGACTATGAGTTCTAGTCCTGCCTTAGCAATGAAAGCTAGATGGGTGACCTTGGGCCGGTCATTCTCTCAGTCCAACTTACCTCATAGGATTGTTATTTAGGGGAAAATAGGAGGAGGAAGGTGTGTTGGATACATGTGTTGCCTTGAGTTATTTGTAAAAAAATAGTAAAAGTGGGATACAAATAAAGAAACAAGCAAGCAATTAAGCAAGCATGTGGAGAGTTTCCCAATGATTTCTAGTGCAGCGTAATGGTATGTGGGAATGATCTTGGGACATGGGAGGAAGAGCCATAGCCTAGAAAATGGTCTTATAAATGAAATTTGAGTCCAAAGGAAGAGCATCTCAGAAGGGACCATCCCTAATTTTCAGGAAACTGAAAACTGAAGGAAGAGAGGAATCATTTCAGACTTGCAAAATCCTGTTAATGCAACCTTAAAGAAAGAGCTAATAATCTGTTGCAGCTATGCTTCTTGTCTGGACAACCTTGAAAGGCTAACTAGCAGTTTTATCAGGTACCTAGTCAACCTCTGGAGTATTGAACATTGATACAATTGGTGTTGAGTGGTTTCTTCCTGTTCATCAGTCCTCCATAATATATTGAAGATTTCTGGGGACTGAATAACAGGAGAAATTTTGTCAGTGTGGGGTAAACAAAAAAGCAAATATGACGAGCACCTTGGAAGTAAAGATGGCAAGGCACCAACATACCTCTGGCCGTATTGCATCCACAGGTTCCCACCCAGAGTGACATTTTAGAGTAAGCCAGCCCCCATTAGTTAAGGCTGGACTTAAAGGATCAACAACAGGCCACTTTGACAACTTAGCAAGCATTTAGAGTTCATCCAGATGCTGGCCAATTGCAAAATAGTTTCAAGTTTTGGTCTAGTTGAGGTTGACCTTCCATTGGGGCAATTTTGGAGTCACAGACCTTGCTAGAAGAGTAAATGTCTGGCACTCCAAAATTACCCCAATGGAGGGCATGGACAGGAAGGCCTTTGCCCAGCTTTAGCTAATACATTAGTTACAGTTTTTCCTGGAACAGGAGTGCTGGTGAGATTACTAGATTATTGCAACTCATTCTACCTGGCCTTGAATAGACCATCCAGAAAATTTAATGGTGCAAAAAGAGGCTGCATATTTATTAGCAAGTTAAATTTGTTGCTGCCCTACAGTAGAACACTAGTACTATGTGAACTTCCAATTTGGTATCCCCCTTTGCCTCTCCAGTGACATTTAGGAAGCTTATAAAGACCTGGCTGTTCCCAAGATACTTCTGAGCATCTTTATGAGAGTAAGAGATGGTATTGTTGAAAATTTGTTTATGGTGATGGATTGTTGTATATTTGCAGAATTTCTGTTTTTTACGAATCACTTAGAATCAGTCCAGCTAAGGTAGCATGGAAGTTATTGTAAATAAACACTGAACATCTAAGAATAAATGAAAAATACCGAGGAAATTGATTTCAGATTGTATTTTTATATTTAGTAAATCTAAATCCTTATATTCAATGATATAGGACAGCTGTCACACATAATACCTTCTAAATGTGTTGAATGTAATTCACAACACTTTCACTCAACGTAGTGAGGATTTCCATGACATGCCTATTTATGTCTACATTTAAACTCAAAGCAGATGTTGCCTATAGGAGGAAGAGAGCAAGGAACACAAAAGGCCAAGTTTAAACCATGTAATGCTAAGCTATGGTTTAATATACATCTCCTCTTGCCCTAGTGTGAAAAAGTGAAGCAAACAGAGAAAGCACAATAATTTAACATTTGTTACATAGAACAGAAAGTCTTTTTTCTTCTTCTATATGCTCCATCACAAAATCTCAACAAAGGTATGGGCACCAACTTTAAGATATATGGTCTTCAAATCTCAGAATGCTGCCTCGGGAATTCTGGAAGTTTACGTCTACACATCTTAATGTTGTTAAGGTTGAGAAATGCTCTTCTAGGGATGAAGGGGGCTGCAACAAGCATTGGCTTAAGCCAGAGTTGAAGAAAACTGTAAATTCATATTCTTTCTCCGACACTTCCATTTTTTTCCTTGCAGGTACACTTTGTTTTCTCTCACACTATTTCTGACACTCTTTTCTCTCTTTTTGGAGCAATGGGCTGTCAAGAAGCATATCTACTGGTATTAACAAAAACCTGAATAAATAACTAACAAAGAGCTTTTCAGATTACATTTAAGATCATATGAAAATAGGTTGATAGGCATATTTGCCCACCCGAGCCTAGAATATAAGAGCTTCTCAAACTCAACTGCTGAAGATAATTGCAGGCAACTAATATTTATTTATTGAAAGGATCCAAGCATGATCTTATATCTCTCATTATCATCTCATTGTACTTCTCTAGGAAGACTTGCATCAAGAATAATGGCTTAAAAACACTCTTCAACTAGGCCACTTCCAGCACAACATCAGGCAATGCAATTTTAGCAGCAGCCATCTTTACTAAGTGGCACAATCATTGTGGCTTTTCTTGTACTGAATACGATGGCTTAATTCCCAGTGAAAGGAAGATTGCACTCTAAAATCTCATTTCCTTGAGCCTTATCTCTCAGCCAATACAGACTGTACCACACTGAGAGATGAACAGGACACAACTTTGTCAAGATTCCTTCTCTGACAAATTCAATAGTATCACTGATTAACAGGCCTGCTTTTATACATTATCTGAAATTTACTGTAATTCTGAGGCCAGTTATGCTTTTATGTGATTGTCAAATGATGTGTTCACACTGAAAAAAGTTACAATGAGAAGAAAAAGTATTTGTTTGCTTGTTAGATGTGTTCAGTCAGGAGCCCAGGGTGATATATTCTCCATCCGCTTCCTCCTCTTCCTGATACATCATGGCAACAATCCTGAAAAATAGACTGGTTTGAGAGAGAGAGAGAATGACTGACTGATCCCTATGAGTTTATATATTATATTCTGATTTGGAAGACTATTTAGCTGTGGTGGCACAGTGGTTAGACTGTAGCACTACAGGCTACTTCTGCTGCCTGCTGGCTGCCTGCAGTTTGGCGGTTCGATTCTCACCGGCTCAAGGTGGACTCAGCTTTCCATCCTTCCAAGGTCAGTAAAATAAGGACCCAGATATGCTGACTCTTTAAACCACTTGGAGAGGGCTGTAAAACACTGTGAAGTGGCATATAAGTTTTAAGTGCTATTGCTATAGTTCCCTATCCATGGGAAATGATGAGAATTGTGATAGTATATTGCTAATAAGGCATCTAGGAAAACTCTGGAAGAACAACGTCCTTTGGGCTGTTCTGCCAGGTTATTTAGAGCAGTGGTCCCCAACATTTTTGACAGTAGGGACCAGTTTTGTGGAAGACATTTTTTTACAGGATGGGATTCTGTTTTGCTCACTTGCTGCTGCTCACCTCCGACTGTGCAGCCCGGTTCCTAACAGGACATGAATTGGTACCGGTCTATGGCCTAGTGTTTGGGGAGTCCTGGTCTAGAGGATGAAAGTGGCCCTTTCCTTCATTTTTATCATGTGGGAGTGCTGTCCCCTTTATTTTCTTAAACCCAAGGGAGAGGTATGCTCTAGAAATGGGCTTTATGTCAGATCAATTAACCATACTGTCTTCTGTCATCTGTTAACCATACTGTCTTTGGATATGGAAAAAAATATACATCATGGCATGAGAGAAACCCTGGTATATTTGTCTCTTGCCATTCCTGGTTATGAAAGGCAATCAGAGAAATAAGTTTAATAAATTATCATTATCTGATTGGAAGGATATGGAGAATGACCAGTGTGTGGTACAGAAGCAAAGGACAGTATGTGTCATTTTTCTGAATATTCAGGAATATAGAGTAGGGTTAGAAAATCCATAAAAAGTAGAAAAAAATCTGAAAACAATTAAGCTCTACCAACACTTCTGGCCTTACCTACTATAGGTAGTCTTTGACTTAGAACTGTCATTGAGCGCCAAATTTATGTTGCTCAGCAAGACAGTTAAGCGAATTTTACCCCATTTTACAATCTTTCTTGCCATAGTTGTCATTGCAGTTGTTAAGTTAGTAACACGGTTATTAAGTGAATCTGGCTTCCCCACTGACTTTGCTTGTCAGAAGGTCACAAATGGGATTACATGACACCGGGAGACGCTGCAACTGTCACAAATCGGAGTCACTTGGCAAGCATCTGAATTTTGATCATGTGAGCATAGGGATGCTGCAATGGTCGTAAGTGTGAAAAACGGTCATAAGTGACTTTTTCAGTGCCACTGTAACTTCAAACAGTCATTAAACAAATTGTTGTAAGTTGAGGACTACCTGTATGAGCTTTACTTTTGTGCCCCCAAATACACTTTCCTTAGGTTTTCATCAGAGAATAAAATTTTCTAACTCTGTTTTTTTTTGGGGGGGGGGGGAAATCCCACTAACTTCCTTCTAGGCTTGCACACCCATGTTTATCTGCTCTACGGGTAGTCCTCAACTTACAACAGTTCATTTAGTAACCTTTCAAAGTTACAAAGGCACTGGAAAAAGTGACTTATGGCCATTTTTCACACTTATGGCTTGTGCAGCATTCCCAGGGTCCTGTGATTTACATTTGGATGCTTGACAACTGACTCACGTTTATGACGGTTGCAGTGTCCTGGAGTCATATGATGCCCTTTTTGCAACCTTCAGACAAGCAAAGTCAATGAGAAAGCCACTTAGCAACTGTGTTACTAATTTAAGAAGTGCAGTGATTCACTCAACAAATGTGGCAAGAAAACTTGTAAAATGGGGCAAAACGTACTTAACAAATTTCTCACTTAACAACATAAATTTTGGCTCAGTTGTGGTCGTACATTGAGGACTACCTGTATTTAAAGTTACTGGTGGTTGAAAGAATTCATGCTTTTCATGTGTGAGAGAGTTGGGAGCTGCAATCTTGGGCACTGCCACCAATGTGCTGGGCAAAGCATAGTCCAACCGCCTTTAGAAAAGATCCATCTGGAAAGGATTGTTCTGTCCTCATTTGTAACTGGAGAAACTTCTCAGCCATAATACCTACATAGAGGTTAATGTTATCACCGCTTAAAGTTCCACTTCTGTATAGATATTTTAAACGTAAGCACATCCATTTTCTTTAAATATTTATCTCTCTCTCTCTCTCTCTCACACACACACATATATATATATAAAACTGGTCAATGTATTTATATAACAAAGGAAAACTGAAAAACTGTCACTTGCATTATAAACAAATATAATAAATTGAAGATGGAGAAATGATATAGAGAAACTTAGTAACAAGTTCTCCCTTTAATCTTTTAGTTTGGTCTCCTTGGATGAAAGAAAATCTAGTTAAATTTAGCACATATAAATTAAACAAAATTAGCTGGCATCTCATTTCCAAAATGGGCCATTGCCATATACTGCCTGCTGGTTGCTCAAATTATGTTGAATAATATTCTTCAGCCATATAAAGTATATTAAGGGCTTTTCAGGCTGCAGATGTAGAATCCTTGGAACAAGAATAAATTTTTCATTCCAAGGTCAGAGAAAGGGCTCTGATAGCAGAACAAAGGGTTAGATAAACCTTTTCACCATTCCTCTGTATCAGCCTCTGAAAGCGGTTCTCAGCGCTGAGAGTAATTCTTAGAATTATTCATTAGGATAAGAGAAAATTAACTATGACAGAGGGCTGGCAGCTGTCATTGGCAGAATTGTATTGGGGTTCCACCCAGAAGAAACTTCATTTCACTCAGAATAAATTTCACAGCACTCGTTCCTCAAAATGAAGGGAAAAACAAGACAGCACAGGTAGTCCTCGACAACCATAACCGAGACCAGAATTTCTATCGTTCAGCAAGGTGGTTGGTTAAGTGACTCATGCCCAAAATTAAACAACTTTTTTTTAGTCATGCCTGTTAAGTGAATTACGGTAGTTTTTAAGTGAGTCAGGTAGTTGTTAAGTGAATCTTGCTTGCCCTTCCCCCCTTGACTTTGCTTGTTGCAAATAGAAATCGCATGACCCAGGGATGCCAACATTGTTGCCAAGCACCCAAATTTTGATCATGTGACTGTGGGTAATGTTTGTGTGAGGACCAATGGAAAGTCATTTGTTTCAGTTCATTTGAATGGTCACTGTAAATTGTTCATTTGAAAAATTTGAATTTGAAAAAAATTGAAAACAGTTCATTTGAATGACTGTAAATTGAGGATTAGCTGTACTACCAGAATGAGATGGAAAGACCTTTGTATTTCTTTGCCACGCTACATCATTAGGACATAGGAAATTTTCAAGGCTGTAACATTTGAATCTTTGGAGACAAAGGATTTGGCTGTTCTCCTAAAGAGGCAAATGATTTAATTTGATGTTCTGAATCTGTACCTGAATCAAAATACTTTTATGATTCATATTGACACCTTTCCAAACTTCAGTGCAGCTTTACCGCCAACATGTGTAATCAAGCTCCATATATCTGGAAGGATATGCACAAAAGTGCAACTGTATTAGGGAAAATTGGAAGCAGAAATGTTTCTGTTGTTCCAAATTTACCTATAAAAATCACTAGAGTTTTCAAAAAGCAGGAAATGGGACAGAAAAGTCAGAAACAAAGCCAACTAAAGCTTAAACGATTCATCCAACCTTACCCTTATGTTGCATAGGTGTATTTCTGCATAAAAAGGATGTCAGCATTTTTATTATACGCCTAAGAGTAACCAGTAGATTATAGTGATGATTGTAGTAGAACATAATAAGGATGGATAGCAAGTGACTAAAAGGTTCGCACATGAGTTAACTGTGGACCGCATAAGATGCAAGAAGAAAGTCCAGCAATAATCATGGCTGCAAATTGGCTGCCCCACAGCTTACACCTTTGATGAATGCAGTTATTGGAAAGTTATCCCACTGAATTGTTCTATGGATATTTTGATTATAATGCCCAAGATTAAGAAGGCATTTATAATCCTTTCAAATGTTAGCCTTGGTCATAGCTAAACTTTCAAAATATTGGCCCAAAGAAGCTGGGGGACTCTGCTGAGAAAAAAGAGAAGTGAACATTTCTTCCCTGTTTTTTTTTTTTTGGCAATTTGAGCAGCTGATCCCTTTAAGACTTTAGGGATTGCAATAGCACTAGCACTTAGACTTATATACCATTTCACAGTGCTTTACAGCCCTCTTTAAGCAGTTTACAGTGTCAGCATATTGCCCCCCCCCAGAAAAAAACAATCTGGGTCCTCATTTTACCAACCTCAGAAGGATGGAAGGCTTAGTCAATCTAGAGCTGGTGAGAAGCCGGTGAGACTTGAATTGCCAAACTGCTGGCAGTCAACAGTCAGCAAAATTAACTGCTGTACTGCATTCTAACCACTGCATCACCAGGGCTCTTGTAAATACCATTAATATTCCATTAGCGCTTTTCTACACTTGAGACAATATACAGCGCTATACCATCATTATTCTTCACCAGTAGATCACCAGACTGATGACTCGTTGCAGTATAATATAATTCCGGATCGTGGAGGTGGACGAACAGTGGTCAAGCAACTGGTATTAAATTGGAATAAAAGCTGGAGGCAAAGATGGCAGCCAGAATGCAATTAAGAGCCTCTGTTTTCTTTTTCTCTGCTCTTAACATTCACTCTCAAAATAATTGAAATGCCATTCCCTGCCTAAATTATGTATTAAGGAGATGGTGGCCACCGAGACTTTTTAATATAGCCTTGGTCCTTCGGGATTTGATATCCCCTTCTTTTATAGCCTATTCATTTACAAATTTAGAAAGTAGGCCATACACATGACTAGTGCATTGCATTCAGTTATGAAATAACCTGAGGTCTATTTATCAATATAGATAGTGCAATATTTTTCATATCTTGCACAAATTTAACACCATCCCTAATATGTCAAGGTAAAAGGGGATACATGGAAGATTATAGTTTTGGTAAAAAAAATGACAAAAAGTATTTTAAGAGAAAAATTGTCACTATTAAGAGAAGGACTAACATTGTCTATGCATTACATCACCAGTATGCTTTTTTATTTTTTGGCCACCCACAGCCTTCCTCCTATATACCAGCTGTCTCTTGTTAATTTTTGGAAGTCCTTCATTCTCTCTGCTTATAATCTGTGTGTAAATATTACATTGCTGTGCAATGGGAGGGGTGTCCAGGCCTTAAATAGGACTAGATTAAAAATGGATTCTCTCAGAGGTGTAATGCAAATTACAGGTCTCTCCTCCCATCTGCATTATTCATCTATCTATCCTTCTATTTATTGAGAAGGGATATGTATGCCAAAATGGATAATTTGTCAGGACCCACCCCAATCCACGTCTTAGGAAAACAAAAACTCTTGGAGTCAGTTCTAGTCCAAAAGGAATTTTTACTAGGACATGCTTGGTTGTGGAAATACAAGACAGGATTTGGTATTGTTTTACAAACTGAAACTTTATAAAGAGTTCCCGATTCAAGATTCCCCCCCTTCCCTCAACCCCATTTGGTCAGCCCCCCATCATTTTACTTCGTGTCATCCCTTTCGTGGGAAAAAGGAAACTTCGAATCTTTATGGTTATTGCCTTCTTCCTCTACAGATTCAAATGGAGACACAGGCCAGATGCCTTCTTCTCTAACCCTCCCTTTTGTTCCCCCAGTTCAAAAGGTTTCCCTTGGTCTTTGAAATAACCTAAGGCAGGCTGAATCCACATGCGCTCCTCCTTCCTCGGGAGATGGCAGAATCCATGGGGGGGATAATGTTTTAAACATACATTTATGAATGTGATATAAATGGATTCTGACAGTGTTTTAGAAATTTACATTACGGAGGAGAACAACACTTCTGTTTTGGTCAGTTGTAACTATTCATTAGGAGCCTCTGATTACTTAATTCAGAATGAAAATGTTTTGATAATAATAACCAAGTGAGGTCCTTCATTTATTTTAAAGGGAAGAGAATTGCCTTGCGATGCCAAATTATGCTTTTAGTCACCAGAAGAAGCCTCCCCTCTATTTGATGCTAAGCAGCAATTGCACAGAGGTTTCAAAGGGAGGAATTAAAAATGCAAAATAAGTGAGACTAGGGAGAAAAAAGCTTAGTGTTTTTTTTCCTACTTGGAAAATGCTATATTTTTGCATTATGGGTTTTTTTAAAAAAATTTCAGTATACTAATATATGGATATTTTAGGTTTCTTTTTATTCTTTTATTTCCTTGCCAACCAATGGCATGCTCATTGAAACATATTTAGCTAAGACACCTTAAACAAAATGGGGGGATGGTGGTTTAAGAAATTAAATTAAGATTAGTATAGATTAAATTAAGAAATTAAAAATCAGATGGTCTATCATGCAGAAGAACAGCCAAACCTGTAAACTAAATATGTGAAACATACAAAAGAGCTGGGACACACCACAAAAAGTATCTTTTAAAAAGGCTAAATGATGAAAGATTTCCTAAACTGGTAATGTCAGTGTCCTCATCTGAACTTGTTGATCTGCTGAGTTCCTGTCCTATAAGACTGTGTGACATGGGGATGGATTTGACCTCAGCAGTATTGAGATGGTGACTCATTTGTGAGTTATTAAGGCAGAGGAGCAGGGCACTTTTGTTCAAAAAGGCACTTGACACTCCACAAAACATGCTTTCCAACACTTCCTTTACCTGGAGGAACATTCTACACAGGATCACCTATATAGATGCAGAGGTCCATTTTATCTAGGAAAGTTAAGGACCGCAGCTGTTCTTCTCCACTATATAGAAGCAGGGAGGCCTGCCACTGAGGAACACAGGAAGGCAGCCTTTATCATGCTGAAAGCTCTGCACCTTTTCTGCTCTTATTACATCATCCCATGCATACCCCAAAGAGCGGAGCCTGTGGTTCAATGTTGCTTGCATCATTTTGACCATTTTGTGGAAGCCACTTTCCATATTTTTCTGAATCTAGAGACAGACTCTCCCTGCACAAAGAAGCAGTGAGCTTTAGAGAAGATGGCGGGGGGGGCACTTAGCAGGAGATTCTTTAGGCGAAAAGATGCCTTTTGAGTTAATCCTAGCCTAGCAGATCTGGAAAAAATAAGTACATCTTAAACAAGTAAAGTTTCTAGTCCATCTTCTTAATGGAAGATTCTATATAATGGAAAGTGTGGATGAACTTGGGAAACTGGGGATGAGACACTGCCTAGGAAACAATCAGACAAGACAGGGAGGAGCCCCTAATGGCTTAGCGGTCAGAGAAAGAAAAATAGGAAGAAGCCACTTAATGGATCAAACAGTTAAAAGTGACGATGGGAAGATAATAACTTCAGATTTGCAAAATTTAACATAGCCTTACAATAGGGTAGAATTAGTTCATCTAGTTGTGTTTCCCATCTTGTTTACCTGGGAAGGACGACAAATCATCGCAGTGTCTAAAAGCCCCCAACAACCAACCATCTCCTTATAGTCTTCATTTCACTTCATTCTTCAACTTCAAAAGTGGCCTAAGATTAATGGACCAAGGTCATCTGAGACAGCAGAAATTAGATACTAGAATCTTGCCAGCCAAATGGGTTTTGTACACAGTTTTAAAGAAAGAAATTGAAAAGGAAAGTCAGACTGGGGTGAAATGATCCAATCTACGCAAACCACAAACATTATTAGGGGTTTTTTTGTTTTGTTTTTTTTGTTTTTTGCAGACTGCATTAGTCATACTAGTGAGTGAGAAGCCTGTTTTGGAGGCAGCCTTTAAGTGTGATGCTTTTAACCTCTCCACTTAATCCTAAGGATTTAGCATTAGCCACAGCACAGAAACTTCTGTTTGTTATTACTGACTTACAGCCCACTTAAAATACAGAGAAGAATAGGTTGCTATGCAAAGAATGGGAACCCTGAAACCTGAACTATAGATACATATAGATAGGTAAAAATATAGATTAGGGCTCTACAATGCTTTGGATTCTGCTCAGAAGTGTTTTTTTTGGAATGAGGGTGAATACAACATCTCTTCGCACCTCAATAAAACAGCCACACAGAAGCCCTCAGGAATCAAACAATCCTGGAAAATGTTGCATCTATTGTGATGAAACCCAGGCAGGTACACAAATATTGTGTTTATGCTCCCATGCATTACAAAGTCTCTCTTTCAAATCAGATCCCAACCACAGCACGACTTTAGTATAAGTATAGAGATACTTCAAGTTACCATTCCTATGCTCAGGGCATGAGGTTTACTTTGAATCATCTTGCCTTAAGGTTTGTTCCTACCAAAGCAATAGTAAAGATAGGCAGCCTTTGTTTCCCTTCACTTTCTATCTTCAAAAACAAACTCTAAGGATTTTCGTTCTCTCAGGCCTCTGAAACAATATATCACCCTATATCTCTCCTATATCTTTTCCACAAATCTCTTCAAATATGTAAACCTTAAGAGAGTATTGCTCCCAAGCTTTTTTTCCCCCAACGTAGATTTTCAGAAGAAAGCAGCCTGAAGAAAATCGGAGACATTTTCCAGCACCTTTCATTTATTTCCTTTTCTGAAATAAAGCGATTCTTTCTTTCTCCTTCCAAATCTATCTTGCTGATTTTCTGCTCAATTCTACAGAGAGCTTCATATGTTCAGATGTTTTGTCACTATACTTATCCTTCACCCCACCTGCTAATTTTCTTACAGCTTCCTGCTTCCTCTTGCTTATTGTGACTAGAATAGTTGCCCCAACTTTACATGTGTGACTTGAAAGAAGTTTTAATTGGGTTAATCTAACTTCTCCACGTTGGAGCAATCTGGTTTATTGTGACACAATGCAAATCCTTTGGTTCAAATTTGCAAAGCATTTAATAAGCAAAATTCACTGGTTGAGGAACAATCTCCCTGTAATGCTGCTCGGCAAAACTGACTCATATACACATACACAAACCCACACAGATCCTAGTTCCACTGCCATTCTGCTCTTTCAGAATCAAACCGTTAAACTGCATTTGAAAGGAAGTGAAATTAACAAAGCCTAAATAAAATCACTGTTTACTGACAAACTAATTTTTATTTAATCAGCACATACTTGAATGGCCAAGGCTAAATGCAGCCAAGGAGGTTCCAAATACGATACATTTCTAAGTGAACTATCCAGTGGTGGGATTCAGATATGTGAACAACTGGTTCTCTGTGTGGATGTCGCTTCCAGAAGTCCGTTCTGGGCCTGGGCAACAAAAAATTAGCTACCGGTTCTGCTGAAGTGGTGCTAAGTGGCTGAATCCCACCACTGGAATTATCCCACATTATACCTAAGCAAAGCACACTGTTTCTGGCTTCAAAAGTAAGGAGCAGGCAAGGAACCCTTTTTTTTTTTTTTGTAGAGAAGTTATGAGTAAGTGGAATTAAGTGCAATCAATCCATTTTGTGAATTAACGTCATTCATGCAGCATGGATTGCAAAACACCCAGGCATAGACCTCCTTGAAACCAGAATCCTATATATACTTCTGCAAGTGTACCTCACTGCAACGGAAAGGATTTTCTTTTAGACAAATACATATTGCATTGGGTGCTAAATAGCAATTCAGTGTTTCAGAATCTTTAGTACCATGGAAGTAATTACGTGTATCAGTCTCAAAAGTAAATCAAACACACCCACTTTTGAGGAAATATACTTAGGAATGGACTGAATAGAAGGTGATCTGAGAATGCAAATTTGTTCACACACCTTGCCACTTGTGTTTTCAAGCCAATGCATATCTTCATGCAAAAAATACTCACAGAGACAGTAATACTTTAATTATTAATACTCAGAGAATTAAAGCAACAACTTCATTCGTTTTAGTGGTGATTCGGGCAGCTCATAGTCAGAACAGAATACAAGTTTATACCGTATATGTGTTTGTGTCTGTCTTTGCTTTTGTATAAGAAACACACAGAGAAAGAAAAAAAAATAAGTGACAGATGCAATATCTCTCATTCAAGACACAGGGTCATTTCAGAAATAACTTTGTGGCTATAAATGTCCAACTTTGCATGGTTTCTGTGTGGTTAACATAACATATACCCTATCATTGTAACAGCTGGTTGAGAGCTAGAATATCTTTTTCACACTCTTTACCAGCATTTCTCAACCTTGACAATTTTAAGATGGGTGGATTTCAACTCCCACTGCTCTATACAATACTTAGTAATTTTATTAGGACAGGGAGGAAGGCCCTAGCAAGGATATTACATTTAAAGGTTGAAGTATTACAATAGGTACTGGTAGAACTAAGATTTTGTTTTCAGATTAACAAGTACAGAATTACAGGTATAGTCAGTTGGTATGTTTTGCATCATGACTGTGGCATGATAATTAGAAATTAGAAATTCAATTATTCCATTTATATTGACAAAGCAGCTTTAAGATCCAGCACCCTTTCAAATTAAAAATGGAATAATTTGTGAAGGGTTCTCTTTCACTTCACCACCTACTCCCACCCCCATCACAAACTCTAAAAAGCCTGCTCTCCAAGCTGTGGGAAGAAGCCTTATTTATTTCCTTCTCTCATTAGTGCTTCTTGGAATAACTACGTTATGACTGATGTTAAAAATCATACATTCCTCCTTATTCTATCTTCTAACATGTAAAAGCAACTGCCATGCCCACATACTTTCCTGCTGACTCTCAGATGGGCAGACAGCCCTTCAACACAGTGGAGAAAGGTCAGAAAAGAGCTAAGAGCAGGAAGAACTTTATGCAAGATAAGTTGAAATGTTTGGACAAACCCAGGTTGATGTGCAAGGAAAGTTTCCCATTTTGCAGCTCCAGGGTAATATAATCTCCATGCTGTCCTTCGCCATGAAACAGGACCCCATCTCCCTGCATGCTCTTGAACTTCAGAGAAACCACGTCTTTGAAGGTGCTCATCAGCTTTTGATTGAATCTGTAGAGGAGGGAGCTCCTCCCATCAAAATCTGCAACATCAGATTCTGTGAGGAAAGCAAGCAAGCATTAATATGAGGATTCACAGACCTGGACACATACAAACATACAAACCCGTACATTTCAAGAGCAAACATAACGTTAACTGGTTTTGTGCTTTAGGCTTTAGTGGAATATCTTGTTTTGACATTGTTTGCCTCCCAGAGTTTCCTTGGAGAAATGGGTGGCCCGTAAATGGAATTAATAAACAATTCTCAGGAATCCAGAATTCATATTTGCAGATTTCTTTTAAAGAGTTATCCAGAATCATGTTTTCATGTTTATTCTTTTGAGCAGGGTAAAGTAGTGTCTGTGCATCTTTATTATTTATTGTTTATCCCACCTTTATTACTTTATAGATAGCTCAAGGTGGCAAACATTACTAATATTCCTTCCTCCTCTTTCCCCCCCCCCCACAACAACAACCCAGTGAGGTGGGTTGGGCTGAAAGGCAAGACTAGAGCTCAGAAGACTCCTGCTTTCTAGCACGATGCCTTAACCACTAGATCAAACTGCCCCTCCCTTTATATTACAATTCTCAAGAGAAAAGCAGAGGGGAAAGGGGCCTTTTAGAGTAGAACTCATTTTGTGGCATGACAAACTCTAAGGAAATATATTCCTGGGCAGCATTACTTTTCTTTTAAAGCAAGTGAACACATTTTGAGGGCTCAGGGCTGCCATCAGCTCTTGTATTGTACACCATGGGCCACACCGTAACACCAGCAGAAAGGAGTGGGTGGAGTCCAACTGAAATTAAATAAGCTTTAATTGGCTTTTAGGAGAATATAAAAGTAATTAAATAGAAATAACATTAACGCTCAGCTAAGTGGCAACACTTAGCTGAAGATGGGCGAGCTGAACGCTAAGCAAGGTCAGACCAGATTAATACATATCACAAAATTCCTGGGCTGAAGAATAGATTGGAAGGTTAAAAAAAACCCTCAGAAAAAGGCAATGGCAAACCACTTATCTAATGTACAACACAGATCAGAGCTGAAGGCAAGGGCAAACTACCTTTATATTACTGCCAATAAAACAGCATGGAAGCAGTCATTAAAAATTGAGGTTGACTCAGGGGTGATTTTACTTTAATATGTTTACTCCCCATAAACGTAATAATTTCTCCTTTCTGTCACCTGAAAAATGGCTACACCTACTAGGATCTCCATGGGATATCTCCAAGGCTTTGGATGTTATAAGTGACCCTTCAGCATCAGGATATATACTTCTACTTTTTTTAAAAAAAGGTAGGTAGCTACACAGAAAGATGAATTGGCTCAGAAAACCCATCTATATGGGTTGCAGCCTACACAGCATCATATTAAAGTAAACCTTTCCTTAGAGGTATATGAACACCTCTGTGCAATCCTTCTAAAGCACGTTTGAACTAGAATTCCAGTGTTTCATTTTAAATCCAGCATTCAGCATCGCCTGCTGGCTCTTTTCATAATATTGGTAATCTCGTGTTTTGTAACAATGATAGGAAGTGTGATATACACAAAACTTCTTTTAAGGAGGGGGGAATTGAGAAGCAGATTTTTCTGGCCCCCATGCTTGGGAAAATATCAAAGCAGATTGGATTTTTCAAAAATTCTTAAATGAGGAGGTAGACTCTTCATGCCTCTGTCAGAAGCTGCTGGGCAGTTTTCATTTTGGCAAAATAGCCTGGAAGAAGTTCAGGAATCTTGAAGACTAACATTCTGATTTGTGCTTTGGGGCACTGAACTGATAACAGAACACAGCCTTGAGTGTTTTGTAATACACACAAATCCCCCTCCCCACATTATACAGGTAAGATTTTTTTTAAAAAATCAACCAGAACAAAATGCATATACCAACTAGATGCCTAGTGAAAGCTAGAAGTAGAATAGAACGGAAGACTTTATTGGCCAAGTGTGATTAGACCCACAAGGAATTTGTCTCTGGTGCCTAAGCTCTCAGTGTACTTGCAAAACAACTAAGTAATAATAATCATAATAATAAAGGATAATAACCATAATAATGACATCAATAGAGAAGGTAGTGGAACAGATGAGGATAAAAGTAATATAGCCATACTACATTGGTAATATATTTAGACATAAGACAGAACTGTGGAAATTAATTCAGCAGAGTGATGGCATGAGGGAAAAAAACTCTCTGTGTCTGATTGTTTGGGCATGCAACAGTCTGTAGCAGCATCCTGAGGGGAAAAGTTGAAACAATTTGTGTCCAGGATGTGACGGGTCTATAGATATTTTCTCACCCTTCTTTCTGACCTGTGCAGTATACAGGTCTTCAATGGAAGGCAGGCTGGTTGCAATAGTTTTTCTATCCGTTGAAATCTATACCTGTCTTGTTTCATTGCTGTACCAAACCAGACAGTTATAGAAGTACAAATGACAGACAAATAGGATATGAGAACAGGAGTACTCTCCCCAACAATGTCCTGGTGGTTAGAATAAATTTATAACCTTGGCCACCATGTAATTATCCAAATTCCTTCTTTGACACCAATCATACATAAAGCTCACAATAGGTAATATTCTAATTTAATTCTTATTAATAATCTCCTAAATATCTCAACAACTTAAAAAGTATTACTACTTTGAAAAGAAAACAAAATCAAAAATATCTATTTTCTTGCTCTATGTCATCTTATATCAGGGATCTTCAAACTTGGCCCTTTTATGACTTGTGGACTTCAACTCCCAGACTTCCTCAGCCAGGCACGCTGGCTGAGGAATTCTGGGAGTTGAAGTCCACAAGTCATAAAAGGGCCAAGTTTGAAGACCCCTGTCTTATATTGACTGTTTTTTTCTGTATTTACTGCATGTAGATACATAACCACTGTATTGCTACTTTTCCTCCATGGGAGGTTACTCTCGTTCTTTGATCATTTTGGCTGCCTTCTTCTACACTTATTCCATAGATTTGATGGATGGTGTCAGTAACAGGTTTTTTTAAATTTCCTTTCCTATGGATTCTTAGTATGAACTTTTGCTACTCCATACCAGCAGCTGCCCAGATCAATGTTCTCAAGATGATATCCATCACAGCATAATTTTCCATGGCTCAGACCCAATTCTGGTTTTTTTTCCCCCAATAACCTTTCCAATTTATTTCCCTCCAGATGTGTCAATTACTATCCTGGCTGGAGTTTGTGGGGTTGAAGTACAGAATGAGGAACACTGGTATTTAGTATACTCATAATATAGTACGTAGCTGAAGCTATGGAGTATACAGACAGCTGAACTAGAAATGCAAGTGCTAGTAAAAGGCAAGAAGGCATTTGAGGATGTTGAAGGAAATCTCAAGGTACACCTTCATTTTTCTTTCTGGATAGGGATTCAGGTTTCTGCATAGGGATTTAGGCTTGTCTTCAGAATGAACCTTCTTCTCTTATTAAGAAGGTATAATAATTAATAGCATTGTAATTTCAGGATGAAAAGTGTAGATACAATAGTATTAAATAAATAAATAAATGTTAACTCTTGGACCAAACATTCCACAACTATGAAAATTATGTTGCCTTTACTAAATTAGGATGGGAGAGCGAGCTCAGAACTTCTGTTTAGAACTAAATATGATGCCACACTTTGCTTTTGTATACATGCAAAAGATTATGAATTTTTTAATTAAAATAATAGTTTTTATGGTCACAGATAAGAATTCCAGATAAAAGTATATTAAAATAAATTAAATAAAAATGAACTAGGATAAAAAATATATTACAACTGGTGATGGGTTCAAAATAAGATATACTTTTAAAAGATGTTTTTGGAACACTCATTTTAAAAAGTTTCAAAATAAGATTTTAATAACTTTTGACTTTTAAGAAAACTATAGTATTCTGTGTATAAAATCTCAAGTCAGTTAAATAAAATCTACCAACTGTCACTATCAAAATGAATTGCCTCCAACACAATCAGCTTGTTGCCCAACCCTATACTTTACTTTCTGATTGACTTTCACTGCCCTATTCTCCCTTCCCCTTGATATTATTATTACATGCTTCACTTATTCTAAATATTTGGGAATCTTAGGACAGTAAATTCAGAGCTAAGTTATATTATTTCCTGAAGCTGAGTTTAAATGTCCCTCTGTGTTAGCAAAGTCAACACTTTTAAAAGCCTACAGGACATTCAGACATTACTTCCTTCATCTGCATTCATGGTGCACCCTAAAGGAGATTGCTTTACCCTTATATGTAACATAGTCTACTCTGATTCTGAAAAAAAGGGCTGTGGTTGGTGTGTATGTGTGTGTGTTTTTGTGTGTATACATGAATGCAGGGGGGATGGTCTGTTATTCTTTGTGATAGTCTAGCTATGATATTAACCAACAGCATCCTTGTGCTTATTATGTTATAATAAACCATCTGGCATTTTTCCCCAATCACTTTTCTTTTTTACATCCTACTTCCCTTCACCCCATGCTTCATGCTACCAGAAAAGAAAGTGATTAATTGGTAGGTAGCTAATCCCAAGCAAGAGGTCCAGTCAAGGTGGAAATAATTCTGCTGATCTGGCATGGAATAATTTGTTCAGTTTTGCATCCTACTCACAGATTCTAGTGGGAGTTGTCAATTCTACTTAGGCATTTCATTTAAGATCGGAAAAAGTGTTTTAATGAACAGATTTAAGTTCAAATAAGGTTAATATCAGCACTTTATCACTCTGGGTAACCTATTCAAAGGTAATAATTAGAGAAATGCAAATGACACATATTTGCACAGAAAATTCTCAGACAGATTGGTCCTGCTGAATAACAAGGTAGAGAAGAGCTACTTTGAGTGGAGAAAAAAAAAACAAACCATGTAGAACGTAGTATAAAAAAAATTCTCTGTTACTTGGCAACAACCTACTTTGTATGTAGTGGTCATTCTATATAGAAGACATTTGTGGAGTAACATTATCGCAGAGTGGGTTGGGGGAGGCTCAATGTGGCATCAAAGATATAGGATCTGTGGATGAATGAAATCCTTTGTGAACCCAACTGATCATTGTCAAAGCTGGCATTCTGAAATCTAAGAGTCATCAGTGGCAGTTTGCATGACAACAAATAATTGGCTTTTATTTGAGCACATTGAAGAGCCCTTCTATGTCAAAAATCACACATTTTTTTTCAGAACCCAACAAAGAAAACAAAGTCTAGCAAGGTGAAATCTTGCCCAAGCCCAGCTTGACTTCCCATTAAGCGGTTTGACAGCAGAAAACATTCTGCAGGCAGAGAAGAAAAACAGGGGAAGTTCTTTGAATCATTTCAACACACCATTCAGAATGAGAAAGAGGCAAAGGGAGCCAGTAAGCATGCTGTTTGATCAATGTTATTTCCAGGCACATATCCCTTAGAATATGCTAAACCATTAGAATGCAGATGGGAATAAGGGAGGATTTGAAGGGGAGTGATGCAGACAGGACAAAATCTGTTCCATTCTTTTGAACCAGAACAAATCTCTCAGCTGACATTGCAAGTGATAAAGGGTGGTGAGCAAAATCAGACTCCTGCCTTTAGAAAATCTGGCATTAAATGTAAGTACTTACACAATTTATAAACGTGAATGGATGTACTCGTTCTACAACATATATAGCCCAGACTTTTATAGAGAACAAACCTATAGTCTGACATAAGGAAAATTATGGCAAAGCACTAATGCACATCTAACAGCCTTATAGACAATAAAAAAAGTCCAATGCATACATTGAAGTGGATGTAACTTATTTCAGTGGTGCACATAAAGCTGCATTGCTTTTTTTGCCAGTCATAAAAAGGGCATAAAATCCTTAACCCTTTTTAAAGATTTAAGTCAGATCCAGGCCAAGCCTCTGATGCTTTAAATTTACACAAGTTTCCCCGTGTCCATCTTTGCACCTCATAAACTAGAAACTGGAACTTATAAAAGTAGCCCAACATTTCAATTGCACAATGCTTTGTTAAAGATTGTCATGTTCACAGAGCTCAGATAGAACCTTCTCCAATATAGATCTTCTTTCAATGGCTCTCCTGAAAAAATGCAAATGCCACATTTCCACTGATGCTGTGGAGAACTGAAAATGTTTATTGATTATGTCCAATAAAAAAAATCTAGTATCCCTGATTTTTTTTTTTTTTTTGGAAAAGAAAATGTTTAAAAACTTATGTATGCATTTTTTGCTTGATCCTAAACAGTGGAATTTTCTCCTTGGAAAGATTATATGATGCTTCTTGTCTCTTTTTCTTTCAAATCTTCTTTCAACTCTACCTTGTTTCTGTTCCAGTTTGAGCCTTCAGTTAATGAGCACTCATTCAGAGTTACAAAGGCACTGAATGAGCAGTGGTTACAACAAGTGCTCAAAGTTCTGGCTGTTTCAGCATTCCTGTGGCCACACTGTGATACAAATGCTTGGCATCCCACACACAAAGTCAGTAGGGAAGCTGGCAAGAAAAGTCACCCTCACCCACACACTCAACCTCAGACCCTCTGCATTTCCATTGTGCCTTGCTGGCCACCTGTATAATTTCATATACTCCCCAGCCATTCAAACAACATCCCCTACTCACAGGTAGCCACCTGAAGCCCAGATACAGTGATACTGCACTTCTCCTGCCACCTCGATCATTGGGGACTGCAGAAATTGCCATCACCAAGCAATGTGGTCACATGACATCATACTTTACAACCACAGTTTAGGAACAGAAATTACAGTCTATTGTCGTCATAATCTGAGAACTACCTGTATTCATTACTGTATTTACTCACTTTCATTCTTTCTTCTCTTGGTCTCTTTTTTCTCTTTTGGGTTATTATTATGAACATAAGATTATTCTTCCTTCTTTTTTTTTGCTTATGAAAACTTAGAAGTCATCTTGTGTAATAATGTTATATCTCCTTGCTAACTAGAAATATACTGGTGGAACAACATGTTTCATCAGCATTTGGCAAATTTTATTTATTTTTTATGCTATCTTTGGATCTTTCCAAGAGCTCTCACAACAAATTATAAGTACAAAAAACATCAATTCACTTAAAATAGAAAGAAAAAAAACCCCAACTGTTAAGTCACTGGAAATATTAAAATACACTAAAAACTTGGAAGAAGAAAAAAGACATTTGCAATGCCCATCCCAAGGAACCACAGAGCAACAAAAACATCAACAAAAGTTTGTGTTGATACGCTGAGGATCTTGTTTATAACTACATATCAGCTAAGTTTCCCTAACTGAAAGCTCCTTATTGTTATACTACTTACTTAATGGTTAATTGATAAAAGGTAAAAGTTGACTGCTTATGTGTTAATTGTTTTATTCCATACTTCAGGGCAACTAGCACAAAAAAATGGAAAGTTCAATCAAAATACATACTAAAAATAAAAAATAAAATAAAAAAGCTATACATGATTAGCCTATTTAAAATTTCTTAAAAGAATAATAAAATAAAACTGAAAAAAAAATCAAGCCATGGCTATTAAACATCAAAAACATCTGCCAGGCTATCACTCCTTTACATGGACGATATGAAGCTGTATGGAAAAAAGCACCCAAAACAGAGTTGCTGCTCAACACTATCTGTATATATAGCCAAGATATTGCAAGGGAGTTTGAACCCAACAAATGTGCCACCCTCACCATGAATAGGGCAAAAATAGTGAAAATTGAAGCAATCAAGATGTCCTCTGGAAAATAATATCAAGTTTCTGGATAAAGATGATCAATACAAATATCTGGGCATCCTTGAAGCTGACGTCATCAAGCACACTGAAGTCAAGAAGGTTAGAAGCAAATACATCATGAGAGTAAAGAAAATCGTAAGTTTGAAACTTAGTGGAGGAAATGCCATGGAGGCAACTAACATCTGGACAATTCCAGTCATTAGATATCACAGCTGAAATAATGGACTGGACTCAAGTAGGACTAAAAACCATGTGTAGGAAGACCAGAAAAATAACACGACTGAAACACGCCCTTCATCCATGCAACAGTGTTGACACACTCTATTTACCAAGGACTGTAAATGGATAAATCCAGTCTAAACATTTGGCTGACTGTGACTATACATAATAATATAACATCTTTAAATAATTCAAATGGGCACCAGAATAGATTTTCTAGGAAAACTATAGGTAAATAAAAAGCCATACCTAAGAAATATTGCTAACCTTTGGTTATTCTCAGGCTTTCAAATATTGGTGGAACCAGAAGAAGACCTCTAAAGATCACCTTCAACTACAAGCAGGTTTATGTGGGGTAGTCAAAAGTGTTATGCTATGTAGGGCAAGGAGAGTGATTTATTTAACTTTAAGTTAAAAAGATTCATTTAACTTTAAGCCTTCCCCAAATTCACATCCATTTGCCTGCATTGGACTTTGACTGGAAATTATGGGACCTTGAGATCCAACTCTGGAGGACACCAGATTGAAGAAAGCTACTATAAAATATTCTCAATTCCTAGACAAGAATCAACATCTCAGCAGGAACCTATCAAAAACTCCACGCTGTTGATGCATGGCCTGTTCACTCTCCCTACCTCTTTGACATTCTTCTCTTTTGGTCCCTCTCACCCAACCAGAAGCAACCTACTCTTTGCAAACATATACACTGATTACCAGAAAGGACTTCTAAATATTGTATAAGGTGAGAATTGCATACAGCATGAGAAACGCGGATAGAGTGATTCCCATTTTGCTCTCCTCCTCCTCCCCCTTCAAAGAGGCTGAATCCCACTACCTGCCAAGGAATCTCTGCAATGTCACTGAGCTTAATATCTTAGACCCCTATTATGCCTAAGAGCTACTTAAGATACTTGTGCAATTATCCTGATCTTGGTAGCTGTTTTATTCATTTTTCTTTTAACCTGTGTTCTAAAGACTTAAAGTGTCAATTCATAAGCATTTATGCCCAGTACATTAATTTTACCTCCTGGCATGAAAGACAAACCCAGTGAAGGGAGAAAGAGAGAGAGAGAGAGAGAGAGAGAAAGGATAAGGAAGGCTGGCATAATTGTTTTGCTCAAAAAAATACAAGTTTTTTTTTCATTCTCTGCTGTTCAGCATTCCCCTCCCTATCAGTCTCCAAGGGGAAATGAGGCTTCTTCATCTCAAAGGATGTCCGAGCCGTCATTGGATTACAGGGTTTCTTTTTCGCCCTCTGTCCCCTCCATTTATTTCTCACTAGCCAGTTTGCAGAATTTACGCTGGACTGAACTGATCCTTCTTAGACCATTACTTATTTGGAGAGTACAATCAGCATTTGAAGTGTGGCTATAAATCTCATTCTATTTAAACAGAAAACAAAAAAGAAAATATATACACTTGGTCAGCAGAATTTGCTGGCAATATGCTAACAAGACCATTTTGAAATGTAAGATAAACTGTTTTCCTGCCTGGCATCCTGAACAATCAACTTTCCATTCATCTGCAGATGTCATCTGACATAACTCTGGTTGTTTGTCTTGTCATCATGCCCAGATTGCTATACAGAACCAGGTAATAAGTGGTTTATGCATCTTTATTATGTATAATCTTACTGTTTGCCCCCCCCCCTTTTTTCCTTCTTTTAAAATTGAGAAATTTTCTATGAAAAGAGGTGGCACCAGGTGGGGATTGTGCCTCCATGCTCACATAGAGAATACTCTCTAACTCTGTGCATGAATATTTCGCTACAATAAAGACATTCATAGGTATGTAGCTTTTTACTCATTTATTTATTTGTTTGTTTGTTACATTTATTTGCCACCTATCTCACTGTGGTGCTACTCTAGGTGGCTTACAATAATAAAAAGGAACAAAATGAAAGGAGTATAAACAGCACAGAAGTAAAATAATAGAACAATAAAATAAAGAATGAAAAAAGACAATGAGAATACATCAATATGATAACCAAAAAGATGGGCAGGTGGAGAGCACAGCATAAGGGAGTTATGTAGTATTAAATATGGATATGCTTGGATTAAACAACATGGGACATGGAATCAATAAGACTTACATTACCAAACCAAAGAGGCTACCCACTGCAACAATTCTGGGGGCCTTGAATTTATTTGGGCCTGCACTACTAGAAGAGGTTTTTCTCAGCCTTTAAGCTCAATAGTGACAAGTGCTTGCAGGATGGGAAGCTTTTTCAACGTAATTAGAGAGACTTCCAAATTAACCACCTCTAATAACTGTCTTCTGGAACCATTCAGTCTATATAAGTGTGCCCATGAAGGATGGTTAGTGCCTCCTCTACAGCATTAGCCAGGTCCTATGGCATGGCATGACATGGCACGGCACAGCGTAACAATTAAAAGAAAACAAAAAAATAGCATTTGCCTCCTCCAAGGAACCTATGGAACCAGAATTAACTTTGGTGTGTGCAAGCAGTCTTCAAGCTGCCTGGAAGAAGAGGCTTTCCTCAGCCTTCTCCCACAGCCTCCTTTCAGCTTTTTCTTCTATTTTTGTGAAGATTAGTAGTATTCCAAAGCAGAGCAAGGCAAAGCAACAAGTCTCCCTGCTCCATCATAGAAGTATTTTTTATTTTATTTTATTTTATTTTATTTTATTTTATTTTATTTTAATTCCATTTATATCCCGCCCTTCTCCAAAGACTCAGGGCGGCTTACAAGCTTAGCAGTAGCCTTCATTCTATGTATATGCCTGCTTATTAGGGCTTTCACACACACCCCAAGCGGCATTATTACAAAGTCAGCTTAATTGCCCCCAACAATCTGGGTCCTCATTTTACCTACCTCGGAAGGATGGAAGGCTGAGTCAACCTTGAGCCTGGTGGGACTCGAACCTGCACTAATTGCAGGCAGCTGGTGTTACTTAAGGAGGCATTAGTCCACTGCTCCACCAAGGCTCATGTGTGTGGGGGGTGTTTGTATGTTAAACTTTATGAAGAACTTTGAGATGGTGCTTTATTTGAAGCTTCATCAAAGCAAAATAGCCCTTGAAAAGCTTTATGTGGGTTCATGCAGTGTCTAGAAAGTTTATGTCCTTCAGAGGAAGAATTGGTGATTTGATAGGAATATCTCAGTTCCGTATTAATGATAGAGATGAGTCATAACCTCTGTTTCTGCTTTCAGAAATGGCTTGAATATATCTAAATAGATTGAATTGTTGCAGCTTTAGGATCATGGTTCACTCAAAATTAATTTACACATGATCACTTCTCAGTGATAACAAAACAATGGCCACCTACACATCTTGCTTTTGCAAGTTATCTTTTTTTTAAAAAAACACCAAACTTCAGCTGCTTGATAACCCCTTTCGCAAAAATATAAAATAATGACATTCCCCCCATCAACTTTGTCCAGAAACCCTGTGACTCAGACTCCACATTGCCAGTTTCACAGGTGTCCTTTGTTGAAAGAGCAAGTGGCAACCAATTCATTCCTGTTGTGAGAATATTTGGCTTTTGAGAGGTTTGGTTCTGGTCTGTACTCCAAAAGATGACAAGTCAGAAAGTGGTAGGGCAAAATCTAAATTTGATTTCATTTCCATTTGTCTTCAATGGAATTCAAAATAAATGACATTACTATCATTACTCTACAATGATACTTAATATTTTGCTTCTTCTATCATATTGAAAATCAGAACCTGAATATCTATTTTGGAGAATTATTTTGGGCTGTAGATAAAGTTTTTCTGGGTTAGTCCATTGCCCTGGACTTCCAAAATATATTGTACAACTCTGTGGAAGAATTATAAAAGAAGTCTGAACTTTTACTTCTTTTTCATATTACTTGTTTCAGTTTTGCTATTCCCATGCAGAGTTCAGAGTGAGTAGACTTTAGTAGTAAGAGAAAAGATATGGAGTCACGGATAATGAAATAGTAACATTCATAGCTCTTGGGATCTTTATCAAGGGTAAAGGAAGATGAGCATATCTTGGCTTCTTGGCTAATAGGCATGCCCTGCTTTCTGTCCTTTCGGTCTTAACTGATTAAAAAATATAAGCATCTTTTAGAAGGCTCTTTTACCAATTTCCATCCTTGCTTAGCCATGAAGGTAGCAATCAAGATGGTGCTAGCATCTACGCAGTTTAGGGCTTTATACTTTGAATTATATCTGAAAAGCATCTGGATTAGTATTCCAAATGATCCTCGTATTGTGCACTGGTTGCCTTCATTTGCATTAGTTGAAGCTTCTGTATATATTGAGGATTGTACCATGCAAAGCACTCTGCAGTAGTCTCTTTGTGATGTAACCCATTGTCATCACACATCACACTATCTCTGTAGACCACATTTTACAAATAACAGATTTTTAGGCAATGTATTTTCTTCTGTACTGCTTTTCAGCCAGCCCATTACATTTCCTGCAGTATTATTTTTCCTACTTTGCTCTTTAGATTACTGGCCTTCCACTCCCTTTTTTTCTTTTATGACATATTTGCCAAGTTATATTTTTGGTGTACATCAGCTAATTCATTAACTAATTTAAACATTGTACATATGCAAATTATCAATGGCAAAAAAGTGCTTCAAGAGTGTGCACAGGAACTCCTGTGGCACCTTTCTGAAATACATCCAAATGTACATTTCCCTAGGTTTGAGTTGCAATTATGGAAAACAATTGTGAAAGTTTAAAAAGATGCAACTGTTGTGTATTCTAGAGCATATTTTTGTCTTTGAATCCAAATCATTGCCCAGCCCTAATAATTCCACCGAAAGAGTTGTCATGATTGCCAGATATTTTCTGGACAGAACTGAAGGTGACACAAAGAGAGAACAGAATAGAACAAGAATGCACAAGTATACATTAAATGTCTGCATGTATAGCATCTGAATTGGTGCTCAGCTGGACAATAGCACTATTCTCCTGCCCATTCTGATATTTACAACTTGAAGCTAGGTTCACACAGTGAGCTTAGACATAGATAATTGAATAATCCACAGTTCACCTAAGCCATTAAACTATCCTTTGTTCATATGTTACAGTGTCTGGAGTTACGGAACTCATTAAGCCAAAACCAAACACTATAATAGTGTATTATATGAATCTGGCCTAAATGTCCATTGTTGAAATCAGTGTAGCTGCGTTAAAATACTTCTTTGAAAATATTTGAATCCAACTAGGTACTTCAGGCAGCATCAGAAAAATAATAAAGACATACAGTATGTATAAAGAATAATTCATGTATAGGTCTAAGTAAATAATTGATTCATATTGGGAAACAAATAAATAAAAAAAATACTAAAGCTGAAATGAAATAGGTTTTACTATAGTTTGTACACAAGATTTCATTGTGTCCCATATGATCATATAATAAACACTTTGAAAACTCCCTAAAACTGCAGTGCTTCCATTTTTTCCTTATAGAAACATTATACCTGGAAATTTATTTCCTAATTATATAGCACTTTGAAACAAATAAACAAAAAACTGCTATGAGTTGGTGAGGTGCATCCAATGAAACATGTGGTTGTGATTTTACCCTGGGTGTGCTAATGAAACACTTAACTCCTAGGCCTCTTTTCCTGGCTTTGATCCTAAACAAATGGTTACTTCTTGGCAGTCATCCAACAACACTTCTAATTAATTCACAATCAAGTTTTCATTTTATTCCCATGTCCAGCTCATCACTTTTCATTTTGGGCTAAGGCACTAAAGGTGAAATGCCCACAAATGGCAGCAGGCACTCCAACAATGTTAAGTGTTACAGGGAAGAATTTCATGTCGAGAAATATTGAATAGAAATTTAATAGAAATATTTCTCCTCGTGCTACCATATTATTTATTTATTTATTTTATTTATTTAGTTATATTTATATACCGCCCTATTCCCTGAGGACTCTGGGCGGTTTACAGGGAATTAAAAATCCAAAATACAAAAATTAAGAACCAAATTAAAAAATATTAAATTGACCCTGTACTCAATTAAAAAGAACCCCAAATTAAAAATTAGAGAGTCGTAACTATTTTATCATTCAGAATGTATTGCACCTTTTAGTGTCACTTCACATAATTCTCCTTAAATAGGGAACAATGAAACCTAGAACATTAGATGACAGTTATTTTAGAATTCATGAACTGTCCCACTTAATGTTTATATTACTTAGTTACTAAAGTTCCAAAAAAGGGCTGGGCTTTTGACTTCAGAAAATCATAGGACCTCCAAATCCATTCTGTTTTCCATTGATGTCTCTTTTCCAATAAAACTAATCATATTTTTGGGGCATTATACAAATTGATCTTTGATTCTGCATAAAACAAATTGTGGCAGATTTTGTAAATATTAGTTTAATATAGCTTTTTTAAAAATATGTAGTGAAAGAAAGTGATATCTACTCATAAAATATGGCATTGGTCACATTCTAGATAATACTTTTGGTAAACGTATATAAGAAAAAGTGAAAATAGACCAGAAAAGTAGTGAATAGTGCATATGGGCCTGGAATCTTCTTGGAACTGCTGAAAGGAGTTACAACACAGACCTTTCAGCAATTCCAAGAAGATTCCACAGCTATTTGCATTATTCAGATGACCCTGAGGGCATGGCTAAACCTCCAAGTGGCCTCAACAACTCTCAGAAAGAGTGCTAACGACCAGGTGACTGCAAGGAATATAAATCCTTCCATCCTCCACCATTCAGTTAGAACTTAGAAGTTTCTTGGATGAGAAGTGAAATGTCTTCAAGCAAAAACAAAGTCCAGTTGCCTTTTGAAAAATCACCTTTGGGACATGTTGAAGGAAAAGTATATACAGACAACGCAGTGAAGATAGGGATTGACCACAACTTGCTACTGAAGCTAAAGTCAGTGTTGGGACCAATTGGTCAGCTTGTGATGTGTTCTGTAAACTTGCACCATTGGATCTTCCTGACAATCTGAATGTACAAAATTGTATTTGAACCTTCAGCAGAAAGATGATGCTTCTAGTGTATGCTAGGATACATTTCAATACTTACTATATGAGCATCCAAAAGCTTCAACTCGCAGACCAATATTTCCATTTGGGTTCCATGTCATGGGCAGAAAGCGCACAAAGCGAGCTTTAACAGAGTGAAGGAATTTGTGCTGTATCACACTGTCAGCATTGACATTGCCTTGGAAGACCTGCAAAGAACAAGAAGCCTGGATGTAACATAGTGTTTCTTTTTGTGTGTGGGGGGGGGGGTTAGCGAATAGACTCCATGTGGTGATTCATTTCATCTCAACAGATTCAGTTCGTGCCAAAATAGTAGCCTATAGTTCTGTAATGCAGGATGCAATAATAGCTTCTGTGATAAGTAACTGTCCATCCTCTACTTATATGCCTTTAGGATTCAGCCTCTTTCGAGGTACTTTGTTCCAACTATCAAACAGCTCATAATGCAAGGAAATTTCTTTTTATGCTTAGCTACAATCTGCTTCCCTGCCACTTATATTCCTCAGGGTTATACTTGCTCTCCAAAGCAACAGAGAATGATTTGAAAATCACTATCGTAATAATAATAATAATAATAATAATAATAATAATAATAATAATAATAATAATAATAATAATAATAATAAAAAGTTGGAAGGGACCTTGGAGGTCATCTAGTCCAACCCCCTGCTCAGACAGGAAACCCTATACCATTTCAGGCAAATGGCTGTCTAGTCTCTTCTTAAAAACCTCCAGTGTTGGAGCATTCACCACCTCTGGAGGCAGGTTGTTCCACTGGTTAATTGTTCTAACTGTCAGGAAGTTTCTCCTTAGTTCTAGGTTGCTTCTCTCCTTGACTAGTTTCCATCCGTTGCTTCTTGTCCTGCTTTCAGGTGCTTTGGAGAATAGCTTGACTCCCTCTTCTTTGTGGTAGCCCCTGACATATTGGAACACTGCTATCATGTCACCCCTCACCCTTGTCTTCATTAAACTACACATACCGTTCCCTATATGTTTTAGTCTCCAGCCCCCTAATCATCTTGGTTGCTCTTCTCTGTACCCTTTCTAGAGTCTCGACATCTTTTTTACATCTGTAGTGACCAAAACTGGATGCAGTATTCCAGGTGTGGCCTTACCAAAGCATTGTAAAGTGGTATTAGTACTTCACTTGATCTTGATTCTATCCCTCTGTTAATGCAGCCTAGCACTGTGTTGGCTTTTTTGGCAGCTACAGCACACTGCTGGCTCATATTGAAGTGATTGTCTACTAAGACTCCGAGATCCCTCTCACATACTACTACTATTATCTATTCTTAAGTTTTTATACTCCAAGCTAACAAACCTCAGCTTCTGCAGTGCTTGCTTCTAGGACATGGTTTTTGAAACTCCAATTTCTCAATGTGTTTCTTGAGAAAGACATAGACATGTATATAGATATATTGATTTATGTATTTATGGGATCCAACATTAACATATAGATAGATCAATGCCAAATAATTGCTTTCCCTCAATCTGGATACTATACTTTTGCAACCATAGCCCCAAAATATACTATTCTTTTTAAAATATTGGTACTAAGTACTGGTATTACTAATAACGTATGATGATCAAAGGTGGCATGAAGATCTCTAATGCCTAGATACAATCAGAGGTCCTTGTAAAATTGCTGCTAAAATGTAGTTTTTAATATTATAGGAGGAGAAAATGTTGGATGCATGGGTATTGATCATACTCGCTGCATTTAAATTCAATATGGGATTTGCTTTCATACTACCCACGTATATTTCCTAGACATCCCTACTTGGATTATGCATACCAACAGGCCAGATGAAAGGCCAACTATAAACCTTGATCAAATTGTGTGCTGCAGCTCTAATACCCTCTTCTTGGAATTCTACTAACTTGCTCTAGCCAAATTTACTCTTTTATCTGGTCAGGACCATCCCTTCCTATTATCTGCTTTATTTTTAAAAAGAGTAATAAAATTGTTTATTGGTATAAAATGATATCATGATGAAAATATTTGAGATCTTCAGTTGTCTCTTTAAACAGAGTGTAATCATAGAAATGTGTTGACCCAACTAAAATCTACCAGGCCATATTATTATTATTATTATTATTATTATTATTATTATTATTATTATTATTATTATTATTATTATTATTATTATATTATTATTATTATTATTATTATTATTATTATTATTATTATCATCATCATCATCATCATCATCATCATCATCATCATCATTTGCAACTTTCCTTTTCATTTTAGAACTTAACATCAACCATTAAGAGACCACATTGTTGCTATGCTTCCTTCTTTCCCAAAACCAAGAATTTCTCTCTCTTGTGCATGTGTGTGTGTTTTGTTTTGTTTTTTGTGAAGCTGCTGTTATTTACATCACCTGGGAACTAGAGTGGAAATAAGGTAAATGGAGGACAAAGATTAATATTTTAAGCATCAACCTCTGGCTTAAAGCTGTAAAAAGCAAAAAGAAAAGTTGGCAGTGACACTGAGGGATGGGGAAAAGCAAAAGGCTCCTTTAGAAAAGACAGTCTGTTCCACAAGGCGTAATGAATTAAATGGCTCAGGCTGATATGCAACTTTCAATCCCACTTGATGCAAGAAGCCTCAGGACAGTTAGCCCCAGCATATTTAGAGATCTATATTAGCTAGCTGCCACAGTGCCTGTGTTGACCATCTTCTTTCCTACTTTATTAGGTAGGTAATAGGGTAAGGTCTGAACTGTACATGGAAGGAAGCCATGTTGGCACAAACCTGAAGGATAAGATAATGAACTGGGGATTGATTACTTTCCAAGGTTTTTTTTTAAAGAAGTAAATGAGGGGTTCTTATCTGCCAAAGTCTCAAAGATGGCTAAAACAAAAGAATTTTTTTTAAAAAAATTGTGAATTGTATCACAGAATTTTTCAGTTTACACTGTTGTATTCCCAAAGTAAAAAGGATCGAATGTGAGCCTCTGCCCACTACTGTCTACTCTGTAACTGCTACAAACAATGCCAAACTGAAATACTGTACAATGCAAATGGCACTCTTTAAAACATTTTAAGAGGATTTGGTGCATATGTCACATTTGTGACTTTTGGGAAAACAAACTTATCATGGGGCCTTCTTGAAAAAAATGACTGGAAGAATCAAGTTCATCAAAATTTGTTGATGCTAAATTTTGTTACAATATGTTTTGAGCAGATCTAAAAAGATTCAGATCTTAGGATGAATCTTAAGGATGAACATACCATAATCACATTATGTATTATATAATAATGTAATTAATATAATAAATATAATAATGATATGATATGAAAGCTGGACCATAAAAAAGGCTGAGCGCCAAAGAATTTAGGCCTTTGAACTATGGTGCTGGAGAAGACTCCTGCGAGTCCCTTGGACTGCAAGGCGATCAAACCGGTCAGTCCTAGAGGAGATCAACCCTGACTGCTCTTTAGAAGGCCAGATCCTGAAGCTAAAACTCAAATACTTTGGCCACCTAATGAGAAGGAAGGACTCACTGGAGAAGAGCCTAATGCTGGGAAAGAGGGCAATAGAAGAAGGGGACAACAGAGAATGAGGTGGCTGGATGGAGTCACTGAAGCAGTAGGCGTGAGCTTAAATGGACTCCAGAAGATGGTAGAGGGCAGGAAGGCCTGGAGGAACGTTGTCCATAGGGTCACGATGGGTCGGACACGACTTCGCAGCTAACAACAAATGATATGAAATATAATATAATATATTAGGCTCTTATGCGTGTGTGTGTGAGAGAGAGAGTACATATATGTGTATGTGTGTAGAAGTGGGGGAAGAGGAAAACAAACATAAATGAATCCCACCTGCTTCTTTTTCTTTTCTCTCTTAGTTTAGCAAACTATATCTTGTGGAATGTCTTTTTGACAAGAATGTTCTGTGACATTTTGAATTTATTATTATACCACCAGGAGAAAGTATTTGTCAATTTATCCGGTCTATGCCTTCTAGAAAGATGAGAAGGCTCTCACCACCTATCTCAATTCTGTGAAAATTCTATACAAAAGTAATGTCAAGTTGGAAGCAACCAATCAAAGCAATCACTGAGGAAAAGCTACATCTGAGGCATTATTTCTGATACTTTTATTCATTTTAAGGAAAAGGAGCAAGATGTTCAAATTTGTTGTTAGTTGAGTGGGTTTTAATTTTTTTAACCTAACCTAAGGAACTGACCACTCTTCACATATAAGCAGAAAAGGTGACCTAGTCTACTGGGGAAAAATAGTAAATGATAAGATACTGCCTTCCACATGAGTGCATTTTAATTGCAAGATTCATTTAAATAGAAATATTCCTATCAAGAGCTGCTAAAATGCCTACCTTTTCTAGTTAACATTTCAAATAAAATATGGCAAAAATATAACTAAATACTTTCCTCTTGCAATATTTTAGACCTATCCACAATGTGAGGGCTCCAATATTTGACAGTGGTTAAAAGATTAGATTGGGGCCAGAGAAACCAAGCTTTAATTCCTTACTCAAGCATGGAAGTATGAGAGCTTTTAGTTATCCAACCTATTTCACAAGGTAGTTATTTCCGGGGGGGGGGGGGAATGAGGAAAGATCTCTATATGACTTACCTGAGCTCCTAGAAGAAAGTAGGGACATAATTTTATTGAATAAAGAAAATGTATTTTATGTATGACTGCAATGCTGCAGTGACTGGTTTGTTATTTGAGACATTTCCTTGAAATTGGATTGCATTACAACACAAATCCTGCCTCTCAGTTGTTGACTCAGCAGATGATCACAAAAATCCCTGTTATGCATTCCTCTCACAAGTTCTGACTGTTTGGAGAACATGCAGATTGATTTCTTGGATTCTCTTTGCCTCCTGAGAGTTCTTCAGGCAGTTCTCAGGTTCTTCAGCCTGAGTCTCAAAAAAATAATAATCCAGGCTCTTCCATCCTCCATTTCCCCACTGTAAATGATTATACTGTACATCAAGAACTAATAATCTCTGGGGATTAATTGGGTGACTGTTGGATTGATGGCAGACTCCACTCCTCCCCCCCCTAGTCTATTTTCTCCTTTCTACCTGCCCATCTTTCTTTTTTGATAACGATATATTTGTTTTTTGTTGTTGTTGGTTTTTTCCATTGTTTATTTTATTGCCATTATCTTACTTTACACACTCTTTTCATTTCTTCCTTTTTTATTATTGTAAGCCTCACAATGAGATAGGTGGCAAAGAAAGTTAACAAATAGTAAAAAAGAAAGAATTGGTTGTATTGTTCAGTGCTAACTTGCAGTAATTTTCATATTTTGAGACTGAAAATTAGCAGGATAAGTATTAAGTTAATAGATATTCCTGTTTATTTTTACTTTTGGCATCAATACTGAAACTCTCATTCCTTAAAAATGTTCCCTAATATCTGATACCCTGAACATTTCAGGAGTTCACCCATCACATTTGGAAAGCAAATGTTGATCTCACCCTACTTGGAATACTGCATCCAGTTTTGGTCACCACAATGTAAAAAAGATGTTGAGACTCTAGAACAGTGATGGTGAACCTTTCAGAGGCTGAGTGCCCAAACCACAACCCAAAACCCACTTATTTATCACAAAGGGCCAGGGTCGCATCAACATTGTGGTGCCCTTGGAGGGGCATGGCCCACTGGGTGTACATGGCTGCAGTTGTCATGGCAGACTGGGTGGGTGTGGCTGGGGTGGGCATGGCCACCTCTATTTTGCTCATGGGGGGAACACCTGTAGGGGCTGGGCAGGGTTGAGGGAGATCCAGGGGGTGTCTGGCAGGTGGGGCAGTGGGAAGGAGACCCAGCATAGAATGGGGGGAGGCACACAATCCTAGCTGGGGCTGGGGGGCCATGGCACCAATGGGGATCCACCTTTCCCTGCTCGGGGTGGCCTTTGGCTTGCTGGGTGTGGGCATGCTCTACCACATCTACTCGAGCTTGTTAGCTGGCCGCTTCACCTCCTTTATGCTGGGTGGGGCTGCCGCTCCAGGCTGCGGTGGCAGCCTAATGGACCTACATTAGTCACGACAAGTGTAATCAATAATGCTTGTTAACCTATGATGTGAAAAAGTCTAGGAGGCTCCTTTGCCCCCCGCTGTGCACAGTGTGAAACGGCAGTGACAGTGTAGCATGGCACTCTACAAGGCAGCAATCTCCATCAGTGTTTTCATATACTAGAAGCCTTGCAGGAAAGCTTTAAATATTGTAACGAATTGTCTGTCTTTCCAGTAGAACACTGGTCTTTAAAAAGAGAAGAAATGTACTGCTCATTTAAAAGGGATTTGGAGCCCTGAAAATTGCTGCTTTAAGATCCTTTTCTTATTTTTCTTGCAGAAAATTCCTGTAACAAGCTGAGGCAGGCTGCACAATCTAAACATGTTCAGGCATGTCTCCTAAACCAATTGTTCTGAGTTCATTTTTTCCCTCTCTAATTTTCCCCCCAATCCTATCAATTCATTACACTACAACCTTTTCCTATGGTACTCTAAATAACTTCATGTCAAATGTTGAAAAGTATAGCACTTTTATTTCCTAATATCTAAGGGTCTGCCGTGAAGAAGAGGGGGTCAACCTATTCTCCAAGGCACCTGAAGGCAGGACAAGAAGCACAAGATGGAAACTAACCAAAGACAAAAGCAACCTAGAATTAAGGAGAAACTTCCTGACAGTTAGAAAAATTAACCAGTGGAACAACCTGCCTCCAGAAGCTGTGAATGCTCCAACACTGTAAGTCTTTAAGAAGAGATTGGACAGCCATTTTTCTGAAATGGTATAGTGTTTCCTGCCTGAGCAGGGGGTTAGACGAGAAGACCTCCAAGGTCCCTTCCAACTTTTTATTATTATTACTATTACTATTACTATTACTATTACTACTACTACTACTATTATTATTATTATTATTATTATTATTATTATTATTATTATTATTATTATTATCTTTTATTCATTAAACATGAACCTCAGTCAACTGAACATTCAAACTGACTGGCGCTGAAGGTTGACACAGGTTGCTTCCAGCATCCTAGGTATCAACTAGGTACCTCCTTAAAATGTAAGATGTTCTGAGTAGCACAGTTTTTTGTAGCATTTGCTAGAGTTATTGCAGGAAGCTGCAGATTCTTGATGTATTTGCAAAGTTGTTGTTGTTGTTGTTAATTAGCTGAAGAAGCAATTATGAGAGGGCAAAAACCCATGCTGTGCATATCACTACTTGCTCCCAATGACTGCAGATGTCAACCCTGTCCTGAATTCAGATGGCTTCAGATAGATGTTTCTTCAAGCAACAAATTAGGCTATTTCTACTTTCACATCTACAGGTAAAACTCGAAAAATTAGAATATTGTGCAAAAGTTCATTTATTTCAGTAATGCAACTTAAAAGGGGAAACTAATATATGAGATAGACCCATTACATGCAAAGCAAGATAATTCAAGCCGTGATTTGTCATAATTGTGATGATTATGGCATACAGCTCATGAAAACCCCAAATCCACTATCTCAGAAAATTAGAATATTACATGCAATCAATAAAACAAGGAGTGTACATAGAACAATATCAGACCTCTGAAAAGTATAAGCATGCATATGTACTCAGTACTTGGTTTGGGCCCCTTTTGCAGCAATTACAGTCTCAATGCGGCGTGGCATGGAAGCTATCAGCCTGTGGCACTGCTGAGGTGTTATGGAAGACCAGGATGCTTCAATAGCTCTTCTGCATTGTTCGGTCTCATGTCTCTCATCTTTCTCTCAGCAATGCCCCATAGATTCTCTATGGGGTTCAGGTCAGGCGAGTTTGCTGTCCAATCAAGCACAGTAATCCCATGGTCATTGAACCAGGTTTTGGTGATTTTGGCAGAGTGGGCAGGTGCCAAGTCCTGCTGGAAAATGAAGTCAGCATCCCCATAAAGCTTGTCTGCGGAAGGAAGCATGAAGTGCTCCAACATCTCCTGGTAGACAGCTGCATTGACCCTGGACTTAATGAAGCACAGTGGACCAACACCAGCAGATGACATGGCTCCCCAAATCAACACAGACTGTGGAAACTTCACACTGGACTTCAAGCATCTTGCAGTGTGTGCCTCTCCATTCTTTCTCCAGACTCTGGGTCCTTAGTTTCCAAATGAGATGCAAAAGTTGCTCTCATCAGAAAAGAGGACTTTGGACCACTGAGCAACAGACCAGGTCTGTTTTTCTTTAGCCCAGGTAAGACGCTTCTGACGTTGTTTGTTGTTCAGGAGCGGCTTGACAAGAGGAATACAACATTTGAAGCCCATGTCCAGGATCCGTCTGTGTGTGGTGGTGTTCTGTACCAGCCTGCTACCGGTCCTGCAGAAAAGGCAGGGACAACCCCTTTTACAAGAAGGCAAGAGGCTGGAATTAAGCCTGCCAAATTTATTAACATACAAACACAGAGCAAAGAGAGCAAACACGAACCATGAAACAGGAGCTTTTCAAGTGGTTGCCTTCAGCAAACCAGCCCTCCCATGCATTCCCCTTTTATACAGTTCAGGGCGTGGCTTCTCTCTGCCTCCTTCCGAGGTGCCCCATTGCCTTCCTCTGTTTACTCCTGATTGACTGCCTCCTGCGTTGGGTGTCCTTGAACAGGGCCAGCTGTGGGTCATCTTCATCCACGCTGTCAGGCTCACACAGCTGGGTCTCCGTCGTGACCAGGTGGGAGGGGCCTGGCTGAGGGCTCTGCGGAGCCTCAAGGCCATCATCAGCAAGCTCTTCAACATCCCCCTCCTTCTCCTCTGAGTCATCCGACCCAACTGCCGAACCCACAGGCTGACCCTGAATCACAACAGGTGACTCTTGATGAACTGACTCCAGCCTCAGTCCACTCCTTGTGAAAGTCCCCAACACTTTTGAATGGCCTTTTCCTGACAATCCTCTCCAGGCTGCGGTCATCCCTGCTGCTTGTGCACCTTTTTCTTCCACACTTTTCCCTTCCACATAACTTTCTATTAATGTGCTTTGATACAGCACTTTGGGAACATCCAACTTCTTTTGTGATTACCTTTTGAGGCTTTCTCTCCTTATGGAGGGTGTCAATGATGGTTTTCTGCACAACTGTCAGGTCAGCAGTCTTCCCCATGATTGTGATTCCTACTGAACCAGACTGAGAGACCATTTAAAGGCTCAGGAACCCTTTGCAGGTGTTATGGCTTAATTAGCTGATTAGAGTGGGACACTGAGCCTTGAATATTGCACCTTTTCACAATATTCTAATTTTCTGAGATTGTGAATTTGGGGTTTTCATGAGCTGTAAGCCATAATCATCACAATTATGACAAATCACGGCTTGAACTATCTTGCTTTGCATGTAATGAGTCTATCTCATATATTTGTTTCCCCTTTTAAGTTGCATTACTGAAATAAATGAACTTTTGCACGATGTTCTAATTTTTTGAGCTTCACCTGTATAGGCACAAAGAGCCCTTCATTGAACACGCACATAGTAGCTAGTGAGCCAGTATGCTGGATTGGACCTTTATGTGAAGTAATGTCATCAAACTCACAGAGTTTATTTTACAAAATAACAACTGCACAATATCTACCAATACCTCTGATAACAGCTGTCTATCCCTTTCTTACAAGCTTGTTGCTTACATCAGAAAAAGAAAAGCAGGGAATATCAGGGAGGAATTAGATATTCCATCCATTTTTGTCTCTGCCTCCTTCGGTCCTAACAGACTCCTACCCACAATATGCCATCCGCCACATATGAATTTAATTTCCAGGGAGAGAAAAGTTTCTCATTTTTGCCTCAACAAATATTTTTAATCCACTGGGGTGCAAACAATCTCTACTGTTGCACTGTTAAATCTCAGAAAGTCAATATCTGTATAGTGGTCCAAATATTTCTGAATATAAAAAAAATTGTTGGAATTAAGACCCACTGAAGGATGAAACTCTGTTATAAGTATTTTTGTATACAGTCCAACAGTACGTCTTTCCCCTTTTGAACTGAGAGGACCAAAATCCACTGCTAAATATAACACATTGGGGGGTGGGGGAATTTCCTGGTTATACCTCTGTGTCTCTAGTTTAGTGTTTCCAGGAGTTGGAAATTCACATAGGTAAAAGTTGCCAAGGTTGAGAAACACTCTCTAAACTAATCTACAACTGTAGTCTAATTCTATAACTCTTAAAACATAATCTTTAAATGTAAGGATGTTCAACCGCAACAGATGTTTACCCATTTCCCACTATATTACAGGCTAAAAGGTCTTTGACAACAATTAGCCTTCTCTTTGTATTGGTTCTTAAACAGAACGCCTTGAGGATTATGTCCCTAATTAGCTCAATGTCTTCAAATGGCAAGAAACAGATATACAACATGCACTGTGCAAAAATCTTGAAAAATGCAGGGACAAGAGAAATGGAATCCTTCATAATCTGAACTCCTTCTGCAGATTAAAAAGACCATTAATTTCAAAGACCATGTTTCACTGTCTTACTTGTAGGGATTACCTAGCGGCCTTCCTGCTTTGATACTGCACTTATAAAGAGCAAAAAACAAAAAAACAAAAAAAAAAACCTCGACCTAGTTCTTGTTCAATCTTCAAACTATCTAAATCCTGACAGAAGCATCAAATTATTAGAGCTTTTTTTTTTTTTAAAAAAAAGGCTATGTAATGTTGCATTGTTTTTAAAGCAGTTGGTTGCTTTAGCCAATTCTGTGGCTGCTTTGAGCAGTGAGTATAAATTTCTCAGTATAACTTTATATAAAGTTAGTACCAAATGATTATACTTAGATGGCATAAAAATACACATGAACATCATCAGTATCAATGTAGCAAGATAACAAGACATTATAAAACCCACATGCAGGGAAACCCACGTACACACACCTACACAATTCTAACTTTAGCCATATGTGATTTTCAGTTAAATGTTTATTGGTCTTGTTACCAAGTTTTATTTTCAAGATACATAGCTACGTAGAAAATGTTATTCTTCAAGTAATCTGGGACTTTCAACAGCATTAGCTTTCATTAGCAACCAACTATATTTTTCAATTTCATTAAGGAAATTGTTACATATTCAATACAGGTAGTCCTAACCAGTGCTTTTTTTGTAAAAGAAAAAGGTGCCGGAACACACACGTTATACAACCCGCCTTGTCTACCCTACAAGGTTCCATCCAAAAAAGGTGCCGGAACTCCGTTCTGAGCGTTCTATGAGGAAAAAAGCCCTGGTCCTAACTAAGCCCAAAATTTCCTTTGCTAAGCAAAGACAGTTGTTAAATGACTTTTGCCCTATTTTACCACTTTCCTTGCCATAGTTGTTAAGTGAATCTGGCTTCCCCTGTTGTGATTCAGGGTCAGCCTGTGGGTTCGGCAGTTGGGTCGGATGACTCAGAGGAGGAGGGGGGTGTTGAAGACCTTGCTGAGGGGGTTGAAGATCTTGCTGATGAGAGCCCTCAGCCAGGCCCCTCCCACTTGGTCACCACGGAGACCCAGCTGTGTGAGCCTGACAGCGTGGATGAAGATGACCCACAGCTGGCCCTGTTCAAGGACGCCCGACGCAGGAGGCAGTCAATTAGGAGTAAACAGAGGAAGGCAATGGGGCTCCTCAGAAGGAGGCAGAGAGAAGCCACGCCCTGAACTCTATATAAGGGGAATGTGTGGGAGGGCTGGTTTGCTGAAGGCAACCGCTTGGATAGTTCCTGTTTCTTAAAGCTCCTGTTTCTTGGTTTGTCTTGTTCCGTTTGTTTTTGTAGCAATAAATTTGGCAGGCGTAATTCCAGCCTCTTGCTTTCTTGTAAAAGGCAAAAAAAAATTGTAAAAGGGGTTGTCCCTGCCTTTTCTGCAGGGCCGGTAGCAGGCTGGTACAGAACATCCCCATTGACTTTGCTTGTCATAGGGTTGTAAAAGGTGATTACATGAGCCTGGGACACTGCAACTGTCATAAATACATGCCAGTTGCCAAGTGTCCTAATTCTGATCACATGACCATGGGGGATGCTGCAGTGGCTGCAAGTGTGAAAAGCGGTCATAAGTCCCTCTTTTCAGTGCTGTTGTAACTTCAAACGGTCACTGAATGAACGGTTGTAAGTCAAACACTATCTGTAGTGACTATATGCATTATGTTCAGAAGCTGTATGGCAGAATTTAGCATGCAATCAATGATCTTTGTGTGATTAACAATGTAGGGAATAATGTCAGAGAGTAGCATTCAGAGCTTTTGTACATTTATCAACACTGATAATGTTTAATCAGCTAGCACAATATTTTCTGTTCTTGCCAGTTTGGACTCATATGGTTACACTGGGGCAAAAAGTTTTATTATTTCATGCCACAGAGGTCTCTAAATTCAGATTATTATTATTATTATTATTATTATTATTATTATTATTATTATTATTATTATTAACTTCATTTTACTCATAAATATTTGAACTTTTCTCATGTAAGAGGATAACTGAATTTTTGTTCAGAACTGCAGGTTTTTGGGTTTTTTGTGCCTTCAAATTAATGTTACTCTTGGTGACTACCTGGGCTGGTCATTCCAGTTTTCTCAGTAATGTTTTCAGAGGTGGTTTTTCAATGCCTCCTTCCTATGGCTGTCAGAGAGTGATTGGCCCAAGGTCTTGTAGCTGGGTTCATGGCTAAAGTGGGACTAGAACTCACAGTTTCCCAGTTTCTCATCTGGTGCTTTAACCATCACATCAAACTGCCTCTCAATAAAATAATGTTGCAGCTTAAAAAGGGGAAGGTTCTTTTTGATTCCCTCCCTTCCCCCATATTCTTAATACAAAAAATGATATGGAAGATTAGAACTTGTGTGCTCTTGCTGAGAATTATGCAGTGAATTATTTATGAGATAATTTAATTTTCTTACATTTATTAAGAAAATTTACAAGGTAAGAGTTTATAAGGTAAAGGTAAAGGTTCCCCCGCACATGCGTGCTAGTCGTTTCCAACTTTAGGGGCCGGTGCTCATCTCCGTTTCGAAGCCGAAGAGCCAGCGCTTGTCCGAGGATGTCTCCGTGGTCATGTGGCTGGCATGACTAGACACCAAAGGCACACGAAATGCTGTTACCTTCCCACTGTAGTGGTCCCTATTTTTCTACTTGCATTTTTACGTGCTTTCGAACTGCTAGGTTGGCAGAAGCTGGGACGAGTAACAGGCGCTCACTCTGTTACGTGGCACTCGGGATTCGACCTGCCAAACTGCCGACCTTCTGATCAACAAGCTCAGCGTCCTAACCCACTGAGCCACCGCGTCCCTAAAAGTTTATAGACAACTATTATTAACAATAGGCAAATGGAACAGTGATAATCTATCAGATCAAGGTCCATGAAGAATGTACTAATATTGCACTAAATGATATAACTAGTATAAAATCCTACCTTAAGAAATACAGGGTATGATATTTAAAACTGAAGTACCCCTTTATTTATGATAGCTGGACAGGAACATTTTAATCTCTAGATTTCCTTCTCCTATCATTATGTATTCATTCAACTTTATTATTCAACTTCATTGCTTCTCTGAATTTTATTTATACAGCAAGAATCAAAATGCAGCCCTATGAGAGGCACCTTTTTGCACCTATCGATACATGTTTTACAAAACAGAAATCAAATTCAAGGTTTCAGAAAATCAATTATTCCCCCTTTCACACTCACTCACATTTACACTCAAGTGTATACCATCCCTCCAACCGTAATTTGAACCCTAAGAAGTCTACCACTCATTTGATAGTACGCATAGCCTTTGACCTATGATCACAGCACTGCCATAATGTCAAATGATCGCTGAAGAGATGGTTCTTAAGCAAGGACTTCCTGCATGGTGCAAAAAAGTGAGTGAGAGCAAAGATGTACAACCTGGGAAGAGAACCATACAGTCAATATTTGGTTTATAGGTGAAAAATATGTAGATATAACCCAATTGTTTAATGACTGCTAGAAACTATTACCTTTAACATTTCGGCAGGCAGAACTCTCATAAAAGCATCTTTAAAAAACTTGTGTGCAGAAATCATAATTTTAAGAGGGTTGGGCTTTCATTTGTGGCCCTAGAAACATCTCAAGTGTCCTACGTTATGGAATTGGTATAATATTTACCCATGCTTAGGGAACATATTAAAGTTGGTTGGGCTTCCACAACAGGCTAAGTTAATACCAGCTAGCTGATGGAAGATTATCATCTGCAACAATAACTGTGGGAGAAATGCAGAACTGAAATTTAATTTTACCTTATCTTTCAAGTTCTATTCAAGTCATGATTTCTAGTGCTACACAATGTTTACGATTTAATTCCAGAAAAGTGGCTTCCACATCTTCAGAGAAGTTATTTAAGGGCTAAAGTGTCATAGTGTCATAAGGCAGCTTACCAACCACACCTAGGTTCTCTAATTACAACCATAAAGATATATAACAGCAAAATGATCCCAAGGATCCTATACGGTACAGAACCTTTGGGATATATAAATGTCCCTTTACTGGAACAGATGCAATCTACTTTTTTGAAATGTACCTTGTGGTGGATAAGTCTGTACCAGCCTCAGCAGTAAGGACAGAGTTGGGCATGCCCCCTATAAAATTATTTAATTACTAAACTACCATTTAATAATTAAAGTATTAATTACTCTTTCATCTTTACTTTATCACACCTACTATATTTTATTCTATTTTATCTCTCTTCAGCGTATCTTATCTTATTCTGTTGTACTTTACTGTGGCTGATGGTCATGTTTGATATGGTCAACTGACGAATCAATAAAGTATATTGTATTATATTGTAATTCCACAAAACTGCTGTGGAGCCTATGGGAATCTGCATGAATGCATTTTATACCTGCATCTCTTTAATGCAATAGGTGCTTTAAAGGACTGCCAACCGATACAACAATCAGTACCTTTTTGGAATTAAACCCAAAACTACAAAGTCCTAATTACTTTACCTAAGATATTGTTAAAAAGTCTTCATTAAAAAGTTATTGTTTACTCTAGTTTTAAACTGAAGTGTAGCGTCAGTCTGACATTGTTTGATAGGGCTAGAAAATGTGCAGTCCAAGTCTTCACTCATCAGTAATACTGGATAAGCCTCTAAACGGCATCTTGGTAATCCCAGACTGAATTTAATGATTTTATTACCCTTTGGTTGATGTTACATGTTTTAAGTATACAACACTCTGTCCCACCTACAACACCAACCATTCTGTGCTTTATAACTGTTTCTACATTCCCAATACATTAGCATACACATGCCTGCATACACAGGCATACACACAAAAAGTCTAATTTAGTCAGACGATACATGGATAAGTGATCACCATCTCAACATCCCCAGTAATAATTCATAATTCTTCATAGATGTGTTGTTTCTTTAATTCTACCTATCCATCTTAGTCACTGTCTTCCCCTTTTCCTTCTCCCAACAATATCAATACAACATTGCCCTAATATATTTTCTTTTCACCATCTGTTTGCATCAACTGCCCAAAGTATGAGTTTCTGCTTCCTAATCAGAACCTCATGGGAATATTCAATCATTATTTGGTCCAAGATCAATTGAGTGGCTCCACTTGCAATTATTCTTAGCAACAGACTCCAGATCTATGCTATAATTCAAAATCATCTGTCTTCTTACTCTCATTCTTTGTCAATATACAGCTTTCACAGCTGTACATTACCATTGGAAAATCATTTCCTTTTGACAGTTGTTCTCACAGAAACATCCTTATTCCTCATGAACTTATGTAAGTTTGTCATTGTGTTCTTCCACATCATAAATAGTTTTCATGTAGCCACTTTGATGTTTTCCTCTTTGAAAATTTAGGAATGTTCCCCTAATTCTGCTTGCACAGTGTTGTTTGCCTATTTTCATCACTTCTCACCTTTTCTTTGTATATATAAATATGCAGAATATGTTCTTTACATTGATTTAATATCCTGTCCTCCTTCCTTTCACTCTCTTTTTTAGACCTTATCAGTAACAATAACCCTACTGGGAGCTCATACTCCTGTAAGTATAGTGTAGCTCTCAGGGTTATTGAAGTTATTAAATCCACCCCCAAATTCAAGGGGGAAGGTTGTCAATCTTACATTGGGGGAGGGGGGAAGAATTGGGAATATGTGCAGTTTTGCATTTTAAATTCATTCAAATTATGATGCCCACAGTGCACTGACTAGCAGAATAAAATTAGACTTGGGCTTCGCTTGTTCTAATGTTAAACACATCTACTTGAAAATAAGCACAATTTCTTGTAGCAAAGGGTAAAGGATGTTGCAAAAATAAGAATTTGCAAGCATGTACATGATCAGCTGTCCACTGACCATGTAATGGTTTCTTAGAAATGAGATGAATAAAAATAATGCTGTGTTCGTCGGGATAAACCCACCATATGGATTATTAAGGCAGATGTTCTCACCAAGACTCTTCATTGCTGATCCAAATTCTGTTGCTCTATTTGTGGTACTGAGGTCCTCCAGCAGCAATTCCATCACACAGTCTAACATATTTCATGAAATAGTTTAAGAGGAAAAAAAACACATGACACCCCTACTTATGTTGGCTTGAGCACCTGTAATGGAAACCATTTGCCAGAACCTGGATTTGGGTTGGGGGTTGACTTCTTTCTTCTTGCGGGTTCTGCCATAATCCTGGGGGAAGGGGGGAACTATTGGTGCTACAATGTATCTACTCCACTTTCCTTTCTCTACTTGCTCTTTGATCTATTTCCCTTGATGCTGGCTTGGGGTGAGAATGGAATGTGCCTCTAGCCATCTGCCTTATCTCTAGCTGCGGAAAAAGAAGTGTGAAGATCCAGCAGTCTATAACCTTGTGAACGGTGCCTTATCATCCTTGTTCCCATGGAGGATTCACACCTGGGGACTGGTCCACTTGAGCCAGCTGAACTGGCTGTTGGGGTGGGGTTTTGCTAGTGATTCCTTTAACCTATTGATTCACGCGGGAAACTCTCAGAGCCTGCCTTTTTTGCCTGCTGTCAACTTCTCCTAATAAAAGTTCCTTTTTGAATGAAGCTGTTCCAGGAGTTCTGCTTTCTTGGGAAGAGGGATTGAGGCAGGTCCTTTCACCATTATGGCTTAATGTAAATGCTTCATTTAAATTCACTGCAAGCTGAGAAAATGAGAATACAGGTAGTTCTCAATTTACAACCACAATTAAACCCAAAATTTATGTTGCTAAGCAAGACAGCTGTTAAGTGAATTTGCCCCATACAACCTTTCTTGTCAGTTAAGTGAATCACTGTAATTGTTAAGTTAGTAACAATTAACAATTGTTAATTGTCACATGACTCCAGGACACTCCAACCGTCATAAATATGAATTAGTTGTCAAGCATCTGAATTTTGATCACGTGACTATGGAGATACTGCAATGGTCATAAGTGTGAAAAACGGTCATAAGTCACTTTTCTCAGTACTGTTGTAACTTTGAACAGTTACTAAAGGAACTGTTATAAGCCAAGGACTTCCTGTAGTGACCAAAATAGTGAAATAATATTAATTTTAACTTTCTGATAAACATGACAATAACATCTGAAAATGATGTAATGAAATCTCTAGCATTTTTCCCCTTAAATATGAATATCTGCTAAATCTGAGCATATATTGTTTTTGTCAATTGACATCATTTGCATAATTACATAATTTACATAAATGTTGTCACTTGTAGTAAAACCTCAACTAAATGGAAACACTATTCTGTTTACAGAATTATTCCATTAAATCAGCTCTATCTAAAGTCTGCTAAACTGGGACCCATCAACTATAGGATGTGGTGTATTGTATGCAGGAATGCAACAAAGAGCTGCAGATGTTTTGATACTTCTTTATGGAGTAAGTTCAACTGCAAGGAGCAAAAGAAAGCTACAGTTTCTCAAATTGCCAATGTGACATCACTTATAATTAACAGTTTACATCTGAATAAAAAATATCTGAGAAATCTCAAAATGATCGATCACTTTGATAGAAGCCAAATTCACACAGAACACAGAAAAGTGGAGAGCAAAAACAAATCAAAACTCTTATTACTATTCATCTCAGGATGTGCACATTTCAGTTCTAGATGCAATTGGAATAAAAAACAGATCTTCACTAAGGTTGTGCTATGATTCCCTGCAAGGTGCTGTCATAAATATGACTCAGCCCGAAATGCTGCAAGCACAAAGGTGGAAGGGCAGATTTCTGTTATTTGTATTCCCTGGGATGTCTTTCAGAAAATAACATCCAACATCACTGTTGCAGAAGGTGACCTCTGTTTGCTTTCCACAAAGAAACATTCAAAACAAGACCTGCACCCTGAGCTAAAAAGAGGTTGGTGACATGCACATAAGTTTGCTGGATCAGAAAAGGGATTGTTATCAGTGGTACATAAATTCCATTTATTCCCCTCTACTCAGCACTGATGAGATCACATCTAAAATATTAAGTACAAATTAGAGTACCACAGTTTCAGAAGATTCATTCACTCACTCACTCACTCACTCACTCACTCATTCATTCATTCATTCATTCATTCTTAAACATATATGCTGCCCATTGCACTATTGAAGTAACTTTGGGCAGCTGCTGGTTGACAGGTGAGAGAAAATTCAGAGGAAAGAGCAGAGATGCTGAAGAACCTGAGACTGTGATGTATGAGAATAGAGTGAAGAAACTCAGAGAAGCTTTGTTTGAAGAAAAGAAAACTTAGGGAAAACAAGAGGACTCTGTTCAGAGACATAAAGGGAAGCCATAGGGAAGAAAGATAAGAATTAATTTCCGTGGCACAGAAGCTAGCACTAGTAGATATCCTAGATATAAGCTGCAGCTTACTGAAAGTTTATTTAAATATAAGGAAAAAAAGTCATTACAAAAAAAGTTAAAAAAATATCTGTCTAACGGTGAAGTAGTTTAGCTACACAGATCGAGGGGGGTGTGCGTCTCCCTTTCTGGAAGCGTTTAAGAAGAGGCTAATTTTCCCAAAAGGTATATGCTATGTATTCGAAAGTAGATATACCTTGCAATAAAGATTTATTTTTCCATTCCTATTCCTTAAGTATAACATGCTTATGTTTACCATTTATTTTATTTTATGTTTATCATTTATTTTACCACTACTTTTTACAGATTTATGCTGCCTCTGTAAAATGTTCTGATTAATTATTGCTAATATATAGGGGTGACATTTACAGATGGAGCAATGATACCGAAACTACAACTCACCTGCTATTAAGACAGTGACTAAAGGTGGGGGGAGGGGAAAATATATATAAAAAGTAACTTTTCCTGCAGCTTCAAGATTTTCCATTGACATAGACACCAGGTGCAGAAAATACTAATCAAGATAAATCAACTGCTTTTTATCCAAACTTCTGTTTGAACAATGGCTGACATTTATCAGGCCTATGCAGTTATCCTATAATGCAGCTGCATACAGATAGATGATGTTAATCAACTAAGGTAGTCACTTTGTAGCAAGAGTAATGATAATCACAATCTGCTGCCGCTATTAAGCAACTGCCTAATATGATAAGAGCCAATGATCTGTGGTGTGATCACAGACAATTGTAAAAACAATAGGAAATTTCATACCTCTCCAAAATTAATCAAGGTACACATGTAGACATTAGGCTGACAAATATTTCTGAGAACTAAATTTCCATTATGGACTTATTATTAATGTCATTTTTTATTTATTCATTGCTCCCTGTGGGCCTTGGAAGTTTTGAAGGTCTGTGGAGTACTATATAAAGTTAAGTGAGTGAGATAATGGCAACTTAGCAATCTGTTCCATACAAGCAAGTAATGATTCTGCCAAAAGTTCAACATCCAGTTCCCTGGACTGGAATTTTTAAGGTTATTCTGAGTTGAGCTCAACATGGATAAAGCTTATCTTGGTCCAGGTTCTTTGATACTGTCCTTTTCCATTTAAAATGCTAGTGATAAAAGGAATAGTTGCAACTGTCATTGGGTCCGAAATAAGTACAGGAAGTGTGCACTAAAGAACTTAAATCCATGAGAAATAAACAGAAGCCTTATGTTTTCCAGAATCTATGAAAGGCTTCAACCAGTGCTTTTTTTATAAAAGAAAAAGGTGCCGGAACTCACACATGCCTTGCCTACCCTACAAGGTTCCATCCAAAAAAGGTGCCGGAACTCCGTTCTGAGCGTTCTATGAGAAAAAAAGCCCTGGCTTCAACCATTCCTTTTCACTGCTTTGCAAAAAGGCAGTAAAAAGAAGCAAGCAAAGAATTGGGACCCTTCAGGCCTTAATACCCATTTTAGCATCTTCAAGAAAAGCATCTCAAAATCAGAATTTGGAATTGGCCTGATTTTAAAACTAGCTAATTTTATCCCATCCCTGGTATAACAAGACGTACATTCATCTCCACAAGGCACATTGCTCTCACAGTATCTTTGCTTGATAAAAATACAGTCTAAAGCTTCAAAGAAATATTATGCTTATAGTGATAATGGACCCAAAACAAGAAGAAATCCAGACCCAGTTTAAATGCTGACGGATTGCCTGCTATTGTTTTTCCCTTTAAATAAAAGCTGCTTCAGTGTCTTAACTATATGCACCATTCATGTATCTTTAAAAAACTGGGTCGGATATTCCGGGCTACAGTGCATCACACATTTCCTCAGAAAAATAATGAGAGAGCAGTGAGCACTTTATTCGTAGTTCACCCTGGAAATTCTCCTTTGAATATTTGGGAGGCGACAGGATAACAGCAGGCGACAGCTTGGCTGTAGGAGCACAGTGTGTCTAGTAGGAGTAGTTATGAGAGCTTTATTCATTAGCTAGACTCTCAAGTCAGTCAACTCCTCCTAATATGATCCTGGTTCCACAGTTTGCCATATCTAAGTCAAAGTTTGGTGATAATAATTCTGCATCTGTCACTATCCATGATTTGAATTGTTATTATCAGTACTGATAAAATTATAAAGCTGGACTGTCTAATGTGGTATTTTAAGAACACTTCACTTTCAGTCAAATCACTGAATGCAATTCTCCTAGCAACTTGTAGCATGGTGTTTTTTTTAAAAAAAATTATTGAACTGGTTCATTCAACTAATTAGGTGTGTGCTATACCTTAGAAGCTAAATGAGTGCCAACTTTATTTTTTACTTATTAAAGCATTAGGAGTGTCATTGAACATGACCTTATTACACAGTACCTACTTACACACATATATAATCTATAGCAGTGGCCCCCAGCCTTTCCCGCTCTGTGGATTGGCAATGGTGGTGGCAGCAGAGGGGGGTTGAGGGGATGGTTTTGCATGCACACCTGCTGCTTGCACAAATGAAGCTTCGTGTGCTCTCCCCCTTGCCTGCTGCTTGCACAGCCTGGTTCCCCCTATGGGCCGTGGCCCAATAGCAGTCCACAGACCAGGGGTAGGCAACCTTGGCTCTTTTATGACTCATGGACTTCAAGTCCATGCTGGCTCAGGAATTCTGGGAGTTGAAGTCCACGAGTCATAAAAGAGCCAAGGTTGCCTACCCCTACCACAGACTGGGGGTTGAGACTCCTGACCTACAGACAAAAGAAAAAGCCTTTTTCAAGTCTAACTGAACTTCCTAGACATGTCCATGTATTTTTCTTGGCAATAATTCAGAAATAAATTGAAGAATCCCACCCAAGTACTAATCAGATCCAAATCTACTTAATCCCCAAGCTGATACAAGCTCTGCCATACAATTAGATTGATTCTTCTCCCTACCCAGGTTAGGGATTCTGATCATTGGGAAAGAAATTTGACTGTTGACTAAAAAAAATGTATTTTCTTCTAATCTAGATAGAGGTTGTTTGAGACATTTTGCTTGGCAATAATTACTAGCACTGAGAGTCCTTGTATCTAGTACAGCTTATTCTTAATATGACTAAACTATTATCATTTCAATTCAACTATGATAGAAACTTCATTTTTTTAAAAGAATAGAGCATACTTTTTTTGTATTAGCAGCTAGTTACATTGAACAGATTTTGGCAGTAGCTACATACAGATAGTCCTTGACTCATGGCCACAACTGAGCCTAAAATTTCTATTGCTAAGGGAGATAGTTGTTAACTGAGTTTTGCCCCCTTTTACAACCTTACTTGCAAAAGTTCTTAAGTGAATCACTGCAGTTGTTCAGTTATTAACATGGTTGTTAAGTGAATCTGGCTTCCCCATTGACTTTGCTTGTCAGAAGGTCACAAAAGGTGATCACATGACCCCGGGACACTGCAACCGTCATAAATATGAATCAATTGCCAAGCATCTGAATTTTGATCAGGTGACCATGGGGATGTTGCAACATAGGTGTGAAAAACAGTCATAAGCCACTTTTTTCAGTGCCGTTGTAATTTTGAATGGTCACTAAAGGAATGACTATACATTAAGGACTACCTGTATATGTAAACAAACCTTGCAGTTATACATCAAGGTATTGCAGCAGCTCCCAACCTTTTCTATACCCCGCACCCCTAGAATGCTTCTGATATATTCTTGCACTCCTTACAAATGTTTGAAATAACAGCAGCGAATTATGCATATACGCTACAATTTTGAAAACCCAAGTTTTCACACTCCCTGGAATATCATCTCGCACTTCCAGGTGGTGCAAACACCCCTGGTTCGGAACCCCTGAGGTATTGAATGACAAAGTGAACACAAATTGATGGCAGTGAATGATCAATAACAATACTAAGTGGGAAAGAAAAAAAACAAAAATAAAAAACTAGTTTAATATGTTGTGATGGGACTAAAGCCTATACAGAACACCAAGAGTGCTTTCTAATACTCTGAACTTAACTTCCAGATAGTTTTAAGGGTCTCTTTAGGGCATGCTTAGAAAAAGAATTGAGCTACTGGCCTCCAATTGTAGTTCCATCTGTTTGTCAAGAGTGATGCTCATAAAAATTGGAAGAATTTTGATTGTATTATTGCAACCCCATCATGACTTTTTCAGACACCCCTGGATACTTTCAATATGGTTGCACTATGATTGCACTCACACTGGGCATGGCATAACATCTCACAGACAAATCAAGCAAGTGCAAAACGGAATACATTTCACTTCCCTTAATTTCCCTTAATTCCCTTTATTTACTGAAAAGACTATTGATTTGAAATGACTTTACAGTTAAGTATTGGTCATTTTAAGATTTTCCCCTCATTTATTCTCCATTCAAATTCATGTATTCACAAAGAATAAATCACACTGGCTATTTCTCATCCATAACATTGTGTGCTTTATTCATCAAAGGTGGGCAGTAAACTTCGGTTGCAGTTATTAATTCTCTCTGATACATGTGTTGTTACAGATGCATCCAGTCAAAGAAGTGGCATTAACTCAATTAACTATGGACCGGCACCTGTCCTTCCTTAACACAAAAGGAAGAGGTCCGTGCTTTGGGTTTCCATTTTAATAAGATTAGCAATGCTGCCAGTTAACAAAATCAACAGGTACAAGCTGGCAGATAAATACTGAGTGACACACAACAAAATTTACAAACCAACCGGGTATAATGAATATGCTAAAGGCAGGCATCTAATAAGCTTTATCTCTCCAAATTTCATCTGAAAGGCTGTGAAAGAGATTAATTTAAAGGTTTTGCTCTCTTGTCTGCCACACACACACCCTCCGAAAGAGCAGACTTGGAGGTATAAGTCACCTCTTACTGAAGCAAATTCTAATAAAAGTTTTCTGCAGCTTTTGAGCTGTTGAACTCACATGAGGTGTAGCTAGCACATATCTGGATAATTACATATTGTACTTTTATTTCTCATTATAATTCACAATTAAGTGATGTTGGCTGCATGGAAGTGATATAAGGAAGGAGGCACAAACTCATTAACATGTTAGTTTGAAACATAACAGAGCTGCTGAAAATGGAGTAGTGTTCCCTGCGTTCCTTTTCCACTTTCTCTGCATAAATATAGCTTTCTCTTAGAGGTATGTAAAAGACTCAAGAGGCTGGAGATTGAGTTGCTTGAGTGGCCAAACGGAATCATTTTTCCTGATCAAACCAGAACAACTCCTTGATTCATTGAGCCAAACTGAATGCCTATGAATTAATGCTTTGATGCATGTGCAGAAATGGTGTTGGTTTTTTTTTTTCAAATCAATGAGAGCATTTATTTCTTTATTAAATGTCTATGCCCACCTCACTTTGGAAGGCCTACAACACAATTTGAATACCGAAGCCAAACTGATTTTGTTGGATTCAATCTGGGTGGGTCACCGGGACCAGAGGCTTTGTCTTCTGAGCTTTTGGACCTATGCCGGAGCCCATTTTCAGGGAACGTATCTCTAGCAGAGTGTGTGCTCTTCTGTGCATGGTATTTATACGGTACCTGTTGTTTGTGTCTTTTTAGATGTTGATCGGGGTGTTGATGGCTGGCTATTAAGTCTGATTTTGACAAACTGATTTTGTCAGACAGCTCAGATTGAATGGGATTGGTCTGCCCAGGTAAACAACCTATTTGAAAACACAATTTTGCTTTTCTCTAGCTGCTTCCCCAAAGAATAATAATGACGACTTTCAATGCTTGAGCTTTTCTACCCATTATTATTCGCTCTATGAGGCTTTGCAACAGAGTTTGAGGAGTGAGGCTTTGTTTTAATCTGATTTTGTTTTTGTTTTTTACTTACATACTATAGTGGTTTTGCTTATCAGCTGCTTTTAAGTAGAGGGATGTTTATTCCTGTGAATGGAACTTGTAACCACTGTTAATTCAGCACCCAATTCTCCTGATTTGTTTTTTAAAAAAGTCAACACGATTTTTCAGCTTATGTAAAGTAACCTACATTTAATGTTTCATGCCCTTATCTAAAACAATAAACTATATCTCTGTCAGCATCTATTATTGGGACAGGACATGGCTTACTTTGGTATGAACTGGGCAAATATTGTTTCAGGGTCTGTTGCCACAATGAAAAAAGTTGAGAGAAGAGCTGTAGCAGAGTCCTGTATAGCCATTAATTCTTCTCTTTTCCCTTTATGGTCTTGGTGGTTCTCAAGTTTTATTTACCACCAGTTTCATTCTGGATATTCCTGTTTCTTCTTCTAGTGTGCCAATAGCCCTAGAAAAGTGTTTCTGCAACTCTTACAAATAGTAACACACACACAAACACACACACACCATGTGCTTGGGTGGCCTAGAGGACCTCCTATCCATTTCACATTAGTCTACTATTTCTGAATCTTCTTGTAGGCCTTTTGATGTCATATTATAATCTGTGGAGATATATCAGCATTCCAATGCTGAGCAATAAAACACTAGCTATAATAGAATCCTCTGATTACCTTAAGCTCTATCCTATTTTAGTGCAATTGTTAATAGAGCTCTTTCAAACCCTTGGCCATTCTGACTGTAAAGTCCAACTCCATTGGATTTCTCTTCTACATTAGTCACAAAGAGTGTAATCAATAAGGCTTGTTAACCTATGATGTGAAAAAGTCTAGGAGGCTCCTTTGCCCCCCGCTGTGCACAGTGTGAAAGGGCAGTGACAGTGTACCATGGCACTCTACAAGGCAGCAATCTCCATCAGTGTTTTCATATACTAGAAGCCTTGCAGGAAAGCTTTAAATATTGTAATGAACTGTCTGTCTTTCCAGTAGAACACTGGTCTTTACAAAGAGAAGAAATGTACTGCGCATTTAAAAGGGATTTGGAGCCCTGAAAATTGCTGCTTTAAGATCCTTTTCTTATTTTTCTTGCAGAAAATTCCTGTAACAAGCTGAGGCAGGCTGCATAGTCTAAACATGTTCAAGCATGTCTCCTAAACCAATTGTTCTGAGTTCCTTCATTTTTTCCTCTCTAATTTCCCCCCCAATCCTATCAATTCATTCCACTACAACCTTTTCCTATGGTACTCTAAATAACTTCATGTCAAATGTTGAAAAGTACGGTATAGCACTTTTATTTCCTAATATCTAAGGGTCCGCCACGAAGAAGAGGGGGTTAACCTATTCTCCAAGGCACCTGAAGGCAGGACAAGAAGCACAGGATGGAAACTAATCAAGGAGAGAAGCAACCTAGAACTAAGGAGAAATTTCCTGACAGTTAGAACAATTAATCAGTGGAAGGACTTGCCTCCAGAAGTTGTGAATGCTCCAACACCAGAGGCTCTTAAGAAGAGATTGGACAACTATTTGTCTGAAATGTTAGGGTTTCCTGCCTGAGCAGGGGATTAGACTAGAAGACCTGCAAGATCTCTTCCAACTCTTGTTATTCTGTTAATGCTACACTTGCAGGGTATTAGTCCTTGAAATTATGTACAGTACAGAGCACAATAGAAATCAAGGGAAAGAACACTTTCTCAAATGAAACAATAGATGGAGCAGATAAATACCAAGGTTAAAATATGACAAATGAAAATAGAAAAATTCTCAAAGGATCTAAATCTAAGTGTTTCTTAAAATAGCTGTTCTTCGTTTGCACGTCAAAAAAGACACTTTTCTTTCATATGATCCTTATGGACAAAAGATTTTAAAAAGTATTGGTATGTGGTTATTTTATAGAGATAATTAATTTGTTTGAAAATTCATAAGGCTAGATTCTAAGCCCTAGGGATATTTAGCTGTCCCCTTTATTAATCTATATGGCTTTATCCTCTTATCATTATGCTGATAGGTTTTCTGTCTCCAGAGATGTGTAATATATACAAGTATTATCTAAAATCCCAGAGTTAAAACTGATTGAATGTTGTAGCATTGCATTATACTGCAAGGAAAACAGTTTGGAAAAACTGCAAGGAGATTTGGGACAAAATTCTCATTGCTAATTTTTATAAGGCATCATTTTTCAGAGAATTAATGTGTTGGTAATTGTACTGCTATATGTAACAAGTATTTCACATAACAGGATCAGGTACTAAATGTGCAAATTTAATATTGAATTAAATGTCTTAAGAATGAAAGTGATAGCTGTTGAAATAAATCTTCCTTCCATCTCTTGGCTTATGAAGGATCAATCAGTAAGTGAAATAATATCATGATTATGAATTCATACATTCATACACAGAGACAGATTGAGAAGGGGGGGAAGAGAAAGAGAGAGAGAGAGAGAGAGAAATTATATATTATAAAACTAGTAAAAGTATCTGATAAAAGTATCTGATGAAATGAAGAGTTTAACAGTTATTGGTCATAAAATCAAAATGGAAAAGGCTAGCGGGAAAACTGTAGAGTTTTCAATTCCAATCTAATTACACAGCAGATGCCCTCTGTGTGTTAGTTTTCAAAAATCCTCTGACCAGGTCTAGTTACTGTAAAAACAGACTGCTGATCAGATTCTGCATACAATTAAAAGTACGTATTTGTGACCACCGTAATTGATCAACCCTGTCCGTTCTTATCAGCCTGCCTGATCTTTCAAATCTTTGCTGAGAAGCCTTTGAATTTTGGCTTTTTCCTTCCATTCGGAATAATATTTTAGAGGGTTATCAAACTCTTCTGAGTAGATTTTGGATTTGTTTATAGAATAGCTTTTGCCCCATTTTGGGGGGAGTCCTTTGGTATGAAGAAGCTGTTTTTCTAAGTTTTAGGAGTCTCTGACAAATAAAAAATAATCTGATGAGTTTTTAGGCTCAATGGCTGTGGTTTAGCTTTCTGGTATCCTGATATTTTACCAGCCACTGTGGCTGATATCTTCAGAGGTAGAGAGTATACTTCCCAGCACTCAGAATGACTGACTCTGCTTTTTATGTTTCTATCTGATTTCTTATTAACCCATGTTGTGAGATTCCAAGGAAGCTGATTCATGATTGATTCCTTATTTAAGTAGACTTCTGATGACTCTGTTTTGAAGACAGAGTCTTGGCCTGTCCTACAGTCAGGTTGCCTCTGAATGTTCTTTCTAGTGAGGCTGCTGTAAATTCTGTTTTCTGTTTATTAACTGAGGTTATTTAGTCTTGCTGGGATCCATGTTTTATTTTTTTTCAAACTCTCCTATTGAAAATATTGGAATGTTTATAGATCTTGATAGCCTCTCTGTTAAGAGTTTTACAGCTTTCCAGTGCAAAAATAAGCCCAAAAAATAAGCACACATTCAAAATGAACAGGAGGCATATTTTAGAAAAACTTTATCTATAAAATATATATAAACATGATACATACAGTTTCATCCAGTTCTTGGCAAGTGGTAGAGAACAACAACAACTCTTAACGTGGAGATCAGGACATAGCGAAGACTAAGACACGCCCAGACCAAGGCTGGATCACATGCCTCACACAGCCAGTCCTGTGTCTCAATTAAACCCATTGGCTGGTTCATTGCTATGGCTATTCCAGTTCATAAATTCTTGCACACTGACACTCACTATGTAGTTGCATATGATAGTTTGATGTGGTTACTTCTGTCTTCAAATTGGAACTTGTGTCCAATATGAAACAGCATATATTTCAATACTCCCGATTTTTCTTTTATGTTCCTTTTATCAAGCATTAACACTGCATTTTATGGTTCCAGTGAATATCTGCCCACAACTGTGTGGGATACAGTAGATCCGTGATGACAAAAGTGGATTTCTGCAATCCCTGGGTGAGTGAACAATGTCTTGAAACTTGTTTGTTGACTTGTTGGCTGTTTTTAAGTTGGGCTTCTCTAATAGTTTTTCAATATAGTCTGGAAATATTCTATTAATTATATCCCAATAAGATGGGACATAAAATAGATAAATGCTTCTGTACTCCTCCATGCACAGCATTACTTCATGCCCCAATGGACTGACATTGGTCAATTGCTGGGGAGCTGATCAATTAATACCAAAGCTTACGTTCTTGCAGTACAATTGTGGGAGACCATATTTAAACAGAACATGAAGTGCACTGGCTAAAAAAAGATTCACCTTTTCTGAAGCAAAATTACTCAGATGCATTTTCAAATTCCAAGTCAACTGACTGATTTTATACACACACACACACACACACACAAAGTCTGGACTAGGTCCAAGGCATGAAACCAATTATGATAAATAGCTAAGAATCACCTGACTAGAGTATAATTACTTATAAGGTACCCCTGAGGCTACTATAAAGCATAGCAGAAGACTTCTCATTACTTTCATCATGGTAATTATAAATCATCTTCTTCTTCTTCCCAATCTGTCTGAACAAAATAGGTGAATTTCTTTTTCATTTTGCCATGCTTGTTCTCATCCAGAATTCATTAATACAGAGCTCAAGGTTTGTGGCTAAACTTTCCCACAAATCATTTCTACACATGTACAGCTCAGTCTTGCAATTTAAGCAATGCTATTTGGATTATGCTGACTTCAATGGAACCAAATTCTTGGCTGGTGCACATTTCAAAAACAAACATGGATGACTCTGCAACAACCTATTGAATTTTAAATGGAACTTGCATGAATTTTCCTTAGAATTATGAATTTCAGTTGGGTACCTACCTTACTTACTCCAAGCTATAATATTTTTATAATTGTTTATCATGGATATTATTTATTATCAGACTGTTATAATTCCTAAAACTTTATTACTCTTTCCTACCCACAACCCACCTGAATTGAGGCTTATAATGCAACCTAACTATGGAGCATCAAGAATAGTTATGGAGAAATAGCACTTAGCAATAGCACTTAGACTTACGTACCATTTCACAGTGTTTTATAGCCCTCTTTAAGTGGTTTACTGAGTCAGCATATTGCCCCCAAAACCACCAGAAGCTTGGACAAATATGAGGTTGACAACATTTCAAGAATCCATGGTTACTTTTATAAAAATGATTGCAAGAGTTATTAAAAGTTGCATAAAGTGGTTCTCAAGTTAGACGAAGGTAGTATGGGATAAGCATACACTTTGTATTCAGACAAAAATTAGGATAAAGAGTTACAAATAAGGAAGGGAGCCATGCTTTTCTTCCCCATTTTGACTTTTGATAACATTGGTTTTCAAAGACGACTTGGAATAAGCATACATAAAGCTACTTATTCCATGCAGGTAGAACTTGAGTTTTTGCATATTTAATGTGCAAGGAAAATGAAAATGGTGTGAAACAAGAAGTATATTTTCTTTTATATGCACCAAAGTCTCTTCAATTAAAATAAGAATCCTCAAACCTGTCACTCATGACAGCTGTTTGGATTTGTTTCATTGAATTTAACAATCATGCATTCTGTTTTTTGTTTCCCTCCCCCTCCCCTAGTCTTATCTGTTTGGAATAAGGCTTTGCTTTTGCTTCCTTTTGATACTTTTCATAGTTAATCTCTTTTATTGACATTATGTCATGAAAACTTCTGTTCTATCAAACTGATGCAGATAGACTCCATTAATGTTCAGTCAATGCATTATTCTCAAGAATAAAGCAATTTAAAATAGGGTCAGATTCAGCAATCTGCATCTCTTTCCCTCTCCCTCCCACTTCCTACCCCTATCCCTATTCCTATCCCTATCATCCCTATCCCTACCCCTATCATCCCTATCCCTAACATCCCTATCCCTATCATCCCTATCCCTATCATCCCTATTCCTAACATCCCTATCCCTATCCCTACCATCCCTATCCCTACCATCCCTATTCCTATCATCCCTATTCCTAACATCCCTATCCCTATCCCTAACATCCCTATCCCTAACATCCCTATCCCTAACATCCCTATCCATATCCCTATCATCCCTATCCATATCCCATCATCCCTATCCTTATCATCACTATTCCTAACATCCCTATCCCTACCATCCCTATCCCTATCCCTAACATCCCTATTCCTAACATCCCTATCCCTATCATCCCTATTCCTAACATCCCTATTCCTATCCTTAACATCCCTATCCCTATCTCTAACATCCCTATCCCTACCATCCCTATTCCTATCATCCCTATTCCTAACATCCCTATCCCTATCTCTAACATCCCTATCCCTACCATCCCTATCCCTATCCCTATCATCCCTATTCCTAACATCCCTATTCCTATCCTTAACATTCCTATCCCTACCATCCCTATCCCTATCTCTAACATCCCTATCCCTACCATCCCTATCCCTATCATCCCTATTCCTAACATCCCTATCCCTAACATCCCTACCATCCCTATCCCTATCATCCCTATCCCTATCATCCCTATTTCTAACATCCCTATCCTACCATCCCTATCCCTACCATCCCTATCCCTATCATCCCAATCCCTATCATCCCTATTCCTAACATCCCTATCCCTACCATCCCTATCCCTACCATCCCTATTCCTATCATCCCTATCCCTATCATCCCTATCTCTATCATCCCTATCCCTATCATCCCTATTCCTAACATCCCTATCCCTATCCCTAACATCCCTATCCCTATCACCCCTATCCCTAAGATCCCTATCCCTATCATCCCTACCATCCCTATACCTAGCATCCCTATCCCTAACATCCCTATCCCTATCATCCCTATCCCTACCATCCCTATCCCTACCATCCCTACCATCCCTATCCCTAACATCCCTATCCCTACCCATACTCCTATCATCCCTATCCGTACCATCCCTATCCCTACCCATACTCCTATCATCCCTATCCCTACCATCCCTATCCCTGCCCATACTCCTATCACCTTCGGTCATTCCGCCGGGACCTGAAGACCTGGCTCTTTGAGCTCTCCGGCCCAGGCTGAGAATTTTTAACTGGGGTTTTTATTTTTAGGGATAATTACTATTTTTAAATTGTTTTTTAACTTTTGTATTTTGTATTGGTTTGATTTTAAAATACCCTGTAAACCGCCCTGAGTCCTTCGGGAAAGGGCGGCATATAAATCTAATAAAATAAATCCCTATCCCTACCATTCCTATCCCTACCATCCCTATCCCTACCCATACTCCTATCATCCCTATCCCTACCATCCCTATTCCTATCATCCCTATCCCTACCATCCCTATCCCTATCCCTATCCCTATCCCTATCCCTATCCCTATCCCTGCCCCTATCCCAATGTTTATATTCTCTTTTTTCGCATTTGTGTATAGCTATGACTCATAAGAACCATTACAATATAACAGTTTCACTGGGTGACTTTCAATTTTAAAGGGAGAAACATTCAGTTAACTTCTGTCTTTGCTATTTACTTTAGTATGTAAGTAATAGATATATTTGTCAAACTGCTTCCTTAAGTTATAGCAACCAGAGAGACATCAATATTCAGTGTGTAGAGTATTCAGTGACATAAATATTCAGTGCATAGAAATACTGCCTTATCTTAAAGGCTAGCATTTACATTTAGATGCCTAGTTTGGCAGGGGGCAGGCTGTTGTCATCCTACCGACTGCTGTGTGTTGACCCTGTCTTAAACTATGTCAGACCTGAGAATTGCATAAACTGGTGATTAAAGAAGTTTAACATTTAAGTAATTTCCATTTTAAATGAGCTAGAAAGCAAAAGTGCTGATGTCAGAGACAACTTTATTAGGATATGTAACTCCAAGTCAGGATTTCTAATTTTCCTGATTTGTATTCTGCCTGTGCAAAACAATTATTACCCAAGATAGACATTTAACAAGATTTCTCTGTGAAGAGACAACAATATCTTTAGTTTTAAAGAGAAAAACAAAAACTATAAAGCAAATTTAGAAACACCTTCTACAAAATGCTATGTATCTATGCACACTACCAGTTAGGAAACATACAGTAGCAACTGGATTCACATGTTGTGTTATACCACTTCTAATTATGGTTTGCTAATTAAGCTATAACAAATTGCATTCAGATGCCAGAGTAAACCAGGGCTTGTCCAACTCTGCAGCTGAACAATTATATTTGATTATATAATTATAAATGAACCTCTGTGGTTCCCCCACCACCACCCATGAATAAACCTAATTATTTCATGTGGATTATAGTTGGGAAGAAATAAATACATTACTTTTCTAATAATTAAATTTTCAATATGAACATCCATTGATGACTATGTCAAGATGGTGGCTGCATCCATGTGATCAAAGCCACACCTTTTTGTACATGTGTACAAAAGGGGCAGGACTTTGAATCCTGCATTGCAGCCATCTTAATTTTTTGGACTCACACACACACACACACACACAGGCACAAATGGATGCCCCTGATTTTCACCTATATGTGACAGGGATTAACAAATGTTGTACCATAACTGCCCACTGCTGGTGAAATGAGCAGCAAAGCCTTCATATTTCCTCCCACTTTGGCACACAAAGCATGTCAGTTTTATAAGGGTAACCTTCCCAACTATTATGCCCATATCACCTCAGGTAGTCACTAACTGTTTGAAAACCTTTGCAGTAATTTATGAAGCATAATTTTAAGATGCATCCATTGGGTTTACACAGCATTGGGGCGGGGTATCTTAATATGATGTGTCACTTCAGCAAAGTATCTGGAACCTATCTGCTAGTGCAGTTATTATCCCAGGAGACTTATGTTTTCATTGCCATTTATTGGACATGAGTCTTATCTTTGCCTTATGTGCGTGACATCAAAGAAGTTTTGAAAGGAAGACCAAGTTGCTCACTTTGTTTAGTTGTATCAGTACTGGGCTGCTTCACTTTCATCTGCTCCCCTAATCAGATTTAAAGAGAACTTAGGAAGCAACATTTACAAACTTTCAAGCAACCAATATTAAATCATCTATGGAATGCTAAAAATCTCCATAAGCTTACAATAGCTGCCTCACAAATTTTACACTTAATAAATTCCTTTGAGTCCTAAACAGGTCTATGCAGAAGCCTTATGATTTATAGTTAATTCGGTTATATCCATTTTTTAGATTCACACATGTGAAACCAACCAGACTGGCTTCCACACAATATAGTAGACTAAAATATGCCCATAGAACCCAAGTTGTAATTCAGCAACCTTCCAAAAAGTTGTCAATGAAGATTCTCAGGCATCCAGGGAGAGTTGTTTGGAAGTTGAATGGCAACTGGACTTGTTCTCTTTTTGGTTTGAAACATTTCGCTGCTTATCCAAGAAACTTCAGAAGCTACTTGGATAAGCAGTGAAACATTTCAAACCAAAAAGAAGAGATGTCCAGTTGCTATGATTCAACTTTCAGACTTCCCAAAGGCTCTCTTTCAAGCTTTGCTGGGTAAGTCTAGCCAAAAAGCTCAACAGATTTTATCATTTGGGAAACCATGCCAGTTTTCTTTAGGCATTGTATTACAGTCCTTTATGCTTCTCTTTAAGTTTAAAATTGATGAATGCCACTAAAAGTTTAGGATCTGTTCTGTTCCAAAAAAACTGCACGAACATGTCCATCAAGTCACCAGGAATCAGGTTTGACTCAGGAAAGTCTTTACGATTCACTTGCAAAACTAATGTTCTTCATACTGCATACTGCAAGGTTCTGACTTTTTTTTTTCTTTTTAGCATTTCAGGAAAAAAGGCTCACTCTGGTAGAAACATTATATTGTAGAAGAGCAATGACAAGTGTATTAATTCTGCAGCTTCCTCTAATAATTTCTTTCTATCATCAGGGATTACTCGTAGCCTGGTTTTGTCAACAAGAAAGAGGGGAAATGGAATTAAAATGATCAGTAATGACCCTCAAGGTGAATTAATGAACTTTTATTTACATTTTTCATGCTGCATAAATTTGGAGGCTGTTAAGTGCAAATAATTTTGCTTTATAAGAGTGAATTTTAAAAAGTATTGCTCTTCTATGAAGCATAATATTTGCATGAATATAAAGGTTATCATTATCTTCCGTTTCTTTTTCTTTCTTTCTTTTTTGCAGAGGCAAGAAGACATATATTAAAGAATTCTCTTATTGCTATCTTTGTCTTCCCTAAGCAGTAAGGAACTATAATATGAAGAGTACTGAGTTCTGACAGTTCTAAAACGGGAAAATCAGATAAAACATGCTTCCTAGTGATAACTACAATACTAAATTTAAAACTTAAAAAATTTATGTCTTATATGGACTGCAAAAATCCATGAAACTAGATCATGGCAAGAAGGAATATATTTTACCTGTATACTATTATCAACAGCTGGCCTTAGAAGTGATAATGAGAATATCACAGTAGTAGCTTCTACCCATCAGGATCATCAACAGTAAAGGAACAAGCAGTTAAGAAATATCTACAGATTAGCACTTGGCAAAGCAGCCATGAAGGCCTTGGAAAAGATATTCAAATGCCACGATATGTTTGTACCTACAAAGATCAGAAACATGGAAGCTATTGGATTTCTTGTAATAGCCTTTGGAAATGAAAGCTAGACTTTGAAGAAGCAGGATATGAAGAATATTGACACTTTTGAACATAGGTGTTGCAAAAGACTCCTTGAGAATACCATGGACAGGCAAAAAAACAAACCAATGGATCATAAAACAAATCAACCCAGAATTCTCCCTTGAAGTACAAGTTACCAGGCTCAAATTAGTCTATGTACATTCCCTAATTCCATAGGAAGTCTTTGATGCTGAGAAAGGTGAAGGGAAGACAAAAAAAAGGACAACCAACAGCAAAAAGTGTTTATAGTAGCTATGGAACCTCCTGAAGGACCGTGTTAAGGACAGATCAGAATGGGGGGAAAAAAAATCTATCTCTACGGTTGCTAAGGGTAGACACCAACTTGATGGCACATAATCAAAAACGGCCAACCAACATTGGTTGCTATTGTTTTTCTATTACAGTACACATATTCCTAATACTGTATGTACAGTTTCTTAATGCAGATTTAACATAAACTTTAAAAACAGCCTATATCATAGAAAGTTAACTACTGTAGTTTATATATAATTTTCAACATTATAACTTTTAAGTTCTTTTTGTTTTCTTCAATTGAGAAAAAACACTAATGAAAATGGGGCTTCATTTTATGTTAATCCATAGGCAGTTGTAATGGCTCGTCTTAAAATAATGCATCTTCTTCTCAACAGACTACATACAGCATTATAGCATATACCTTATAAATAATCAGTGCACATAGATTTACAGCCAAATGAAACATTTTTCACCTCTATTGATCTGAGCATCACTACTGGGATAATTTGAAAACTTATGAAAATTGAAAATTAAGTCATCCTTCTCCAAAGCCTGGCACATTAAACATGTTCTGGATTCCAGCTCCCATCAGCCCCAGTCTATAATGCTATTAGACCCAGTCAACAGTGGGTGATAAATCTAGTGGGCACCAGACTGAATCAGATTTATTTCTACTCTGCCACATAATATAACAACATTCGAGCCAGAAGATCATTTGCATGCATGCACACTACTAATCAATCATGTTATTCCATTTCAGGATATGCAATGTTATATAAAATAAAGAAACAGAATAAGGGATAGTAAACCAAAGGAATGAAAGGCATGAAATAGGAAAAACATAGCAAAATTTCAGTTTATACCAGTGCTAATCCCTACAACTTTTCAAACCTTTCTGTCAGTGTAAACAGCCCATCCACCCCTTGATACAATCCCTTTTTTTATAATTTTATAGTTTTTAAAGATCACACATACAGATAAAATACAAATGAAAAAAGAAAAAGTGCAAAAAAAGGTAGGGAAAAAAACAAGTAATAACTTCCCCCAGCAAGTATAAACAACTTTAACAACTCTTACAACTTTCACATAAAACAATCAATCCCTTCAATCTTTCATATCTCACCAAGATTTTCTATAAACACTTTTTAAAAAAAAAATCATCCTCCTTCCTAAGCAGCAAAAGTCTATTAAAGGTTGTCCAAAATTAACAGCCTATTATGTTATTGAATAAGCCCATTTAAATTCTTTTCTTTTCCATTTATATCTTATTTTCGAATTTTAAAACATGTGCCCCAGACCTCATCATTCAAATCTAATCTATAGACATTCAGTAGAAGTTAACAGAAATAACATAACTCTTTTTTAACCTTTATCAGATAAATTTAAAACGTAATAAATAACCTCTTTTCTATATAACTCTTATATTTTAAACAAAACTTTGAAACATCTTCACTCAGTCCTGGTCAAGAAAATTAATTAAAAATAACCTCAGATCCTTTAACTTTGGTCAAATAAATTAACTTTATATTACTTCCACTGGCTCCCAACAATCTTGGTCTTTAATTCCTTCAAATAATGTCTAAAGTTTTGCTGTTGTTGTTTTCTCTTTGTCTCTTCCCAAGAAGTCACTGAAAACATTAAGAAATCTCTTTTGTGAATCCAAAGATAGGTTATCCAAGTAATTCTTCAGAACTATTATTTCTAGAGCAATTTAGTTATTAAAACATCAGCTGATTTCATTTGTATATTAAATATTTCATGTTTTCCATATCCTTGTAGCCTATGATTTTCAAGTCCACATTTGAATCAATTTCAGTCTTGTCCAATAAAATGTGTCATTTTCTATAACATCCTTTAATTTATCAATAATGGCCAAAAATTCCAGACAGATTTTGCCCTAGATGCTGCATCCAGCCATGGACAGCAGTCATAATATAATCCCATTTCTTCAGGGACGTCTTCAATTCCCCACGTCCTTACTGGAAGTCACATTTCATACAATTCCTGTTCTTTAAATTTCTCACATTTCTCTTTCTGAGGATCTTGTCAATTCCATCCACCACAATTTTCACTGTCTTCCTCTTTCTCTTGATACTTTTTTCATATATTTTTTCCCGATTCGATACCCTCTTTTCTAGATGACCGAGAATATACCACCTAACCACCTCAGTGTATTTTTTTTCACACTTCTTAATCACTTCATTCAGAGCAAAGTCATTCAAACACACAGATAATCTCAAAACAATAAAAGCACCACCAAGGAGGTCAAGCTGGCTTTCAAATTGTCCTCCAAAACGCTCTTTCAAAGAGCAGTTATTTATTGTCACATCTTTAGAGACTGTATTTTTGGTAACACTATTCTGCATTAGGCAATTGAGTAAATTAGAATCAAGCCAGGCATTACATAGGAGCACCACCTGTGGCATGATTTACTTCCAGATAAATGGCCTAAAATATTGTAGCATTTTTTAAAATTTCAGTTTTTATTTTTTAAAAAATTATACTACCATACAATATAGCATATTTAAACAGTATACTAAGGTCATAAAATAAAATATAGATTTTAAATAAATCCAATGAAACCTCTTAACTGAGTTCTCATTCATTGAATCAGCCTTCATTATAGCTCCTCAAATACCATAAGCTACACTGAAAGAAAGTTAAGGTATATTTTGACTCTGATCAGGAATTCCAGAATGTCCACACCACAATCAGAAAAGATCTGTTCCCAGTTCACATCAGAGGAAGATTCATAGGATGTGAAACAACCAAGACACTGATCTGAGCTAGTAGACACAAATAAACAAGAGAATACCCTTATTTGAACCAAATAAGCAGTCTGAGTTTGCCTTGCCATGCCTCTTGATAGCTCTGAAATCTCCATCTTTACTGCTGGTAGTAGCTCAAGACATTGATCAAACGTGGTAGGATCTGGTTAATAAATTGCATGTAAAAAATAAGAAGAAACCTTTTGAAACTTAAAGGGAAAGTACACATGAATCAATTACTAACGAAAAGAAATTAAAAACTCAAGCATGCAACCCGGTATAACAAAAAAAAAGTGAAGTCATTAACTTGGGCTTTATTCCTGATGATTTCATGAAGACATCTAGTCGAGCTGATTTTATAGATACATCTATGCCATTTTCTTGTCAATATTGCAGAAGTAATTTGTCACTCTCTTCTTCCAGGGTGTTTTCCTACTTTCCAATAAAATTGCAGTGACACTAGGAGTCTTGTAGTGCATGAATAACCAATATTCATCTGGCTCTGAGGCTCCAATATCCATTAGTTATAAGAATACATGAGGGTGGACCTCTTTCTAACCCCTTTAGCATCAATGGCCATATGATTGTGGGTACAAGGGTGCATCATGGAAAACATTTGTGCTACATTCACTGTAGTCTGAGTTAGATGACACAGGCACAGCTATTCTAATTTATTTCAATAAACCATTAATTTTAATCTCTGTTTCTAGCTCAGGCATCCTGAGAAGCTATAGATATTGTGGAAAACAAAAAATAAGTATTTTTATGTACAGTGCCCTCTCAACTTCATCAGAGGAACATATGAAAATGAAGGCATATGAAACAGAGGTTTCATTTCATTTCTATTGATTCATTCTTGCATGAGATTATAAGGATAATTAACACTATACTCAATTCAATCTAAATTAAAATGGTAGCAGAGAAATTAACTAGTTTCATTTGGAGAAAAGAGAGAAAGAGAAACTTTTGTGGCTATCTTTAGATGACCTATATACTGTTGGAAAGTAATTATTAAAAAGCTAAAGTAGCACCATTTTAGAAGATAGTGTCATTATAGAGAAGTAAGAGTCACATAAAAAGAGAGAAAAACTGAGGAGAATGCTTATGCTTCTGGCAAAAGATAAGTGGCACCAATTAGAAAGTGGGAAATCAAACTAAACCTTATTAAGAAAGTCAAACATGAGAAATTTAGTGTTAGTCATTGCACACATTATTTGTTTATATCTATAAAAGAATGTTGTGCTCAATGCTTCTGCCTTGTGTGCATAATAAACCTTGTGAAGTCTGAACTATGACATCGGGCTTTTGACCTGTGCAAGAAACAAATTGAAAGAGATAAAATTCTTCCAACATTTCCATTTAAAAAGACAGTATCTGTATGCAGCTGTTTCAATATGACTTCAAAGCAGGGAAAGAGTCAAGAGAGAACATCCATAAGCATCTGACTGAAAGCCTTGCTCTTTTTTTAGTACAGGACTTGATTTTTTTTTACTCCCTTCTTGTGGATACCTGGTTTTAAATAGGGAAGCTCATCCCTTCTATGCATTTATCTGCTTGATTATTGTACTTTGTTTGTATAAGCATCAATTAATGATGCCTCCCTGTTCTGAATTTCTCCTTGTAAAGATTACTATGTATACTCTGTTGTATCTGTTCCATTTAATTCATCTGTAAATGGTCATTTGCTCCACAAAACTTAAAAACACTGAAATAAAAAGGACCCCGCTGTATTACTAAACGTGAACTTACACCATTTAATCCAATCTTCAGCAAGGTTACTCAAAATTATATTTAAACTATTCTGAAGTTTAGATAAGCTACTAAGCTTATCTCAAATTTATGTTCAGTCATGAAGTTTCTGATGTCCTTCAAAAACTTTCTTTGTTAACCTAACTGGTTGTGCAAAGTTACTGTGAAGCCTTATGTTCTTTAACAAAAATAAATCGGGGAAAGGAACTGGGTGAGTACTAAGGAAAGTATTTGTGGTCCTAGTGAAACTAATGGTACCATACTGGCTACCCCTGTATTACCTTTAGCACTTACTTAAAGAACTAATGTTATTTAGTCTGTTTCTGTTGGCCTGTTTCTAAACTGAAAACCTAATAGTTGTACATCTAGCCTATTATTTTAAGGGTATCCCCTGCAGCTCTTTTGCACCATTTAATTTACTGAAGAATTCTACAAAACCTGAAATCTTATGGCTTCTTTCCGGTCTCTTTTCTTTAGTTTCCATAAATATATTGTCTTTTAATTTAAAAGGAGGATTATTATTTTTTTCTCATAGGCGAATACCTACATGTTTTTGTCCTCCTGTATAATTTGAACTCTGACAATTAAAAATGGCTCTACTTGCCACTAAAACCTTTATCTGAAACAATTTTTCATAAGCAGGTAGGTTTTCATATTTAAAATTGCCATAGTTCCATAAATCTATATTAAAAGTCATGGAACACAAATTATCAACTCTACATTTCTTATATACTCAAGATACATTTATATTCTCAGATATATTTTTTTTATATAGTCAGATACCTGAGAAGAATTGGTTGCAGCTTGTCTGCCTTGGCCAATTAGCTAAATAGTGACAAATAATAATTAAAGATAGGTGTGTGCACTGATATAGAAAATAAGAATTATAATAGTTCATGGTTTCCTTGAAGCAATGCAAAATCTTAAATTCTGGAGAAAAATTCTTAAAGATTAAAAGTATTGCCACAAACCACACATACTTTGGTGGTTCTGGAAAAAAAATAAGTGACAGAAGGTCTTTAAATATGTCTTTAGAATTTGTACATCAAAGAGCTTCTCCTGCTGAGAAAACCCAGGTAATGAACCTTCTGATTTTAGTTAATTACTGAAAGAGAAAATAAGATGGTGTACTGATTGAAATAGCAAGACTGTTGCTGATTTCAAGTCAATACTCAGCAAATTCATGCACAGTTAACACCCATATTGAAAAAATAATTATAAGCCTGGAGTGCTGTAAACTAAAACGTCCTTTTTGCAACAGACATTTAAATACAAGTAGATTTGGAAAATCAGTTTAAATGGCTAAACTATTTCATCTGGCAACCCAGCCGCAGAATTTACCAACATTATAAAAGCAAGCTGAATAAATATACAAAGATAGATCTGATTTCAACTTGTGAAAAACTAACCTGGTTTTCTCATTACTGTTTTCTGTTATTGTGGGGTAGATACTACACATCAGATTGTAGTGCACACATTATAATCAGTTTCCTCCTCAATGATAATGTGCAGACATCACCTTTTACATATGGCAATGCAGATCGGTCAGCAAATGGCCCTGTTACCAGTTGCAGTGTGGCCTTTTGTAATTGACAGATGGAAATTCTGTCAATGAACAGATTTTCTAATGGCCATAAAAAATTATTTGGCATGACACCCAGTATGCTGATAACCACTAGAACCACTGTAGATTGTTTATGCCATAATCTTTCAATCTCTAATTTTTTAGATCTTGATATTTTCTGATCTTCTCCAATTCTTTGTCTTCTATTCTACAATCTCCTGGTATTGCCACATCAACTATCCATACTTCCATCTTTTCAATCACGGTTAAAACTGGTGTGTTATGAACCAATACTTTATTCTGTATTTAGCAATTCCAAAATATTTTAACCTGCTCATTTTCGATTATTTTTTCAACTGTACTATACTGTATGTTCCCATTAATTTTTTAATGGTAATTTTTACAGATGTTTCAGTGAAGCATTTTTGCAGCTGTGTTATATTGCTGCTTATAATCAAATTGTCCATTTTCTTGGATAAGTGTATATTTTCTATAGTTTCTTCGGCTTTTTTGTACACCTGCACTTTGGATTATTTGATGATTTTTCAATTCTGGCATTTATTACATTAGTTCAAATAACTTGTTCTCATGCAGCCAAAATCAAGCCTTCCATTCCTTTTTTTAATGTTGTGAGTCATTACCAGGTTTTATCTTTACCCATTTCCCTCTCAATATTTTGTAGAAATTGACTATGTCATGCTTTTTCTTCTGTTTGTGTTGTTATCAGATTATTTCAATGTTTACTTGTTGTTTCCTGTACATTTAGTAAGTTCCAGCTTTTAACTTGCATTGATTCTTTTTCTCGGCTGTCTTTTACATAATCAGCCAGTGCATGTTTTTCTTCTTTGACAGTTTGTATGATTTGAAGAAAACCTTTGGCTCCATTTCTTCCAGGCAAGTATAATCTATCATATCCCCATATAATATCCCCATTATATGGGGATATAATGCATAATAAATAGTCATTAGTTTGTTGTTGGTTTTGTTGTTGTTGTTGTCCAGTTCATCTTGTATCCATTTAATAATTTTAGCAGGATATCATATCACAGGTATGGTCCAAACCATTGGTGACTTTGATGGTGTTTCCACCATTTTTGCCTTTAGTAATTTTCTCACTCTTTGGATGTATACTTTACGAATCACCTTTTCAGTTTGTCCATGCTTGATGTTATCCAAGTATAAAATGCCCATTTACGTTTACGTTTACGTTTTATTTAATTTATATACCGCCCTTCTCCCTGGGGACTCAGGGCGGTTCACAGGGCATATAAATAAAAATACAATACTATACAAAAGTTAAAACAAAGATTAAATCAATGCCCAATTAAAAAACAATAATACAATCTAAAATGACAATTTAAAACCCAGCTCCCCCATCAGGCCAGACCGGCCAATTCAAACAAATGGGTCTTCAGACCACGACGGAAAGTTCGGAGGTCCGATGCCGTCCGGAGCTCCACCGGCAGTTGGTTCCACAAAGCCGGGGCACCCACAGAGAAGGCTCTCCCCCTGGGGGCCGCCAGTCGGCATTCCCTGACCGGAGGCACCCTGAGGAGGCCCTCTCTGTGGGAACGCACAGGGCGGAGGGGAGTTGAAGCCGGCAGCAGGTGGTCCCCGAGGTACCCCGGACCCATGCCATGTAGGGACTTAAAGATCATAACCAAGACTTTGAACCTCACCCGGAAGACAACTGGTAACCAATGCAGCTCGCGGAGCAAAGGTGTAACATGGGAGTACCGGGAAACTCCCAAGACAACTCTCGCGGCCGCATTCTGTACCAGTTGGAGCCTCCGAGTGGTCTTCAAGGGAAGCCCCATGTAGAGAGCATTACAGTAGTCAAGGCGAGAGGTCACGAGCGCATGAGTGACCGTGCACAGGGCATCCCGGTCCAGATAGGGCCGCAACTGGCGCACCAGGCGAACCTGGGCAAAAGCCCCCCTAGTCACGGCCACTACATGATCTTCTAGGGTAAGCCGTGAATCTAGGAGGACTCCCAAGTTGCGAGCCCTATCCACGGGGGGTAAGAGCTCACCCCCCATAGAAAGAGATGGAACATTTTGAATGTCCCGGGATGCCGGAATGCACTTTACTTGTTACTCACAGGTAACATAACCAACTCCTGGCTTATGGGAATTTCCATTGAAGTTTTCAGTGATGAGGTTAAGTAGAACACCTTATAAAGGAAGAAGCTACAACAACAAGTATAAAAAGTAAACAAGTAAATGGCAAGTTGTAAACGACAAGTACAAGTAAAACCCCAGTCTGCATCAAGACCTGGACTTTGTTATAGTGATGTGCATGTAGTATATTACAATATTTTAGAAATGAGCTATTTTCCTTTGTTCTCTCCCTCTCTACATTGTTTCTAACGTATGGTTTCTTGATAGCTTCTGGAGTGATCTGGGCATATTTCACTTTTTTAAAAAAATACTGGGAATAAAGCTGGCGTCGTTTGCCCTTTCCCTTTCTGCAGCAGTATTACCATTTAGAGGAGCATGTGGTGTATTGTTTTTTACACTGGCCTCATCTGTTCATACGCAGTTGGAAGATACTAAAATCAAAATGGAGGGGGAGTGTTATGACTTTCATTACTTTCTCAGAGTTTGCATTCTATAATTCTGTTCCCCATAAGAAGCTTTTTCTACTTTTGTCAGCATTAAGAGAAACTGCAGTTATCTGTAAGCTATCTATTCCCATGGTGAGCAGTAATAGAAATCAGGAATCACACAGTGTTGTAGAATCACCTGAAGGTTTAATTTTGCTTGGTCTTTTTACTCTAATTTAAAAAGTATTGTATCGTATTTTATTATCTCCTTCCCCCTCCACCCGCAAAGATTTCATTGTTTGCCTCACAGCATTTAGACTGCTGATATCTACCAGCAGTTACAAATGTAACTAGATACCTTGGGAATGTTGATAAGGACAAGAAATGTTTAAAGTACCGATGACCCTGTCCCAAAACTGTGTATGTTGTGCAGTGATTTTAAATTACCCTAGAGTCTATTGTGCAATCTTGTCATGGTTGCTTTTAGCCTGATTACAAACATAGAGAAAGAGTAACTAGGTTACTTAAAGTCTTAAATATAACCAGTGCTTTTTTAAAAAAAAAAGGTGCCAGAACTCTCATCTTGTTAATCTTTTATTTATATAATTTTATTTATATGTTTATTTATTTCTTAATTGGCTTATACTCTTTGATTGCGCTGTGCCCTGTTTGCAACTCTGCTACTTACTGAGAGAAAGTTGGTGAAATCGCTTCCGGGAGGCACAGAAGGAGGAAAGATTGCAGAGAAGTGCACTTACCTGTATACTGGCATTGTGAAGATTCTGGATTTCCCTCTCAGCCTTCCTATCCTAGGAAGATCCAGCAGAGATTGACCAAAAAGTTCATCTCGGGTCTGAATTCCCATGCAGTGAAAAGGAGAGGGCTTGCAACTTCTGGTTGTAGTTATCCACATTTCTGCACACTGAGATAATCGGCCACTTATACAAATACAGAGCCTATCATGCTTTTATATTTATACGTAACAGATACATTACCTGAAAATTTAGGGGAGAAAAAAATGTGCATATATGTATTTTGCTTCTCACTTTAGAAGCATTTGGCATGTCTGCACTGCCAATTGTACTCTCAATTATATATCTATAAATATATCACTCATGACATAATTTTTGGAATGTATAAAAAATTTGAACCAGCCCAGAAGCTCATTTCCCACTGTTTGTGTATATATATATATATATATATATATATATATATATATATATATATATGTATGTATGTATATATATATATATATATATATATATATATATATATATATATATATATATATATATATATATATATATGTATGTATATATATATGTATATATGTATGTATATGTATATATGTATGTATATATGTATGTATGTATGTATATATGTATATATATATGTATATATATATATATATATATATATATGTATGTATATATGTATGTATATATGTATGTATATATATATATATATATATATATATATATATATATATATATATATATATATATATATATATATATATATAAAGTAAACCCTGAAATAGATTTGGAAAGAGCAAGGACTTTGATTAAATGGAAATGTTGCTAAGCATAGAACTATTGAGTTAATTTGTAGCTGTTTCTTCTGTTTTCTTTTTATGTCCTTATGATTTTACATCGCATTTTAAAATCGGCTAAATTGAATAGGAATAAGATTGTGACTGAAAGAATACTAATTCTGAAATATAGTAAATATCTTTAACAAGTAATGTTAAATTTAGCTTTAGTGTAATTTCCTTGCTTACTGGAAATTATATTTCTAAAGCATTAGTATGAATCATTGAAAAGAACAAAGATTTAATATTTATGATTCAAAAATATGTGTGAGAAACATGTTTTTAAAGATCTTTGCAGCTTGTTCTCATATATACCCTGCCAAAGGAATAACTAAAATTATGAAATTTAGAATCTATCAAGTTTCCCTCCCATGGACAGAAGACAATCCATGGGAAATGTGAATCAGTAATCCATAAGCATGATAGGCTCTGTATTTGTACAAGTGACTGATTATCTCAGTGTGCAGAAACATGGATAACTACAACCAGAAGTTGCAAGCCCTCTCCTTTTCACTGCATGGGAATTCAGACCCAAGATGAACTTTTTGGTCAATCTCTGCTGGATCTTCCTAGGATAGGAAGGCTGAGAGGGAAATCCAGAATCTTCACAATGCCAGTATACAGGTAAGTGGACCTCTCGGCAATCTTTCTTCCTTTTGTGCCTCCGGGAAGGGATTTCACCAACTTTCTCTCAGTAAGTAGCAGAGTTGCAAACAGGGCACAGCGCAACCAAAGAAAAAGGTATTCAAATATTTCCCTGTCTTCTCCTTTTCTGCTTCAAGTGGTACGCCTGCTTTTGGGGGGAAAGCGGAGGCATCTATTTCTCGCTTTTTATTTGACGTGAGTGCGGGGCTGCCTTTCCAAGTCAAGGCCCCTCACGGGAGAGGGCGCGGAAAAGGAAAAAGATTCCAGGAAAGAACCGGTGCGCTTGGGATTGCTATAGCAATGGCCTCCTCGTTGGAATTCACGGCAGCAGCCTCCATTATGGACCCCAAGAGGGTGCCGAGGCCATGCTCTGACAGCACAGCAGTTTGATATTACTGCGGGCTGGATGCTAAGTTTGAAATTGACATTTAGGCATGCAAGGTTAGGGATTCCTCTTTTTCCCCCCAGCACTCAGGAATCAGTGGTCACACATTTCTACAAAGGTGAGGGAACAGAACACAGTGGAAGTGTGTATCGTGTTGAGGGCCAGGCACTCCAGGATGGCCATGTCGGTGCATGGGATGAGGCGGTATCGGGGATGCAGGTCCAGCACCGAGTAGGCCACCAGCCTGGCTGACACAGGTGAGCAAAAGGAAGGAGTCCACATGGACTCCCCAGAACCCACCTCCCACTCCTTGTCCTCACTTACCTACTTGAGATGGTGTAGTTGGGCAGCAGGGAGGGGTGCAAAGTTCCTGCCAACTCTCCTTCACTGCAGGCAACTTGCCTGTGCAAAGTTTGCTGGCCGGGTCTTTTGGCGTGCTCAGCAGAATTTCCAATAGGGGGAGTAGCACAACTTGTACAAAAGCTTTTTTTGTGTGTATGCAAAAAAAAAGGTGCTGGAATGCCGTTCTGAGGGTTCTATGAGAAAAAAAGCCCTGAATATAACACAATTATACAAGCAACTTGTAATGTATTGGGTTTTTGTCTTACTAAGAGTATCACATGGGGTTAATTGCTGAAAGGTTGTTTAAGCAGGGAAGCTGGCTAACGGGTCCCAGTTCCTCAGACAACCCATCTCCAGCGCTGCCATTGCTGGCCTCTAGAGCCTATTGGCCACCACCTAGAGGCCAGGGTATAAATAGCTGCATTCACAGCCCTGTTTCCCAGTTCAGTTCCTGCAATTGCTGAACTCACTCTCCTCGTCTCGTCAATCAAGCAACGAACCCAGTATATAACAAAACTGTTTAAAATGTCTCAGCAAAAGAGAGTCAACCACCTTCTGAATTTGGACTTGTGATTATTCCCTCTCCAAAGGGAGCATGGTAGGAAATGGTGAAAGAACCGTCAGCTTCTTGGTTTCCTCTGCACTAGTTCAGGGGTGTCAAACTTGTAACATCACGTGATGTATTGCTATGTATCACGACTTTTTTCCCATTGCTGGAGCTGGGGTGGGCACGGTTTCAGCATGACACATCTGGCCTGCAGGCCAGCAGATTGACACCCCTGCACTAGTTGCACAGACTAAAGTAAATGCTACCATCTCACAAACTCAGCCAACATATGTCATGTGCTAGTACTACATAAGGAGAGGCAATTGATATTAGAAGTGAAGGCTGGGTCACTTGGATTTCACAAACTCAGTCAATATGTTAAGCATCTGCCAATCTATACTTTTAAAAATGCAAAGAAACAATAATGATGATAAGATTTAGTTTGTTTTTTCCTGAATTCTGGAAATGTCAGAGTCCATGTATATTTAATAACTGGCACTCTTGCCCAGAAATTGAGTGATAATATCAACATTTAAAACTGAGTTTGTACACTATATATACCTTTAGCGTAAACTGTTTAGCCATCTTTGGATTTTGAGATGAGTATCAAAGCAAATGCTTAGATCATGAAGCTTTGGAAGGCAATGCATTCAAGACAAAGCTGATGTTTTATCATCCTTATTTGAATAAGCTGAAAGAACCAGTTTCACCTTGGAATGTATAACTTGGATAATTGCCTCTCATCTCCTTAGAAGCTAGATGGGAATATTGCCTGGTGAATGCTGCTGGTTCATTCACATGAAAATGCTGGTGTATTCATTTGCATGAACCAGCCAACAGATTGAACTCTTCGCTGTAGATTTTTCTCTGCAATGAGGTAGATGATAGAGATGGGAAAACCTTTACTTGATCTGCATATCTATGACACCAATCAAATACATCCTGGATTAATACACAGGTTTAAAATTTATCTTGGCACCTCGCACTTCTCTTATCATTTGAAATGCAGATTCCTTGGCAGATGGGAATGAAGCCCCCACTCCACCCTTTTATTTAGCTTTAGAACTCCAAACCCATTACTGCCAACATTGTGCATCAAGCAATGAATTATGGTGATACAATTTCCATATTGTGAAATTAAACCATCTACTAAAATATATGCATTCTCTGTGGTAAGCAAACTACAGTTGCTTTAGTTAAAGGAAAATACTTTCCCTGTTAAAAAAAAAGCCAGTTTGGTGTTGTAATTAAGGCAGCAGGCTAGAAATCAAGACTGTGACTTCTAGTCCAGCCTTAGGCATGAACTCAGCTGAGTGACTTTGGGCCAGCCACTCTCTCAGCCCTAAGAAGCCCACAAGGGCAAACCACTTCCAAAAACCTTTGCAAAGAAATTTTCAGGGACTAGACTCTAGGGCCATGATGGTGAACCTATGGCACGGGTGCCACAGGTGGCACGCAGAGCCCTTTCTGTGGGCATGTACACCATCGCCGTAGTCCTAGGCCTTCTGCTGGGTTTTATAAACCCTTTTTGCTTTAGGCATCCGCTACTGTGTGCAAAAAAAAAGTTCAATTAATCAATCAATTTCAACTTCTCGCAGGGGGAAAAAAATCTCCCAAAGTTGGAATTGATTCATTGAACTTTTTAGTCCCACCCAGTCTGCCATTGCCACTGCAGCCACGCCCACCCAATGGGCCACACCCACCTGGCACCTGACAATACATAAGTGGGTTTTCGGTTGCAGTTTGGGCACTCGGTCTCTAAAAGGTTCGCCATCACTGCTCTAGGGGATCTCCAGGAGTCAAAAATGACTCGTAGCCTCACTCTTCACAATGTATCTGGTCACATTTTTCACTTTTCAAAATTGAAAAAAAGAAATGGGAAAAATTCTGCCCCCCCCTCCCAATGCCTTGGAAAAATCTGCCTACTAAATGTGCACCTTTCGGGGGGGGAATCACAATTTATGCATCTTTTTCTTTCTCTTTTCATTTGAAGCCTTGTGCAGGCTTTTCATTGATAAAATATGTTCTACTTAGTACAAATACTAAAAATTGACCTATGGATATTAAGACAAATAAAATACAGAAACTGTTTACCTAAATTATACCATGAGTTAATATAATTAAGTAATAGAATTCCAGCATAATTCCCATTTAATTAATTCATAGAATTCACATTACCACTGCTCTATTGATCGTGTCAGTTATTAGTAGAATTGAACCGTGTTGGGGAAAAAAATGGTTTGAAAGTCTGTATTTAAATGTTCTGAAGAGAATGGGAAAAGGAATTCTAATAATTTTATTTACACAGCATCTGTTGAGAATGTTCTTAATATTTCACATGTTCTCTATAATCCTCACAACTGCATCAAAGCAGAGAGACAAGCATTATTTATTCCTACATTAATTTTCAGACCTCAGCAGAATTGAGAAAATAACACACTGAGTAATGTCATTGATGAAATATTAATGTTGGCGAAGAGATTCTGGTTCATTTTTAACTATTGTATAACATAATTTCTTGGAACAAAGTTGCTAAAGAGTGGTAAGGTACAAATTAATAAAACTGAAGCACTTACGTACATTTCTTGATCTACAAATGCCCACAACAGATCCAGTGGTGCAGTAACCCACCTATCACAGGTACAGAGTAGAATTCAACTGATTCATTTTCACCTCACAATGAAGTGGACTAATCAAGCACTCCCATAATGCATAATATGTCACATAAAGTCATGTGGGGTTTACAAAACTATCACCAGGTTCATTTACAACATTAAATTATAACATGGGCTTCTTTGGTTTTGCACATGATGTCCAAATTCTTTACATTATATGTGAACTGGGCCACTATTGCTAGATTAAGAAAAAAAAGAGTTAAGCAAACCGGCTTAATATTATCTATAAAAATTACCAAATCTATAGTGCAGTGCACTTTGAGGTGTGTATATGAGGGAAGTCAGCTCCCCAGAAAAGGAATTATTAAAAGGGCAGGAAAATATATTTCCTAAAAAGATATTGTAGAACCAAGAAAGCATGCCCAGTTTTCTTAATAGTTCCAGGTCTCCTTCCCCCAAGCAGAAAACCAGTTCTATAGACATGCAAATGTAAGCCATCAAGAAGGTTGGAGCTAGAAGCTTAGGAAGAGAAAGCTCTAACTTCTACATACTCCAGCCCCAGAAAAGCAGGATGTAACCTATAATAGGATTGACCCACAACCATCAAGAATACCAGAAAGGCACACCTAGACTCAGATCAGAATAAGTGACACAGGAAATACAAAGCCTGAAACAGGAAATAACCAAACAGTAGAGTCCAAGGGTTATAAAAACCCACTCCCCTCATGTGCTCAGTCCTTTTCTGCTGGATCCATCTTTCTGTCTGGCTTTCCTCTGCAATAAACTGTAACCTTCTTCCTAAAGCATTCGCCATGTTGTTTATCCCCGGCTTGGATGGAACCATGATGAAGACTTTTCTTCCAACATATATACTGATTATCCAAATTTCTCATGTAAAATATGTGTTATTTTACATCTTATTTCCATAGCCATAAGCTTTAGACAAATCTCTTTAAAATTTCAGTCCTCATTCTCAATGGTATTGCTATAGAAACTTACCGGTATCTTTTCTATGTAGGTAGATCACATAGAAAGAAAAGTCACAATGATAACTTTATATGATGGAATTTATATGATGGAATTCTGAAGATGGAAAACTGAAATTAGGTAGAGAAGGCCACTTACCCAGATGACGTCCTCCTGTCTGTACTGCTTCCAGTTGTGACCCGTATCACTGAACATTAGACTGTAGCTTGTGGTCCAGTCTGAGCTTCCATATCTTCCCTGAGTAGCAATGCCTGTAATCTCTACTCTGTTTCCCAAATCAACTTGGAGCCATTGATCCTTGGTGGAATCCAAAGGGGACCAGCCACCAGCACCTGAAAGAAAAGATAACCCAGAATGATTCTTCTATTCCTCCACCTACTTTTTATGAATGCTACGTCTGCTAGTAAAATGTTCTGAAGAATGTACTATTAGCCAGAAAGTTCTTCCCTTTTTCCTGATTTCCATTTCTCAGAAACATATCCTCATATAGGCCATAGAGCAGTGGTGGGATTCAGCCGGTTCACACCAGTTTGGCAGAACCGGTAGCTAATTTTTTGTTGCCCAGGCCCAGAATGGACTTCCAGAAGCGGAATCCACACAGAGAACCAGTTGTTCATATATTTGAATCCCACTACTGCCATAGAGGCTTGCCATAAAAGGCCCACTCTAGCAGGAAAATTCATAATCGCTTCTCACCTTGTTTCTACAGATACATCCAGTCCCAAATATCACTGATGTTTGTGTGTGTGCAGTCTGTGTATGTTAGCTCTCTCTCTTAATGCTTTTTTTCTTGTTATCCTCATAAGTGCTCAGGAATCTTGTTTACCAGATATGGACAGCTAGATTCTGTTTACAATCTAGATCAGGCATGAGGAAAACAAGTGAAACTCAGTACTACTCAAATTTGGATGCAGTTCCACAATAAGAAATTACAGTATTAGACATATATGTGTTTGTGTGTACGTTTATGAATGCAGAGGGTACAGAAACGCATACACTTATGAAAGTAACATAAAACTCTGCTTTATACAAGTATACAGTATACATACAGACATATGTACATGCACATATATCTCCTCATGACACATGTACATATATTTTATATATATATATTTTTAAAAAATCCCAAAATACCAATGACATGGAATGAACTGAATTTAAGATTGGAAATTGAGAGAATTTACTATTTTTTTCTTATGTAAAGCTTCCAGCATTTAGATTCGGGACTTTACTTTAGAATATACAGTATATTTTTATAAAACACAGTCTCCAGTGTGTTAAGTTTGGAATTGAAAGAACAAGCAAGCAAGACATACTACTTGTGGTTAGAGATTAGAATGTCAAAGTGAGAAATATTGAGGAAAACATGGTAGAATGTATGGCTTAGGACAGTAATGGCGAACCTTTTAAAGACTGAGTGCCCAAAACCCACCTCAGCCCCCATCCCGCCCGCTCTGCCCCATCCCACCCCCGTTTCACCCACCCCCCACCCACAGGGCCACTCACCACCTCCATGGCCTGCCGCAGATCGCTCAGGCAACCCAGCAGCACCATGGTGGTCGCGCCTTCCACCTGCACCGTGCAACATCAACTGTGCACAACAGGGCATGAGGATGGAGTCTTGTCCCTGCTGCCCGGCTACCATGTCCTTGGGTGTGCTGCTCTGCGCAGGCCGCGCTCAGGGGTGACTCTCCTCCAGGGGAGCTACTGGTGAGGAGGGGGCATGGGGGGAAGCGGGGCCAGGGCAATGGCGTGTGGGCCCACAGAGAGGGCTCTGAGTGCCATACGTTCACCACCACTGGCTTAGTGGTGAAGCAAAAGAAGGGCTTATCTGTTCTGTACCAGCCTGCTACCGGCCCTGCAGGCAGGGACAACCCCTTTTACAAGAAGGCAAGAGGCTGGAATTACGCCTGCCAAATTTATTGCTACAAAAACAAATAGAACAAGACACAAACCAAGAAACAGGAGCTTTTCAAGTGGTTGCCTTTAGCAAACCAGCCCTCCCACGCATTCCCCCTTAAATACAGTTCAGGGCGTGGCTTCTCTCTGCCTCCTTCCGAGGAGCCCCATTGCCTTCCTCTGTTTACTCCTGATTGACTGCCTCCTGCGTCAGGCGTCCTTGAACAGGGCCAGCTGTGGGTCATCTTCATCCACGCTGTCAGGCTCACACAGCTGGGTCTGCGTCGTGACCAGATGAGAGGGGCCTGGCTGAGGGCTCTCATCAAGCTGTCCAATCCCCTCAGCAAGCTCTTCAACACCCCCCTCCTCCTCCTCTGAGTCATCCGACCCAACTGCCAAACCCACAGGCTGACCCTGAATCACAACATTATCAAATTTTCACCAATCCAAGGTTTTCTTTCTTACTAACATAGTCTTCACAATCAAATGATGCCTAAATAGATGGACTTCATAGAAACCAAGCTATCTATGATATTATTGATAAAAGGAGTTTAAGAACTCAGTTATAAGAGCAAAGATGTAGCTGAGGACTAACTGTAGAACAGATCACAAATTGTTCATACCCAAGTTTCAAATTAAACTAAAGTGAAAGAAAAAGGCCAATTAGTTTCCACAATGTGATCTTGATCATATACCAACATTTTCAAAGAGATCAACAGGAATCATTTTGAAAGTTCTGAACCTCATTGAAGGAGGAAGTGTGGAATTAATTTAAATAAGTTGTTAAGGATGAATGTGAAAGCAGACAATAGAGCAGATCAAAAAACAGAAGAAAGCTAATTGGATATCAGAAAAAAAAGGTGGATAAGAAAAAAGAAGCATCAAAGCCAAGACTGTTAAAGATCTCAGGAAGCAACTCAATTTCAGAGAATTGTTAAAAGAGTCAAAAAACAGTATTACAACAAAATCTATAAAGACATCAAAGATAAAAACAGATATGGAAAAATAAGTCTTCCAAATGATGTCAGAACTCAAGACATTCCAACCTCAAATTGGTATGCTGATGGATGCCAATGAACAGATATCATAGGAGGGGAGCCATGTTAATCTATAGCTTTAACTCTGGTTTGTGACTGTAATAAAATATTGACCGATTAGTCTATAGCAGGGGTGTCAAACTCGCAATGTCATGTGACATGATATCATGACTTTTTTTGCATTACCGGAACTGGGGTGGGTGTGGTTTCAGCATGACGGATCTGGTCCACAGACAGGTGGTTTGACACCCCTGGTCTATAGTATCAAAAACAAACAAACAGTAATCTGATAGCATCTTTTCTGACTAATAAATTTTAGTGAAAGGCATAAGCTTTTATTTCACCATAGGAACAGATAGCAGTAAATCCAAAGAAGATCAAAAGTGGAAGGATTATACTGAAATTTTATACAATAGAGATTTCAACATTCAACTACCTTATAAGATATTTAGTAAGAGAACCAAAATTAGTTGTATACTCTTGTCATTATCAGGTCAGAATACTACAAGAATTGTTGGAATATTTGCAAAATCATGGCAAGGAACAGAAAAATGATCATTAAGGTTATGATCAGCTTATACTAATAAATCTGGAGCATGACATAGTGGCCAACAGATTTACAATAGTGACCAGCAATCTACAATACCAATCTCAAAAGACAAGACTTAAGAGAGAGTGGAAGGTATAATACAATATCTTTGATTTCACCTGCAAGCAAAATAACGTTTAGGAAGGTCCAGTGCAGATCAGACAGACCCCAGCCTTAGAAGTGACAATGAGGACACTGAAGTGGTGAACAGTTTCTACCTGTTAGGATGAACTATCAATAGAAAAGGAGCCAGCAGTCAAGAAGTATTCCATAACCCACTGAAGTTCTTGGTAGAGTAGCAATGCAGGCCTTTGAAAAGAGAGATTCAGATACTGTGATGTGTCTATACCTACAAATATCAGAATTGTGCAGGCAATGGCTTTCCCTGTGACACACTACGGAAGGAAAAGTTGAAGTTTGAAGAAGCATAAGTTTGAATTACAGAATCAATGGATGCACCTCTGGAAGATCAGAAAGATCAAGTTAGGGATAGTTTCACCTAGCCAAATTCTAGCTATGTAGTTTCTAAGCACTGACATCACATTGCACTCATTCCAGAGGCATTGAAGCACTTCCGGGTTGAAAGGATTAGCCGGTGACATCACCATTGTCTTGGGGATGCCAAGTTGGGGGCTCCTTTCATGTCCCCCACAAGAGCTGGAGAGAAGGATGGGAGCTCACCCCGCTCCACGGCAGCACTCAGGTCTCAAACATAAGCTTTCTGCACTCTAACCACATAAGCCACCATGCTCCTCCCTCAACTTAATAGCACATAAGCAATTTTCATTTCTTTACAAAGTTACTTACAACTTTCTTTTTTAAAAAATAAATAGATATAAGAGGGGGGTGCACTCTAAAGTCAGTGGTGGGATTCAGCTGGTTCACACTACTTCAGCAGAACCAGTAGCTAATTTTTTTGTTGCCCAGGCCCAGAACAGATTTCCGGAAGCAGCATCCACACAAAGAACCGGTTGTTCACATATTTGAATCCCACCACTGTCTAAAATGCTCAAATTGCAGAAAAAGATAAAATGCTAAGTGTTGTAAGAGTTTTCAAAGTAAAATAGATAAATGAGAGAATTATATATATATATGGATACATATATATATATATTATATATACACACACAAACACACACACATACATAAATACATATACTACAATCAAAGGTGTATGTGTATGTGTGTGTATGTGTATATGTGTGTGTGTGTGTGTGTGTGTGTGTGTGTTTTCTGAGGTTTTTGCGGGTGTCTGTATGTGGACCTTTGGTCATTCGGGTTTTTCCCCACGTAGAAATGAAGGTGTAGGCGCAATGTTTCGATGGAAGCAGAAGCCACCAGCCTGATGATGACGGATGGGATTTTGTCGAAACATTGTGCCTACACCTTCATTTCTACGTGGGAAAAAACCCGAATAACCAAAGGTATATATATATATATATATATATATATATATATATATATATATATATATATATATATATATATATACATATATATATATATATATGTTTGTGTGTGTGTGTGTGTGTGTGTGTGAAATGTTAACTATTTAGATTACCTTGCTAGGCCCCAAACATGGGGCAAATCTTTATTTCCTGTTTTCAGCCTTATCTCAAAGGCCATCGAACAGGCTGTAGTCACACCGGACAGTTCATATATTTGTGTAAATTACTAACAAAGAATTAAGGGAGACTGAAATGCATTTCTAACTCATTAGTTTTCATCAGTCAGCCATACCCTTCTGAGATTCGAACCTGGGCTGATTGCACATTAGGCAGTGTATTTACCTCTTGAGCCACAGGATCTCTCTCGCTCTGTTAGCTTTCTGCAAGGGGAGATATGTGTCAAATGTTAACTATTTAGATTACCTTGCTAGGCCCCAAACATGGGGCAAATCTTTATTTCCTGTTTTCAGCCTTATCTCAAAGGCCATCGAACAGGCTGTAGTCACACCGGACAGTTCATATATTTGTGTAAATTACTATCAAAGAATTAAGGGAGACTGAAATGCATTTCTAACTCATTAGTTTTCATCAGTCAGCCATACCCTTCTGAGATTTGAACCTGGGCTGATTGCACATTAGGTAAATACACTGCCTAATGTGCAATCAGCCCAGGTTCGAATCTCAGAAGGGTATGGCTGACTGATGAAAACTAATGAGTTAGAAATGCATTTCAGTCTCCCTTAAAAAGCCCTGTGTGTATATATATGTGTGTGTGTGTGTGTGTGTGTGTGTGTGTGTGTGTGTGTGTGTAGATCTTTGGTCTTTCGGGTTTTTTCTCACATAGAATTGGAGGTATCAGGGCAACGTTTCGACGAAATCTCATCCGTCATACACACACACACACACACATACACACACACACACACTACAATCTTCTTTTTGTTTTGCTCAATTACTATAGAAAGAACTAAAGGCAAGTTTTTATTTTTTTTTCTTTTCCTCACAAGTATTTTATTGAATATTTTCTCCCTGAGAGATGCAGGGAATCTCTCACAAAAATATTTGCTGAATTTTTTTGGCTTGCTCAAAGAATGCTATACTTTCTTTCTTGCCATATGTTTCAGCATTCCCTTGTGATATATAAACTCCAGAGAGCATATGCCAGTTGTTAAGGCCCAGGAAAGTTTATTACTACAACATTAACTATAGCATGTAGCAGCAATAAGGTAGGAACAGGTTCAAAGCTCAGACTGAACATTACACAAAAGACATATTTCAATTACTTGATTCCCTTATTAATAGCTGTTCATCAATTCTGTTTGGTTTTATTGTTCTGCTTAGATTCCCCATTTCTGTTGTCTGCAATATTCTCAAATCTCCTACAAAACTACAGTACTTATTTACAATATAAACATGCCAATATATTTTTCCTTTCCTTAGTAAAGTAGAGACAAGGCACAAAAACACAAATTCTGCCAGAGATTCATGTTCAATGCTCACCACAAGTTGGATGTTTTGTGTGGTCTGAGCGCTGTCCATTTTTAATGATGATGTGGTTTTTTAAAGAGGGAACTATATTAGAACATGAAGTTACTTAGTGTAAACCATATACGGGTGTGTGTATATACATGAATGGATGTATGGATGATTTTTTGGGGGATGGATATGCCTATACTAGAGGCTTCTTCTGTACATTAAAGCAGGGGTGTGCAACTATGGTCCCTTTATGACCTGTGGACTAAAACTCTTAGAATTCCTGAGCCAGCCATGCCACGCTGGCTCACAAATTCTGGCAAGTCCAGAGGTCATAAAGTAGCAGTGTGAAACTGCCAGCCAGTGGGCCGGATGTGTCATGCAGAAACCGTGCCGACCCCATTGCCAAGAATGGAAAAAAAGTCATGATATGTCGTGACACATCACATGATGTTGCAAGTTTGACACTCCTGTCATAAAGGAACCATAGTTGTACACCCCTGCATTACAATCTCCTACTTTGCTGCAGGTTTGGATTCCAAGCTCAGCAAGAATCGCTGAGTAACTGAGTCCAAAGGGCACACACGAAGTCCAGGAAAACATTCCAGGAGTCAAATAGGCCAAGTAAACATAGGGCAAGCACACAAGACACAGAACTTGGTACATTGCTCCAGCAACACTCAAATCCTCAGGGTGGGGTTAAGTAGGCAACACTAGTGTAGCCCTTCATGAAAGGTGAGGTTGCCTCCTCACAAGTAGTCTAGCTGACCATTATTGTGCCTGTCTCCTCTCTGCTCTGCATGTCCTTGGATTAGGAGGTGGTGTGGACTCCATCTCTTTCTCATTACTAACAGGCAGCAGCTACTCCGGTCCTTGCCTGGAGCCTCCTGGCCAAATTGTGGCAGCTGTGACTCACTTCTCTCAACCTCAGTCTGTCACTGGTCTGATCGACCCAGCTGAGGCTGCTCCATCAGGCTAGCATTCTCTGAGACCCAATCCTGACCAATACTCATCTCCACACTTTCTTTGCAAAGTACTATATTTACAATCACAATAGATAATAATAATAATAATAATAATAATAATAATAGTAGTAGTAGTAGTAGTAGTAGTAGTAGTAATAGGTTGGAAGGGACCTTGGAGGTCATCCAGTCCAACCCCCTGCTCAGGCAGGAAACCCTATACCATTTCAGACAAATGGCTGGCCAGTCTCTTCTTAAAAACTTCCAGTGTTGGAGCATTCACCACTTCTGGAGGCAGGTTGTTCCACTGGTTAGTTGTTTTAACTGTCAGGAAGTTTCTCCTTAGTTCTAGGTTGCTTCTCTCCTTGACTAGTTTCCATCCGTTGCTTCTTTTTGTTTTATTTTCTTTTTATTAAAGAGTTTTACAAAAAAAAATCAATACATATCCCCAAACTGAAATATTTCTTTCTTGTGAATGATCCTTCAAATAAGCAGAAATCTTAGACATTTCTGCAAGATTCGATACTTTAAACACCCATTCTTCTATGGTAGGCAAACTATCCTTCTTCCAGTATTGCCCCACCAGTAACCGTGCTGCTGTTATCAAATTCAACATCAAATTGGTTTCTTTAACATCACAATCTACAACAATGCCCAATAAAAACAATTGCGGAGAGAACTTTATCTTTCTCTTAAAAATCTTTTGAATGTTCCACCAAATTTTAACCCAAAAAGCTTTTATGTTTCTGCAAGTCCACCACATATGAAAATAGGTGGCTTCTAAACTACCACATCTCCAGCATTTAGACTGTAAGTTAGGATACATGTTAGACAACTTTTTGGGATCCAGATGCCATCTATAAAACATTTTATAAAAATTTTCTCTTAAATTTTGAGCCTGAGTAAATTTAACATTTTTAACCCAAATTACCTCCCAAGTATCCAACGGAATTGGTTCCTGGATATTTTGTGCCCACTTTATCATACAATCTTTAACTAATTCTGTTTCCAAATCCAATTCAATTAAAACATTATATATCCTCTTTATATGTGCACAATTTAAATCTCTAATTTGTTTTACTAAATTTTGATCTGTAATTGTGATGCCAACCTTCTGATCCAACTTCCACCTAGCTTTCAATTGGGTATATTGAAACCAAGAGTAACTTATGTTTTCTTGTCTTAACTCATCTAATGATTTAAGTTGCCATTCATTCCCTTCCAATCTAAATAATTCCTTATAGTAAATGATATCCAAACTCACTCCCATAGATACACCTTCTATCGCGTGTCCAGGAATTCCCCAAATTGGTATTTTATAATTTAACTTATAATAATACTTTTTCCAGACACATAACAAGGCACTTCTAAGAATATGAGATTTAAAAGCCCTATCCACCTTTTTATCATAAAGCAAATATGCATGCCATCCATATACCAAATCCCAACCCTCAAGGTGAAGTATTCTCTTATTAGTTAAATTAAGCCAATTGCTAACCCATGTCAAGACCACCGCATCATAATACAGTTTCAAATTCAGCGCCTTGAGTCCCCCTCTTTCCCTAGCATCTTGTAAAATCTTAAATTTAACTCTTGGTTTTTTCCCCGCCCAAATAAATTTATTAATACCCTTCTGCCATTCATCAAGGTTGGCATCCTTTTTCAATATAGGTATCATTTGAAACAAAACGAGAAACTTCGGCAGAACATTCATTTTAACAACTGTGATTCTTCCCAGTAAAGATAATTGTAATTTTTTTCCAATTATTTAAATCCCTTTGTATCTTCAACCATAATGTTTCATAGTTATTCTTATATAATTTTACATTTGAAGCTGCAATATACACTCCCAAATACTTAACCTTTTTTACTATTTCAAAACCTGTTAATTTAATTAACATTTCCCTTTCACTCATAGATATATTCTTAGATAATATCTTAGTCTTATTACTATTCACCTTAAACCCAGAAACCTTACCATACTGAGTTATAATTTCCATCAAATCTATAACCGATTGTACTGTCCATCCGTTGCTTCTTGTCCTGCTTTCAGGTGCTTTGGAGAATAGCTTGGCTCCCTCTTCTTTGTGGCAGCCCCTGAGATATTGGAACACTGCTATCATGTCACCCCTCACCCTTCTCTTCATTAAACTACACATACCCAATTCCAGCAACCGTTCCCTATATGTTTTAGCCTCCAGTCCCCCAATCATCTTTCTTGCTCTTCTCTGTACTCTTTCTAGAGTCTTGACATCTTTTTTACATCGTGGTGACCAAAACTGGATGCAGTATTCCAGGTGTGGCCTTACCAAGGCATTGTAAAGTGGTAATAGTACTTCATGTGATCTTGATTCTATCCCTCTGTTAATGCAGCCTAGCACTGTGTTGGCTTTTTTGGCAGCTGCAGCACACTGCTGGCTCATATTTAAGTGATTGTCCACTAGGACTCCGAGATCCCTTTCACAGTTGCTACTATTGAGCAAGGTACCACCTATACTATACCTGTGCATTTGATTTTTCCTGTCTAAATGTAGAACCTTACTTTTTTCACCATTGAATTTCATTTTGTTAGATAGCACCCAGTGTTTGAATCTGTCCAGATCCTCCTGTATTTTAAGCCTATCTTCTAGAGTATTGGCTATTCCTGCCAGCTTGTTGTCATCTGCAAATTTGATGAGTTCCCCATCTATCCCCTCATCCAAATCGTTAATGAGGATGTTGAAGAGCCCTGGGCCCAGAACAGAGCCCTGGGGCACCCCACTACACACTCCTCTCCATGTAGATGCAGTTCCATTGAGGTTCACATGCTGAGTACAGCCTGTCAGCCAGCTACGAATCCATCTGGTGGTGATGCTATCTAACCCACATTTTTCTATCTTATCAAGTAGTAAAGTTTGCAAAGTACAGTACTTAAAAAGCAGAGCAGTTCCCAAAGTTACTATAGAGTAACAAAAATATTTAAAATACTTGCAGAAGCAGTCCTCAAGCCCAGGCAGCAGCAAATTCTCCACACAACACCAAAAAAGCAAAAGCAAACTGGTGCTCTCAGCTCAGCTCTTGTTTGGCCATGTGACCAGGGACAAAAAAAACACACACCTTCCGGCTTCAGGAAATTTAATTGGTAACCCGGTCTAGGCAAGTCACAGAGTTAAAATAGCCACCTATAGCAGTAACTGAATCCAAGTCGCATGGCTACAGAGGGCTCTTTTTGCTTGCAATTTTGAATTTCTAAATGTAAGTACCCTTTCTGAATAAATTCATTTTTGTGAATTTATGATTTTTTGTGAATTTTTGTAGTTACATTCATATTTCAACTATGTTATAAAATTATAGTATAACTATTTTATTTTTTTAATCATTCAGAGAATCTTGCCAATGCATGGCAAAAAACTCCAGTTAATAACTAAATAATAAAAACATGATTGCATTACAGTTGGGGAGCTACAATTGAGAGGCAATTGATATAGCTACTAATCAATCTCCTTCTCTAACTGTTCCCATCTGTAACATCAGGTAGCCTCTGCCTATAGCCACCCAGACCATCACAAGAAAACTTAATCTCATTAAGGCAATTGATCTTTTCACTGAATGTAATAGAGAGTAGATATTTAATAGCATATTGTTTTTGAATCAAGAAGCTACCTAGTTTTGAATTCATGAGAAACTGGATTTCAACCATTTATGCCTAAGACCATAACACTGCACATAAAAACATTCCATCTAAACCAAGAGCTATTTAGTCTTACAATCTTTTTGTTCTGTAGCAGGAAACTTGTTAATAATGGAAGCTATAATCTTTCAGATGTGATAAGCTAAGTTTCTTCATAATTAAAACCAGCAAAAATGATCTTGCTTTTCTTATTGCAATTAATATTTCTTTCTAGTATGATAACCATTTGTATTTGCTGTCTCCAACTAAATATAAAGATATTCTGGTCTCTTGTTATGATGTCTGAAAGGCTTTGATTCCTAATATATCTGAAATGTCTACAAGAAATATTTTGGGTATCATTAAAAACAACTGAGCTTCCAAAACAGTTTCCAGTTTGTGACTAGACATTGCATATTCACTCAACATAAATGACAACTGACTAAGTATGGTGATCAATCCACATTCTGGATCATTGTTTTCACACATGTGCCAGTTGGAAATGAATGCACGTAGCATAACATGAATCTTGGAGCAGCCTGATTTTGGATTAAATACAGCTGATGTTGGCTAAGAGAAGCTGTTTTGTTGTGCAACTGGACAAGCTCACAGTCACCACTCAAAATATTGCCCTGGAGCTCAGGTTGTCATTCCAGTTGCCAGATACCACCAAATGATTCCTCAGGAGACAAATGCATCTTGATAATCACCAAAATAGTAGCCAATCTGGAACAAATTTCTGATATGTGTGTGGGGGGAGGCATGCATTTGCTCCCATCCGTATCATTTATCCAATTCAAGCATTTTATATTAATTTTGTATTTCAGGATGTTTTTTTTTAAAAAATAGCATTTATTGAAGATTTTTTTCTTCAAAGTAAAAATGCAAAAAAAATCAACAAACCCATAAAGTTGATTTTTTTTTCATTTTCAGCAAAAAGTTTATAAAGGGTTTCCAGTCACTGAGAAATGTAGTTATTGTCTTTTTCCCTAATCAAACATGTAAATTTTCCCATCACTGCTAATTCTGTCATCTTTTAAATATGTATTTCAGGATGTTGTAGTGTTCTAAGAGAAGGCCCATTTTCTACATCACTAGACAGAGGGATGGGAAGAGGGAGAGCAATGTAGAAATTAAGGTGCTGGACTACAAATGGGGAAACCTACCTAATCCTCTTTTAGTCACACAAACCAAGTATTAAATTTCAATTCAATTTATTATTACAGCCAAAGGCCAACACATAAACATTCAAATAAAACAAAACTAAACAAAACCAACACAAGAAGACATAGCAATATATTATAATTAATGATGTAATCAATGGATGACCAAAGTCTGCCTAGTTTTACAGACAGTATAACAAAAACTAGCTAACTTCAGAAAAACAGTCATACTGATCTCACAATAAAAATACATTGAGTACAGTCTAATGCTAGATAAAAACATGTAATAAAATTAATTACAAAAGATTATTTAAAAGATCTAAAATATTTATGCTTCTGGCGAATCCCCAGTGCTGCTGCGCAGAATCTAGCCACCTGCGCCCTGATCACTGCCTGCTCGTCCTTAAGCAGCCACTGGAGATAAATACTTTCCGAACGACCAGGATACCTATCAATTATGGTGAGGATATGTTTTTTCCGAATAGCTCTATAGAAGGAACATCGAAGGAGTATGTGTCCAATGGTCTCCACCTCTCCTGAGCCACAGGAGCAGTGTCTTTCAGCCAATGGTGTCTTTTTATACTTGCCGTATAGGACGGCTGATGGAAACGCATGGTCACAAACCAAGTATGTTATTCTGGACCGGCCACTTTCTCTCTCCTCAAAACTGGAGTATTGGAAAAGATTTATCTACCAATTTGCACTGGACCAGCACAGTAGATTACAGCCTGTAACCTTCAATGAAAACATCTTTATTTTTCATGGATTCATGTATATGAATATTAGTCTGAAATTAGTAATGTGTGCACAGACATATACATATAATAATTGAGACAAGCAGTAGAAACAGAATGAGTCAAATAGCTATCAGTACATAAGTAAGGCATTGCATGTGCACTTTATAAGAAAAGCCATGCAAAGGATTTATTCATTCACTTATAAAGTTATTAGACTAACAAAAGAGGACACATCCTAAAAAAGAAGCCTGCAGAAATCTAGGTAAGATATCCATGAAAAAGGTGAAATGTTCAGTTGTAGTATGGTTAATGGAAAACTTCCACCAACTTTGAGACTGTAATATTTATTCCTTAATCAGTTGTGAATAGATTGTTTTTAATCTTGTTTTAATGACATAAGAGTACTGCCTCCTTCTCAACACAATTTTGGTCAAATTGGTTGTTTCCTTTCCTCATCAATGCTATCTAAACTCCTAGGATTAAGAAGCTATGACGAGTGAGAAATAGTTATTGCTAAACCAAGGCAGTTTGGAACAAATGCTGGTTAGTTTCCATACTAGTAAAAAAAATGCAGAAATGGATTAGAAAAAAATATGTTTCAAATTATGTGCAACTGATTGTTACGATCAATTTCACAATGGATCCTATTGTTCTTCAATTTCTTTCTCTTTCTATCAATATTTCCAAAGTTAAGTTAGCCCCAACTTTGGGAATTTCTAAGAGAACTTTGATTGACTCAAGAATGTATACATTACCATCAATGTGTGGAATTAAACATTTCATAGAATGCCTAGGAAATCTATAGAATGCCAAAAATGGGACATCAAAGTATGAAACACAATATTTCACACTTTTCCTTGGCATTCTATACAATGCCAAAAGACAAACTGGCTGTCAGACCATCAAACACTCTGAATACAGCCATGTTTCTTTGTTTTTCGGCTGCCACAGCAAAGGGAGGGGGGAAGATGCATTCTTATACTGTAGTTTAGTCAAAACAATAACTTTCTTGTGGGAACCAAGGTCAAACAGCTGGAGCTACTGTTAGGAAGCCGCCAAAGGTGTTAATTGGGGATTGTGATTTATGACACAAAAATGGGTGAGTTCAGCTTTTAGTTTGTAACCTTTTTTGGGGGGGTAGCTTTTAATCTTGGTTTCACCAAGATTGAATAATAATAAGATTGAATAATGTAGCCATTAAAAGTGTTTCTTGAGGAAAGCAATTGCTTCAGAGTTCTTATTTCTAATGGTCTCATCTATCGGAACCATGACGTTGGCAAAGTATAAAATACTCCCACTAAAATGCCATTCTAACTTTCCTTGTTACAACAAGTAAGTTAATAACTAGTCTTTTTATCTTGGTTTTTTCTACTAGGAAAGTTCTGTACTTTATTTTGCATTTCTTCTTTCATTTTCATATATGTCCTTTCAATAAAGGGGTAGCGTGAAGAATCACGAAAAGGGTAAGGGTGAGGGTTCCCTTACCCTTTTCATGATTCTTTTTTCATACTTTGCCTAAATAGTTCTTGTCATTCTGCATAATCCCTAGGTATTATATACAATGCTAGGGAAAATATATAGCATACTAAAATATCACAGACATGTCATACTTTGCCTAAATGTCATACATTCTATAGATTTCCTGTGCATTCTACACAATGCAAGCTTTTCACACATTGCCGGTAATATATATAAAAATGCAGTAGAGAATTATACACCATGGCAGCATAATGACACTCTGTGATCTTACCATCCCGTCTGATGAGTTTTGCAAAGCTGGGACTGTGGTTATTGGAGAGTTTGGACGAACTGTCAAAAGCTGATGCAGGTAATGACAGTACCAGTGGCTCTTCGCAATTATCTACAAAACAAGAAAAAATATAGAAAGCATGAAATATAGTGGAAAAATCTTTTGGCTTATCAGGATTGTTTCATACACACACACACACACACACAGAGAGAGAGAGAGAGAGAGAGAGAGAGAGAGAGAGAGAGAGAGAGAGAGAGAGAGAAGGTATCTTATCAGCGTGCCTGCTTCTTTCTAATTAATGAATTACCTTAAAAGAAACAAGCTTGATAATAAAATTCTCTGCAAAAATATGCATGATATATATAACATTTTCCTCAACAGTTTTCAATAGATGTGGTGTGAAATATTCCATTTTATCTCAAAAAGAATATAGACTTGTAGGTCTAACTTCCTAAGATCATGTTTCAAAGGAGGACTCAAATTTGTGAAGCCAGAAAAGTGGGCAGAAGGGTCTTTTGGACAGGTGAATAGTACAAAGTACAAGATCACCATGTCTTATTGGGAGGAAGGGTTGTTCCTCAGGAGAAAAGGCTGTGGGAGCAACTTTCACGAGTGGCTTACAATCTTCCCAGTTGATTTTCCTTATGGGAAGAGACAGAAAAGTTTGCAAACGGTGAACATATGGCCACATGGGACGTTGCAACCATTGTCATTGTGATCCAGTTGTCAAGAATCCAAATTGTGACCATGTGACCAAGAGACACTGCAATAGCCACAACTTTGAGTACCAATCATAAGCGCTTCTAGTTCAGTGCCACTTAAGTTTTAATGGTCTCTGAACAAATGGTCATAACCTGACCACCTTCTTTTTTGCTACTTAGTGGCCATCAGTTCAAACAATTGACTGGTTAGCCCATAATTTCAAGGACTGAAAGAAGTTCAGATATGGTACAAAGAGAAAGAAAAAAAGGAAAAAATGCAGAGCAATGTGATGCCAACTAGAAGAGACTTTCTACATACAATACAATACTGGGCATGATTGGAATTTCACCTGTAGGAACCACTAATCATAGTCTTTAGAATGTAGTCCATTAAAACTGTACGGACAGCAGTGTAGAAGAGACCCAGGGGCACTGTAAGCACATGATTGTGGGGCAGCAACATTCAAGTGGTACTTTTTTCTGTTTTATTCTTAAAATGCACAGGGCTTTGCACCTTGTTAATATTCTTCTGGATGGCTGATGGTGTATTAAATCTCCAAATAGAAAACACATTATTAGAAAAAGAAATTAAACAGCAGTCAGTATATAATGTGCTAGAGGCTCATTCGTCTAGCAATCAATAATAGACAATACCTTGCCTCTCACTCTCCATCCCCCGACTCTGTACAGAAGAATAGTATGATTGATGGTATTGAAAGCAGTAACACCCTAGTTAACATCGGCCCATCACTATCTCCAGTGTCCTACATTAACTATAACAGATGAAATAACCCTCAGCCAGAAAAAAAATGTTAAGTCCATGTCCACTGGAGTTACATCACTGAATAAGTCCAGAAAGATAAATGAAACTGAAAAAAAATGTCTTCTACTTAACATAGCTGGTCTAACGACAGCTATAACAAGCAGGCTGCCCTTTCAAAAGTCCACTGGCCCACTCTCACTGACATTCCCTGCTGCTGCCTGAATGACCATGTCCTCCAGCCACCTGTACAGTTGTTTTCAAGCCAATTCTAGATTGGGAAGCTAGTATCACAAAGCATCTGTGCTCATGGTCTTTATTTGCTCACTGCACCAAACGAAAGATGTGTGTACTCTTGATTTTTGGCCTATTAAGGTACATAAACATAAACACTCTTTGGAGGATCATGATTTATATTTCCAGTACAGTATTGTAAAAACTCAGCCAGTGATGTGTTAATTGAACAAAAAATGTTAATTTAGCACAGTCTGTGGAATGGGTCAATATTAAGTAATAGGCTCTTGGACTTTCCACAAGCACAAAACCAACTAAGATTACACTTCTGATGAAAGATATAGACAGTTGTCTCACCATCTGTACAGAATAATATGTCTGGTAGTATACACAGGCAACACAACACAGAGAATACAAACACACAATAATAACTCTTTTTATTGAGTTCATATGCAAGATTTTGAGTTATGACAAAAATGGGTTATGATATTCAGCCTTTGTTTGCCAATTGTTATAAAGCTTAAAGCCACTGTTCTTAATTGTGCATTAGGCTATATTCACTTTTTTTCCCCCTTTACCAGAACAAAGGACCCTGCTGACAGATTCCACTCCCCACACCTCTGGCAAATACCATACTTTCGCTAGCATTTGTTTCAAAGAGCTGAACAAATTTGGGATCTCTGCAGGAAAAAATAAGAAGGCAGTACCGCATCAGCAGAAGTCTGTTCCCCCAATGTCTTTGTCTTTGGGTTAAAATAATAGACTACTTGGATAAAACATAAAGGTGACAATGTCCCAATTCTCCCCTGAAATTGACAGATGTCATTCTATGCAATTCAAGATAGGCAGATGGAGGCAAAGCAGAATGGGACCTTCAGGCATGGACCACCTCAGCCCATTTGCCACCAGTGTTCCTCCTTGGCTGGCTCTCCCCCACTCATTCTCCCAAGCCAATTGGGCCAGGGCCCTCCGCCCCATGCCCTTCTGCCCTGTCCCTTTTGCCGAGGCACCCTTTGTCCTGGGCATTTGGCTACACAGGACAAATAGTCCCCAGCAATTGGGTGGCAGGCAGGAAGCCATGATGCTGAAAGGGCAGCCTGCGATGGGCAATGATTTTTTTAAAAAAGTGTTGCAGCTATGCCACAGGTTTTGGGGCCTGGCAACTCTGTCACCAGGACCGGAGGGAGGGAGGGAGTAGCAGCTGCCAGGGCACTGTGAGTGGGCAGACAGTTGAGGGTGTGTTGGGGTGAGAACCAGGAAGGGAGGGAGGGGTGCCTCAAGGGGGCTTCACAAAGACCACTTGGCTGGCAACTCAAACAAAAGAGAGGAAGACCAATGCCAGCACAGATTCGGGCATTGCAGGGGGATGGAATGGTAGGGCCAGTGTGGCTCCTGCGAGGGAGGAAGTCTGGTGAACGGCAGGGCCTGCGCATCTCCTGTGGGGGGAAGGGGAGAGCAGGCAAACAGCAGGGCTGAGCCAAGAGCCACACAGAGGCCCATCAGGCCAGAATCCAGGCACAGGGCAATGGCAGGCAGGAGGGGTCAAAATGGGAAGCTCCTGCCCACTGCTGCCTGCCTGTTGCCTGCTCTGCCCGGAGTGTCTGGTAGCTTAAAAAAAAACCCTGCACAGCAGGCCCCTCCATTTACTTGATTTTTCCCTCACACATGAGCCATGCAGGCCCTGCTGTTTGTCTGATTTCCCCACCATTGGAGCCGTGCAGGCCCTGCCATTTGCCTAATTCTCCCTCCCCCCCGGTAAGAGCCATGCAGGGCCTCCCCCTGCAGGAGCCATGCAGGCCATGCCCTGCCGTCGCCTGGTCCCCTCCCAAAGAAGCTGCACAGGCCCTGCTGTTCGCCTGATTTCCTCCCCGAAGAGCTATGCAGGTCCTGCCATTTGCCTGCTTCCCCCCCCCGGCCGCAAAGGCCCTGCCATTCACCCCCCCCTCTGCAATGCCAGAATTTGTGCTGGCCTTGCTCCTCCTCCCCTCCTTCGTGTGAGTTGCCAGACAAGTTGTATTTGTGAACCCCCTTGAGGCGCCCTCCCTCCCTTCCTGGTTCCTCCTCAACACACCCTCACCTGTCTGCCCCCCTGTGGCCCTGGCAGCTGCTACTCCTGCCACCATTCCCCCTCTCTCCAGTCCCGGTGACAGCTACCAGGGCCTAAAACTTCTGGAGCAACCACAGCACTTTTTAAAAAAAAAATCATCACCCATTGCAGGCTGCCCTTACAGCAATATGGCTTCCTGCCTGCCACTCAATTGGCTGGAGGCTATTTGTCCTGTGTGTGCAACCAAAGGCACGGGACAAAGGGTGCCTCAGCAAAAAGGCTGTGCCGAAGGGTGTGGGGTGGAGGGACAGGGCCCCATTGGCAAGGGAAATGGATAGGGGAGAGCCAGCAGAGGAGGAACACTGGAGACAAATGGGCTGAGGTGGGAGGAGAAGGAGGCGTGGCCAACAGTCCATGCCTGAAGGTGCTAGACCACAGGTCTGCAACCCGCGGCTCTGGAGCCACATGTGGCTCTTTCAGCCGTCTCCTGCGGCTCCCAGTCCTCTGCCATGTGCAGTCCAAAAAAAAAAACACCAGTGGGACTAAAAAAGTTCAACCAATCAATTCAAATATGCAGGGTAGGTGCATATCTTGCCTTGGCTCCACTCTTCAGTCAACCCCTGTTCTGCGCATGCATGCATGTACGCACATGCGCACACATTTTTTGTGGCTCCCAGTTTTTCCTTTTGTGAGGGAACCGGTTCTGAGTGGCTCTTTCACTGTTTCAGGTTGCTGACCCCTGTGCTAGACCCAGGCAAAGTGCACAAACTGAAAATATTTACCACATGGAATTCCTGTTACTGCACCTACATGCACAATGGAGTCTATAGTTTTATAACCATAGAAGAATTATAATTATTCATATAACAAGTTTACAAATTAATTACATTCACTATAAGTATTGAGAAAATAAGGACTCATACAAATAGCCCTCAACTTACAACAGTTTGTTTAGTGACTATACAAAATTACAACAGGACTGAAAAAAGTGACTTTTTTGAGCATTTTTCACACTTAGGACCGTTGCAACATCCACATGATTACATGTTCAAAATTTGGAATCTTGGCAACTGGCTCATATTTATGATGGTTGCAGTGTCCCGAGGTCATGTGATCACCTTTTATGACTTTCTGACAAAGTCAATGGGGAAGCTAAATTCACTTAACAACTGTGTTATTAACTTAACAAATGTCTCACTTAGCCACATAAATTTTGGGTTCAGTTGTGGTCGTAAGTCGAGGACTTGGTCTTGTTTGAGAAAGGATTGGGTGTGTTTTTTTTTAAAAAAATATAAATTTAATATCCTTAGCTATAAAGCCTTCTTGATCACAGGCCAACTGTGATCCTTTGATGTGTTCTCTCTGTGTTTTGTATGTGTGGCAGTCGTGGGGGGGGGGGGATTGGATCTTTTGCCTTGAATTCCGTAGCAGCAGGCAGAATTTGTTTCTTTGGAGCTATCTGTAACACAGAAGACAGGCAACTTTAGCCAAAGGAATTAAATTTTCCATTATCTGGAAATGTAAAAAACAACCAAAAATTATTGGGAAACAGGTGACTATCACAAAATGTGCAAGTTTCCTGCCTTTCTTAAACCATTCTGTTCCAAAATGCAAATGAGGCTACATACACCAAACAAAGTTTGCTCGTTTTCTCTTCCATTTCCTGCCTTGAGTGTGGCTGATATATACATAGCAACAAATTTCACTCAAATGTGAGCCCGCTGATTTTTTTGACAAATCTCCCTAGGAGGAAAATGTGTATGTAATTAAATGGAGAGGTCCTGCAGGTTAATTCTCAGACTCCACGAGCATCTTCCAAGTCATAGGTAAATATCTGTATGCGCTTGAATGTCATAAGGCTATAAAAGTCAAGGAATACAATCCTCCAGGCTATCTTAACTACATTATTTTACCATGTTTCCCCAAAATAAGACCCGGTCTTATATTTCTTTGCCTCCAAAAGAGGCACTGGGTCTTATTTTTGGGGGGTGTCTTACCTTAGGACTACCACTTCCACACTCCAGCACCTGTCACGCTGCTGCTTGACTTCTTCAGTGGCTGCTTGCTGCCACTTGCAGCTGGATGCCATGTGGTGCATTGTGCCATTGCTGCGCTAAAGGTTAGATGGAGGTGAAGCTGCCCCATATGTCCCGCACCTGCTTACCGGTAAGCTGTGTGGCTCATCACACCAGTGCTATTGCAGCAGGACGCCGCATGGTGCTTTGGGCCGTTTCTGCCACAGAAATGACCTGAGGCACCATGCGGCATCCTGCCGTGAGTGATGGCAATGGCCCAAAGAGCCACTTGGCAGAGCGGCAGAAACAGTCCAAAGCACCATGCAGCATCCTGCTGTGAGCAATGGCAATGGCACGAAGTGCCACACAATGTCTTGCCGCGAGCAACAGCAGCGCTCCGAAGTGCTGTGTAATCTCCTGTCACAAGCAGCGGCACTGCCGTGACAAGCCACATGGCTTGACAAGTGTCGGGGCATGGGTGGCCTGGCTGCGGAAGTACTACCAGTAAGGTAAGCGGATGTGGGACACGTGGGGCAGCTTCAACCTCCTACCCCCACCCTCGCCCCCAAACTTACTTTCAGGGGAGCTTATATTAGGCCCACCCCAAAAAAACAAGCTGGGCTTACTTTCTAGGGAGGGGCTTACTTTCGGGGAAACACAGTATTTGGAATTTGGCTATAGAACCAGTTCTTGGGTTTCTCTGAAGCAGAGATGATTGAATCAATCCAGTCAACATTCCAGGAGCTATTATAGTAGCAAAGTTTTATTTAGCGGTAAGGTAATCCAAAAGTCCAGGGGTGTCAAACTGGCAGCTGGTGGGCCAGATGCATCATGTGCAGGCCACGCCCATCCTGGCTCCACAAAGGGAAAAAATACGATACGTCATGATATGTCACATGACATGATCAAGTTTGACACCCGTGCACTTGGCCTTTTCAGGTCTGTTCCTGTGTAATCTGCAAAAACCTTGGCCACCAATTTGCCACCCTTGCTCAGAGGGAAACCAACAGATGAATTCAATTAGAGAGAATCATAATCTTGTCTTCTCTTTTTAGTTTTCAGCATTCTCTGACAGATTGTTTTGGGTAACAATTAAGCCGCTCCAAAATTTTACAAAATTTTACAGATGCTCAAATGTAGCATACTTGATTTTAATTGGAAAGTTACAATTAGACTTGCAATTGTAACATTTATCATTTCAGCATATGTCACCATGATCATTGCAGTTTTATGATTACACCTCCTATGGTACGCCCCCTTCTTCTCAAAATAATACTCTGTGCACTAGCAAGCTTACAGATTTAGAAGTCATCATCCTAAATGGAAATCTAAACCAGACCCTTGATAGTACTTCCTTCTGTTGATACTGACTTTTCCAATCTACATAGTTACCATTCAGGCTTTTAGATAAACTAAAGTGTGTGTTTGTGTGTGAGTGTGTGTAAAGTTAAAGGTAAAGGTTTCCCCTGTCCAGTTGTGTCTGACTTTAGGGGATGGTGGTCATCTCCATTTCTTAGCCGAAGGAGCTAGCATTGTCCAAAGACATTTCTGTGGTCATGTGGCGGCATGACTGTATGCTGAGGCTCATGGAACGCTGTTACCTTCCCATCCAAAGTGGTACCTTTTTAAATATGTTTCATTAATTTTTTAACATAATTACCTTAAGATTTGGTAAACAGTGTTGTCTGGGTTTATATTTAAAAACAATCAATAACAATTAATTTCTATAATTCCATAATCCACATAGTAGCTTTCCTTGATTTCTTTTCTTCTAATAATATTCTCTTTTATCAACCTTGAGTTAGTACATTTCTTAGTATTTTGATAACAATTGAATATAAACATTTTTCTAGTATTTCTACAAGTAACAACCACATCAATATAAAGCTTCTTTTCTAATTGATCATCTTTATTACCTTGTCATAAATCCTGTTTTCAGAGTTCTTATTTAGATTTGTTTTCAAAACATTCTTACCAGTTAAGGTTTCCTCAGAGTTAATTAGACTTAAGTATTTAATTTTTTTTCCTCATACAAGCCATCCCAACAATTTTACATTTCTCATATCTTAAAACAAAAACAAAAAGAGAAAAAAAGGAAATAGTATACTACTTGAGAAATATGTCCCTCTTAAGCTAAAATACATTTATATCCAGAATTTTTCTATTCTTTTTAACCATATTCAAACAAATGTTTAATCTTTAACTATTCCATCTAATAAATCCAATCATCTAATCTTTTAAATCTATTCAATACATTCTTATCAATTTAAATTTTCTCTATTACACTTAAGTATCTAAAACAGTTCCCTCGTATAAGCCATCCCAACATTTTTATATTTCTCATATCAAAAAAAAAAAAAAAACTATGTTACTTGAGGGGCCCATCCCTCTTAAACTAAAATTCATTTATATCCAGAATTATTCTATTTCTTTAACCATATTCAAACAGGTGTTTAATCTTTAGATATTCCATCTGATAAATCCCATCATCTAATTTCTTAATTCTAACTTGAGCCCTTTTTTTTTGCCAAACATCTTTCCTAATCAGTGTGCTCCGCTGGTCTTGTAGATGTTGTAGGTACAAGAGACAAGTCAAGTAAGATGTTTTTGTAGGAATGTTTCACCCTTCGTATTCATTGAAAATCTTTTTCTTTCTTTCTCTCTTAATTTTTCTTATCATTTTTTGTCTCTCAAGTTCTTGTAGTTCTCCTGACAGTTCTATAATCCATTTTGCTGAATCTTTTTTCTTGCTCTCAGTCTTATTTTGCAATCCTGAAGTGTAGGTTATCTTTTCCATGTCCAGTATTTCTTGCACGTTTTTCTCCACCTGGGTTAAGTCATAATTCCTTCGATTGTTGGGTTCCATCTTTAAATCTCTTTCCTCTGGGTTATGTTCAATTGACTGCTTTATTTGATCACTTTATTTTTTTTATTCTGAGGTTAAATTGAAGATGTGTTCATTTATATTTCCAAAGTTATTTTAACTTCTTCATGGTTTGAAGTCATTGTCATTTGTATTAATTGCAGCATAGCATACATTTCCTCCTGAGAAGTATTTGTTTTTTCTTGATATGTTCTTTCTGCAGATCTCTGGTGTTCCATGATAGCCAAACATCACAGTTTTCCTTTCTCTGCAGACAGCTTAAGAGTCACACTTCAATAAGTATTTACAATCCAGGAAGATCAGGGGTTTTTTTTCCTAAGGTTTATGGTTCTCACTTTGTAGATAGCTCAAAATGTTTTCTTTTCTTTGTTGCAGCTGTTCTCTGTTTAGTTAAAACATTGAAGGTCACAAAAACAGGTTATCTTTTTTTTCTGGGCTTTCTGCCAATGCCTTTATCAGAGCAACTACAATTGTATATTTTCATCCACCACTAGATGTCAGCACCAGTTCATTTTTCAGTTTTCAAAACAAGCAATTATTTTCTTCTGTTTTCATCAATCATCTTTTGAAAAGAAATTCTTAACTAATTCCAGCAATTTGAAACTTATCAACATTTAAATCTTATATTCATTTCATTTCAACATATTTCTGCCCCCCATAAAAGTTTAATTTGCCACTTTCATCTGTAGGAGGGTGGAGCAAGAGGATTTTTCAGAGGATTTTTGCTTCTTTCCCCCCCCTGGAAATCAGTTATCAAGTAGAAGAGAGAGAATTGGTATTGTTACCTAGTTCCAAACATGTTGTTTACGATCAAGCTTAAATTAGTGCTTTTGGGCTTTGGCTGCTTGTAGCTTGGGGTAGACTCTGGAGTGAAGCTAGCCTTCTGCTGGTTTCTAGAGAGCTTTCCTCAGATGACTGGATCGACCGCCTGCTCTCCACAGTTGGCAGGGCACCCCTCCTTCTTTGTTGCCGCTCTGGGGCAAGTTTAGGCCCATTTAGGGTCCCCAAACAGAAAAAAACACAGCCATAGGATGTGGAGCCCCATGATCCCTCAGCTGCTGCGCTACTGTGCAAAATCAGAAGCCTGAATCCAAAGTGGTACCTTTTAACCTACTTGCTTTTGCATGCTTTCAAGCTGCTGGGACAATTAATAGGAGCTCACTCTGTCATATGGTGCTTGATTCTCACACCCAGGCTGTCAGTTCCATCTGAGAAGCTCAGTGTCTTTAACCATCACACTTCATGTATGTATAAAGTTTTCAATATAATAAAGTATATAAACAAGAAAATATAATAAAACATATATGTTAGGAATTGTTGTGTTGGGCTCCTTGTGCTACCAAGGAGTTGCACAGACAAGGAAGGGTACTGAGAGCAGTAAGAGTCACACAGTAACCACAAGAATACACTGAAAGCAGAAAGTATTTTACTTTTGAGGTGGTGTAAAAACAAAAATGCACGGTCAAAAATTAACAGTCCAAGTCATACACAATAGCAACAGTCCAAGGAGTATTCCAAAATACAAAGTCTTCTTACCGGTCCAGAGGTCAATACACAGTTCAGGTTTATCACAGTAGTAAACCAACAGTACAGCAAAACAGTAATAGTAGAGAGAGCAGTGAATTCAGAGAGAAAGAAGCTACATTCCTAGCTCCCTCTTATGGCCATGAGAACACTTACACACCCATTGGCCAAATAACATCTTAAAGTCACAACATCATAGTTTATATATTTTCAACCCAACTATGTAGGCTATCAACATATGCCTAACAATATACAAAATAAGAAATGACCTGTTTTCCTTGTTATCTTCTGGTTGGAGGCTTCGTGGTATCGGTAGCAGAACATCCAGATTCAACCATAGTTTCATTCCATACAGCATTAACCTTGTGAACTCTCAAGCTTCCTCCTTCCGTTATATATTCAAGATGGACAGTATTTAATATTTATTTGTTATGTATATGTAGGGGTGTGGGCCTATACATACAGTATGTTGTATATAGTATGTTTAGGTGTGTATTATGTATGGGTTTCACTTTGAGAGTGGGCAACTAAATTTCATTTTTTATGTGCTGTTGTGCCCACAGTAAAAAATGGCAAGAAAGGTTATCTTATCATAAAAAGATAGAAAATAAGAGAGATAAAAGAAAAAAATTGAAAAAGAAAAAATAAATCACATACAGTTGTGACTTCCACCTTTCTTTCTGTCAAGTTATTGTCATCTTAAACTTTTCTCCAACCTCTGTCTCATTTTTAATCCTTAAATCCCAAAACCATCAATTCATTTTTTCTCTTCTTCCAGCAAAAAGTCCTTATAAAGTTTCCAGTCTTTTTTTTAAATTCCTTATCTCTGGTCAGCTTCAGCATTTCTGCAAGTTCAGTTAATTAATAATCCAGTCTTCCACTGTAACTATTCTAACTATTTGCATACAATAAGCTTGCCATGTTATGATATATGTACAATATTATTTTCTATTTCCCAATCTATAAAGCCCAGTAGGAATAATTCTGATTTCAACATTCTGGTTCCAACATTTATTAAAACGTTAGTGGCATTTTATTAGTCATTAACCTCTAGTAAATGTTGCAGTTAAACCACAAACAAAGATTTGATTGAATCTGTAAATTAAGTCCATCCTGGTAAAAATAATAATTTCTGCTTTAAGTGAGATAAAATCTGTTTTAGGAATGCATGCTTAATGTCCTACTATGTTTTAAAGGCATAAGTGGATGTATTTCAATAATACCTTCAGCACCATATAGGAGTGCAGTAAATCCTATTTTTAGTACTATTGGCTTTTCACCTCTGCTGCAAGTAGCTCGCATTTGCAACCACAGAAACAAGACTTCATTGTTGGAAACTAAACAGGTGTTTTTTGCAGTGCAATACAAAAGAGAAATAAGTTCAGTTTTAACCATGTACAAATTAACCATGTACAAATATTAAATAATTCTAGTGTTTCCATTAAGAAAGATGTAAGTCCTATATTTATTCTAACTATTCTATAGATTTTCTCAATGATTTTTTCCCCTGTCATTTTCCCAGGAGATGGTGACTGATTTTGAATGGTTTAATGTGATTGTTTTTACTAATTCTATATAAAGATATAGTAAACTGCTAAGGGGCACAGTAGCCTAGCAATTAAAATGCTGGGCTTGTTGACTGGAAGGTCAGCATTTCAAGACTCAAGTACTACATGATGGGATGAGCTCCCATTCCTGCCCCAGCTCCTGCCAACCTAACAGGTAGAATATCAGAGTTATTCAACCCCCTGCTCAAACAGGTGACTCTATATCATTTTAGACAAATGGTTGTCCAGTCTGTCCTTAAAAGCCTCCAGTGATGGAGCACTCACAGCTTCTGAAGGCAAGCCGTTCCACTGGTTACTTGCTCTCACTGTCAGGAATTTTTTTTCCTTATTTGTAGGTTGGTTCTCTCCTTGTTTTAATTTCTATCCATTGTTTCTTGTCTTGCCTTCTGGTGCTTTGGAAAATAGGTTGACCCTCTCTTCTTTGTGGCAGCCCTTTAAATATTGGAACATTATTGTGTCACCCCAAGTACTTCTTTGCAGTTCGAAAGCATGCAAATTCAAGCAGATAAATAGTACCATTTTGGTGGGAATGCCTTTACCTTTATAGTAAACTGACAGGAGTTCTTGTGAAGACAGCAATAAATAAGCCTCATAATGTAATATTGTGATAAAATATTCAGTCTCTAATGTGATTGGTAAGGCCACTTCTCCCATTAGGCATAGGGAGCTAGTTTCCTTAGCCAGGAGGTTTTAGATTATTTGATGACTTTTCATATCAGAGGACAAGGAGAGATGTTTATAGGATCTTTGCTTTCATGTACCATAGTAATGAAATGTCTTGTGGAATAGCATTTCATATTTTTAATTTGGTCTGCACTTGTATACAAATATGGAACAAGAGTGGTTTTCTTCCACAGCAAGAGGTCTTTAAGGAAAGTTGGACATAAAGAATGTGGCTGGCCCAAAACTACCTAGTCACTTTTGATGGCTAACACTGGATATGGTCTCCTTGTTTATGGTCCACCTATCTTAACCCAGTATTTCTCAACCTTGGCCACTTTAAGAGATATGAACGTCAACTTCCAGCAATCCCCATTCAGCATCTTAAAGTAGCCAAGTTTGACAAACATTGATTTAACTTGTTTCTCCTATAAACGGAGAACAGAAAAACTTGACCCAATTTGTTACAGCCAAATATCTTCATTATGGTCTTGGTCCATAATGCTATCGACCAAGACCACAATGAAGCTATGCTGGCTCAGGAATTCTGGGAGTTGAAGTCTACAAATCATAAAAGAGCCAAGGTTGCCTACCCCTGGTCTTGGTGATTTGAAAGGGGAAGTTTATTTTACAACAATGAAAACTTTTCCTTTCATTTATTTTATTTTATCCATGCATGAAAGGACATGCTTGGATAGCATTTATTAAAAAAATCCCTTTGCATCTTTTTTTTTCCTTTCCTTTTGCTTCCACAAAACCAACAAACTAATTGGAAACATTTATTTCAAGTAGATGAAGTTTCTTGGTTATGTTTACTTGTTGAAAATTTGGAGTATTGCAGAAATAAAGTGACTATGATTTGAAAACCAAAGCTTAAGGCTTAGAGGCAAATTATGGTTGATTAAAGAAATCATACTTAAACCATACTGTGTAATATATGAACAAAGACACATAATGTATGGTGATAGTATATCAGTATATCCTTTACATGTGAAATATTTTAGCTTTGGTCACTTATATTACAGTATAAGGCTGGAAATATTTACTTTGAATATTCATTGGAGACATTACTGTCAGTGTGCTGTCCCACTCACTCACACACGCATGTAACCGTGGTTTAGTGGGTTTATTAATATTCCCCAGCAATTCCCTTCACCAAAAGCCCAGAATTGTCCCAGTTAAGTCCAGCCACAAGCAGACCAATGCTAGTTCACAGAGCTATGGCCAATGAGTTCACAAGGTACTTTTTAAAAATCAAAATAAACCCATCAGGCAAAATTAAATCCACAATATAAGAGGGTTCACAAGCCATGTTCCAAATCATGGCACAGTGTCAATCCAAAGCAAGGGAGAAATCACAACCACCAGAAAATACACAGCTAAAAAATGAACACATTGTTCCCAGCATCACCTCCATCTGTCTGCTGTGCTAAATAGCCAGCTTTTGGTGCGGCCCATCAAGAAGGGTGAAGCTTTCTCCTCACAAATAATCTGGCTGATCTTAGCTGCTCCTGACTTTTCTCTATCCTATATGTTCTTGGATCAGGTGCAGAAGGAAGTTCCTTTTCCTCATCCCTGACTGGCTGTAGCTGCATGCTTTCCCCATCTGATGCCTCCAGGCTGTCCTGCTGTAGCAGTGCTTTAGCCAAATCACTCTCAGATGGCTGCTTGGAGCCATTGACCAACTCCCCTGCAGATGTGCCAGGAACTAGTTCATCCTCCCCCGAGCTGACATCTGAAGAGGTATCTGGGGAAACATCCGGAGATGTCATCACAATCAGTAGCATAGGCAACAATTTCCAAATGAATCAACACTTGCAATGTTTTAAGGCTTAAAAATATAATTTATCTTAGGTAATTATTCGTGTAAGTCCAATTTTTTGTAGATACTGTATGTATATTCTTATTACACACAAATAATGCCTTCTATAAAGTTGTCCAATCTACATACAGTATATGAGGAAAGATAGTAGAGCTCAAAATATATTGTTCAAGGCTAGTAGGAGACATGATAGCAGTATTCCAATATTTGAGGGGGCTGTCACAAAAAAGGAGAGTGTCAAATTATTTTCCAAAGCACCAGAAGGCAGTACAAGAAAGAGCCTGGGTGGAGCAGTGGGCTAATGCCTCCTTAAGTAACACCAGCTGCCTGCAATTAGTGCAGGTTCGAGTCCCACCAGGCTCAAGGTTGACTCAGCCTTCCATCCTTCCGAGGTAAGTAAAATGAGGACCCAGATTGTTGGGGGCAATAAGCTGACTTTGTAAAAATGATGCTTGGGGGGGAGCGATAGCCCTAATAAGCAGGCATATACATAGAATGAAGGCTATTGCTAAGCACATTGATTTGTGCTTCTTAGATTGTAAGCCGCCATGAGTCTTTGGAGATTAAAAAGAAAGAAAGAAAGAAACAATGGATGGAAACTAATCGAGGAGGACAATTAACCAGTGGAACAGCTTACCCTCAGACGTTGTGGGTGCTTCATCGCTGGAAGTTTTTAAGAAGTGACAGTCCCTTGTCTGAAATGGTATAGGACCTTCAAGGTCCCTTCCAGCTCCATTCTGATCCTAATGTTTACTGAGTAATAAACCCTGCTAAATCCAACAGATTTACTACTTTAAATAAGTGCTCTCATAGGGTTTTAGCTATGGTCTATTGTAGACTTACAAAATTCCTCTAATGTTCCTAGATTATTCGTTTTATGTGATTGTGCTTGTCTGGTAGCTGGATTACACCCTATTTATTGTATCTGCCTAGAAAGCATGAAGTATGTCTACTTTTATCTCATTCCAATTCTGCCATTTCATCTGTGGCCTCCCCTGTTTCTGCAACCATTCATAAAGGGTATGAGAAAAATACAACCTTCACTTTAGGGGGAATTCATAAACACACATAAAGTACAGGACTCGTGTCTATGACTCAGAAAGAAAGGTCTTTGGAAATTGGCCCAGAGTGTGCTTTTCTTAATGCCAACTGCACAGAATCTCTCTTGGAAGAAATTGTGATCTAGGAGCTCATTAGCCAGCTGTCATCTTTATGGAGAACCCAAGCCATCTATGCATCAGAAATAGATTTTATTACCTCCTGCCAGCATTTGGATCTCAGAAAACAGCAGCAGATTGCAGCTGGCAAGAGAACTAAGTAACTCATTCTTAGAGATCCCTAATGAAAAGCGTTTTTAAAAAATAAAAGGGTTTTTTCCTTGAGAATGTATTTGCATCACAATTTTCTTTGTTTTTTTGTGGGTTTTCTGTTGCTAGTTAATTCAATTTAAAATAAAAAATAAAAAAGATTCATGGCAAGACACCTCAGAGGAAAATAGGAAAAAAAATCCCTTTTGTTTCCACACAGCAAAGCAAGTTCTCTGTTCTCTCTGTATGTATATGGGAGCATATGCATGAATATTGAAATTATTGCAGATCTTCACATTCTCTAAAAAAAATTTTTTCCCACCAAATAGTTTGTTTATTCATCTACAAATCTATCCTACATACTTATAACAGGCTACCCAGAAGTCAAACATTTCTTAATATGATTGAAAAAAGCAAATCATTAAAAGTCATCAAACATATACATCTACATAGAGAGCCAGTATGATGTAGTAGTTAAAGCATCAGCCTAGAAACAGGTAGAGCGTGAGTTACAGCACCACCTGGAGCATGAAGTCAGCGGGGTAACCTTGTGCCAATTGCTCTCTCTCAGTCCTAGGAAGCAGGTAAGGACAAACCACTTCTGAAAACTTACCAAGAAAACTGCAAGAGGGTGTCCAGGCAGTCTCAAGGAATCAAGACTGACTGGAAGGTACAAATACACACACACACACAAACACACAAACACGTACAGATAAGGACACTGACACAACCAGCAATTCTGCTTTTCTCTAGAAGGAATCTATATTACAAAGCAAATTTCCAATAATATTAAAACCAGCCCTAATTTATTACAATTTAGGAAATAGGCAACTTTTTTTTTACCCAGTCCTTTGTCTCACATCTTTTGTGCTGCAATATTTTATTGCTGTGTTTGTCATCCAGGGAAGTATATTATTAACTGAATAAATAAATCAAGTAAGATATGGAAGCCAAGGTGACATATTGTACAGTATACATATGCTCCTCTGATCAGATATCTGAGCTTAGTTCCAGCAAAGCTGTCCATGGAGGTTCTCATTCATCCAGAACTGAAGAAGCTTACTGAATGAGAAGTGAAACATCTTAAAGAAAAATCTGAAAGTCCAGTTGCCTTTAAAATAATAGCAACATTGGGATTTCCAGCAAAGCTGTTACATCGCATGCCTTTTAAGGGGATGTTTGGGAATTGAGAATATTATGAAATATGTACTAGCCAGTATATGTAGTAGTGCTGTTTTACAGTTTGTTTTACAGTTGTTGTGTTATGTAAATACTTGTTTGAATTTATTGTTACAAAGATTCTTTAAGCCACCGACATTCTCCCTCCTGAAGTGGCAAAAAACCATCTGTAGTAAAAGCATATATTAAATAAATAAAAGCAAAAAGTTTGTGTGTCAAAGACATCTTATTTTGAACAAAGACCATATCTGTGTGATAGAGATTTATGTTTTGCTCTAAGGAGTTCAATATCTTGCAACTGGCATCTCCAGCTGGGTAGGGTGAGAGAAAGCTCCTATCTGAAATTCAAAATAGTATCATACCAAACAGTAGAAGCAGTGCTGAGCTAGATAGTTTGATTCAAGAGAAACTGTCTTTCTTTGGTTTTGTTTCTATAGTCATTTGCTGGTTTACACATTTTTAAAGGTATTATACGTTTTGAGGTCCAATTTTTCTGGAGGGTACTGTCTTGAGAAAGTAATAATATCTAAAACAAGATACATATTCATCAAATTGAAAATACACATTTAAATAATTAGAATCCACCTTCATTATCATCTGTCTTGCCTGAAGGGAAAAAAAAATCTGCTGAATTAGGAGCATCAGAGAAACAATCATCTCAGAGCTTTCAGTAATCAGTCTGGAATCGGGAGATCTCAATAAAGAAGTAGACAAAAATCCAGATCCAACTTCCAAATCAAGGAAGGCAAACATGTTTAAAAAACAAGACCCTGAATATCAGGCAAAATATAAATCTAGAGTTAAGAGTATTGAAAAAGTAATCTGATGTTCCAAGAGTCAAAGAAAAATAATAATAAAAAGATTGAAGAATGTTTTGCCACAGTGGATTGTGGGTGAAAAGTGGTGGGATTTCAATGAATCAGAATTATACTTAAGAATATGTATGGTTTATATTTTGTAAAAAATGCTAAACTCTATTTAGATGACTAGCCTTGAAATCTGTCCAAGTCACATTTTCAAAAATTCTAACCCTAACCTGAACTATAGAAGGACATAGAAAGCATCCATAAAAGTTAATGGAGAACATAGACCTACTGAAAAGATTTCAATTTAAAAGATTGTATGAGTACACAGAGGAGAATGAGTAAATACCTCTAAATCTCCTTGCCTTGAAAAGTATTTCTGACAGTACAGGGGAGTTCCAGATTCTTCTTTTGGCTCCAATGTAGCCAGTCTCTCCACCCTGTTCCCCCTTTTCTGAAGCCAAAAAATCTGATCCATTCAAGACAATGACCATGAAAATCTAGTAAATTGGTACTCAGTTGGAGCAACCAGATCCAACTGTAAGTTTCTTGACCAGCTTTCCTTCTACAGTCACACTTAATTGCTCTGATTTCTATATTACCTTTCTTCACTGTGAAGTTTTCACGTGTATCCACAGTTGTCAAGAAGACTGAAATCTAAGAAACCCATCCATGATATCAATTTTTCATTCTTTCCTTGCCAGGTTTATTGCATATATCTTGCGTATATCTGTAGCCCTTGGGTCTAAAGCAAGCATTAGCACTAGTGATAAAGCCATAAAGTGTTGTAATGTATTCTAGAGACATCTCCACGGGTTATAAGGAGAAGTTTTAAAATATCAATAAAGTTTGAACTGCATGCTGAATTTTCAAATTCATCATGGTAGGAATGAGTCCTGCTTTCATCTTTCTCTGCAGCTTTGTTCAATCCCTTCAATTATGACTGTAGCTGATTAAAAAGAGAAAAGACAGACACCAAACACCAAATGGTGTTTTTGTGCTCTTTCTCTCTTCACATGCACACACACATTATTTGGAAGGGAATCTTTTCAAATCAAATAAAATGCAGAAAGGCACACACTGAAAGGAAATTACAAATTGGATGGCGTTTCAGTGCTTTCCATAGGGCTGAGCGAGCAGATTACCAGAGATGAAGGCCATCATAAGTGTCCATGTAGCATTGCATTTAAAATGTAATATGATTTCACGGGATGATAAGTAATCATTTCATGTCTCAGTAACCCTGAACAAAAATAATGCATTTCTTTCTTAAGGGGAAATCCATTTTGTTTTTCTTTAAAAAGAAAACTGCTCTGTGCCAGGCAATACTTTAGACATGATGGTCTGGAATTTAAGAGCTCCATTGTTAAACAAGGTTAATGCTGCTTTGATGTAAATAAATAGGGTTTAAATATATATTTTAAAAATATGGTAGGCCCTGGGTTGCACCATTAAAGTGTGGCTTTTTTTAAAAAAAAATCAGTCACAGGGTTATTTTTTAGATGTGGCTTTGGAATGTGTTACGGGTAGTCCTTGACTTACGACCCCAGTTGAGCCAATTGCTTGTCAAAAGGTCGCAAAAGGGGATCACATGACCCAGGGACACAGTGATTGTCATAAATGTGAGTCAGTTGTCAAGCATCTGAGTGTAAATCATGTGACCATGAGGATGCTGCAGTGATCACAAGTCTGAAAAATGGTCATAAGTCACTTTTTTCATTGCCATTGTAACTTTGGTCACTAAGTGAACTGTTATAAATTGAGAATTACCTGTACAAAGGTTTTCTGCTGTTTGTCAATTTTGATAATTTTGAAGAGCAAAGAACCATCTCTAACTTCATTTGCTCATCAAATTTTTGAATTTGGGAGTGTATGTTTCCTCATAGATATATAGGCTAACGTATTATTTTTAGCCTCAATGTTTCACAACTATTTCATCCAACCTACCACTGGGAATATCTTAGATTAAATTGCAGACTCTGTGTTCTCACCCAAATTATACCAGCTCTGAATGTGGTTGAGAAGCAATTCAGGCCCTGGGCATGAGAAGGAACAATGAGCCTCTAAGACAAATTTATATTGTCCCAATGATATTCTGCCATCTAGTGAGCAGGAGAATAATAGTACTGTACTTTTAAACAATTAGGAAGCCTGTTTGGAGAATGGGTAAGTCAATTCTCTCAAACAGGTGGTCCTCGATTTATGACCATAATTTGATCTGATATTTCAGTTGACAAGTAATGCAGTCATGTGACAGGACCCATTTTTTATTACACTTATTAAGCAAATCAGTGTAGTTGCTAAGCAAATCACACAGCTATATGGTTGTTAAGCAAATCTTGGTTTTCCCGTTGCCTTTGCTTGTCTGCCGGGAAAGTCACAAATCGCAATCACACAATTATAAGATGCTGCAACTGTTGTCAATGCGAGCCAGTTGCCAATTGCCCAAATTGCAATTATCTGACCAAGGGTTGATGGAAAAATAGTAACTTGGAGGCTGCTAGATAACTCACTGCTTCTGTAACTTTTTTCACTGCTATTGTAACTTTTTTCATTTCTGTTGTAACTCTGAGCTGTTATGTGAACTGTTGTAAGCCAAGGATTACCTATAATACTTACTGGGATCAACTTAATTCCAAGGAGGCTATTTTAAAACTATTTTTAAAAAACACCTGTATGATCTTTTTTTAAAAAAAAATAGTTTGATTTACCCTGAAGTGCTTCTTGGCAGTTGAGTCTAGTGAAATATTTATTATTTAGTCTAAAAGATCTAAATACTACCATTACCTTGGAATTTTCACAATTATCGAAGGCTCGAAACAATAAACTCTGACAATTAAATGGATTACACTTTTTTAAAAAAATCAAGAAGTTGAAAGTAGTCCGGGAAATTATTATTATCTACTTACATGTGTCTGGAATAATGAGCTTAAATGACCTCTTAAAACTTTAAACTATAATTGAGATTAATATAAAGAAAATAACAACAAATATTTCTTCTGTATATCGGGTATCTTAGAGAATTTTTAATAAAGTTAATTGCAATTGCTTTATTCTTGGCAATGCAGCTCTGGAGTTGAAACTTTAACTGATATGACTAGTCCTGTTATTGCCACATTTGAGGCTGAAGGCAATAATATTATTTATATGACATTGGATCGTAGATGTCCAATACAAAGCAGAGTTACAAAACAATACTGATGAATGCATATTGAAATGCCCCTATGCCAAGCTTTAGACTTACATATTTACATACTGTACATACTTACTTACATACTTACAACCTAACATTCAATGCAAGTCAAGAAATCACATAGTTTGCATTGCAAATGACACACATTTTGTCATTTGTACACCTCTGTGCCTCCCTTCACAGATGCCTCTGCTTTGGTTTGACCATTCCATGCTAAAGCATGTTCTTGTTAAAATGTTAATGTTCTTCTTGATTGTGAGTCCCATCTACGAAATAAAGAATTGTAGTTTTTTTCAGGAATGAAGGCTGACTAAAAGGAGAATAATACATAGAGTACTGAAAGGAGAAATCTATGCTTAATTTGCAGCCATAGGTAGTTAGTAAGAGTTGCCTGTCAGTAAGTAAATCAGTTCCTCCACAAATGCATATACACACACATAATTTTCCATGTCTTTCCCCCTTTTTATTTATTACAAATAAATAATAATATTAACACCATCAAACAACAAACTCAGACTATCCCAGGTCCTTGGAAAGGATTCAATAGGTGAATAAAAATGCCAAATCCAGTCTAAAATTTGTCTCACTGTGCAATTCACCATCATAATAATAAACCAAATGCTTTTAACTCCAAAATTCTCCACCAACTGGCCATTACTTGAGAATTCAAGACCACACATCTGGAGGATGTTCAGGTTGAGGAAGAATAGTTTACAGCATGTTACCAAAGAAATCTATCATGGATAATAATGTTATTGGCAGAAAGTCTCCTAGAAGGCCACCACCTTAGGGAAAGTGCCAATAACTGCGGCTGTTCAGAGATAAAGTTAACATATGCATCAAAAATGGAAACTAAAAAATCTAACCCATTACTAGTCAGTGTGTGATTTCATGATGCATTATATATATGTATATAGGCTGAGTCAACCTTGAGCCTGGTGGGATGCGAACCTGCACTAATTGCAGGCAGCTGGTGTTACTTAAGGAGGCATTAGCCCACTGCTCCACCAAGGCTCTATATTAATCTACCATATTAGCTGTTCCACAGAAATATGATAAACTGCTGTTTTAACATCAGGGCTAAGCCCACAGTAGAAAGCTCAAAGCTATCAAACCTTCTCTGCCAGAGTACGCACCCTCTGATGCTGCTTTCCTGTTCTGGTATAATTGTTTGGTTGGTACTACAGTTTTCCAAGAGGATGTCTTTATCCTGTAATCCTCCCCTTTAATTCCAGCATATGGGAGAAACTGCATCCCACAGCTCATCCATCCTTGAATCAGCAGAACAAGGGAAAGAAGATGATAAAAATGACAAGTGCTATATATTGCTACAATGCAGGCCTGCAGGGTGAGAGCAGCCTCCACAGCCCTTTTAAGATTTCAGAGGTGACAAATAAAAATATTTCTTTTCTTTTTTAAAAAAAAGAAAAGGAGGTTAATGTTCCTTTTTGTATTTAGGTAGTCACATATAGCAATAGCAATAGCACTTAGACTTAAATACCACTTCACAGTGCTTTACGGCCTTCTCTAAGTGTTTTTTTTACAGAGTCAGCATATTGACCCCCAACAATCTGGGTCCTCAGTTTACCACCCTCGGAAGGATGGAAGACCGAGTCAACCTTGAGCCGGTCAGGATCGAACTGCAGGCAGTCTGCAGTCAGCAGAATTAGCCTGCACTACTGCATTCTAACCATGGCTATATAAAATATAAAAATTTAATAGCAATGGTGACTTCAGGGGAAACTTGAAAAGCAATACAAGATTCTGGACAGAAACAGGATAATGTTAGGCAGTTCCTAATTTCTACTGTAAAAAGTTTTCATAAAAGTACACTATCTAATTTACTGATTATGTACAAAAGCATATAAATATCAGGCACCATACAGAAATGTAAAATTATTTTTTTAAAAAATATTTTTTTAAAAAAAATAAAATAAGCATGTGAAGGACTCCATTTCTTGCCTGTTCAGGAAATCCTTGACTTACGACCACAACTGAGCCCAAAATTTCTGTTGCTAAATGACACTGTTGTTAAGTGATTTTTCTGCCCCATTTTATGACTTTTCTTGTCACAATTGTTAAGTGAATCACTGCAGTTGTTAAATTAGTAATGCAGTTGTTAAGTGAATCACCAAAGTTGTTAAATTAGTTACACTTAAATTATTTAAGTGAATCTGGCTACCCCATTGACATTGCTTGTCAGAAGGTCACAAAAGGTAAATTACATGATCCTACAAATGTCATAAATATGATCCAACTGCCAAACATATGAATGTTGATCACATGACCATGGAGATGCTGCAATGGTTATAAATGTGGAAAAAAGTCATAAATTACTTTTTCAGTGCCGTTGTAACTTCAAACGGTCATTAAATGAACTGTTGTAAATTGCAGACTACCTGTATTGACATCTAGCATGATGACAATTTTTCTCTTCTGACATATATATTTATTTTTGCACTACGTTGCAATTCCCTGCTCAAAGTCACTTGTCTGAGATGGGCAGTTATAGAAATTAAATAAATAAATGTTATGCACACATTGTAAATAATAGTTGCAAACAAATTGTTCACAGCTGACTTGGACATTCTTGATTTGAGCGTTCATGCTGATGGAAAGAGCACACCTTGAAACAGATAAAAAAATAATTTGCAGTAACACTTTTCATAGTAGGACAAAACAGGTTGAAATAATACATTGAAAAGAAGTAGACAGTGAATTTCCAGATGTTCTGGTTTGCAAATCCCATAGGTACTCAGCCAGCATAGGCAGAGACAACATAGGAGTTATAGTCCAAAACAATACTTGTCCCAATTTCCAAAAATAAAACCTAACTGATCAAGGCTTTAGACCAAAGTCCCCTTATGATGTTCCAGCTCATGCATTCTATTGTAAAGCAACTTAAAATCAATGTATCCCTAAATGTACATTCATTATTACTTTCCCCATCAGAATATTTCTCGAGTTGGCGACAAATAAAATGCAAATACTATAATTCAATTTGCACAACAATAGGCTATTGTTAGCCTTAATATGTGCAAAAGAATGGGCAAGCTTCCCATTTTCCAGTTTTTAAAATCAAATATAAAAGCTCATAAAATAGGCTGCACATATAATATTTAAGAAACCTGTTCATTCTTTTTTTATATACAAGTTTTATTGATTTTTTAATATTTACATATACATGTATTTATGAAGCAATACGGTGTTTGGGTAGTCAAAATAACAAATAACAAGTTGTAAGTAGTTCAGGTTGCATCAAGGATTCCCTCTCTGATTCCATTAATTATCAGATAGTCAAAATAGTCAAATTAATATATTTATAGTTGTAACCTAGTCAATTAACCAAATTTTCAATATATTTTCACTAATAACATATCAATATCCTGTTTTTAAATTTTATCTAATTGCAATAGAATATTCTAGAATAGCCTATAATATAAAAAAGAAAAATTAATTTTTGGGTGACCCACAATTCCCTATTTCAATAAAGAATAATTCTCTTGTCTACAAAACTTACATTGTTCATTACAAAACATTCTTTTTTTACCATTAAAATCTTGTTTTCATCTTAACAAATCACCAATTATTAGGAAGATACTTTTTGTCTTAACAGTTCAACAATTATTATAATACTATCTTACATCATCTTAACCATACATTATTATTATTTATTATTATTTATTTGATTTCTATACTGCCCTTCTCCCTAGGGACTCAGGGCGGTTCACAGGGCATATATAAATAACTATACAAAAATTAAAAGAAAATTAAACCAATGTCCAATTAAAATACAACAATGATAGAATAATAAAAACCAATTAAAACCCATATTCCCCCATCAGGCCAGACCAGCTAATTCAAATAAGTGGGTCTTCAACCCGCGATGGAAGGATCGAAGGTCCGAGGCCATCCGGAGCTCAACTGGCAGTTGGTTCCATAATGCCGGAGCACCCACAGAGAAGGCCCTCCCCCTGGGGGCCACCTGTCGACATTCCCTGACCGGAGGCACCCTGTTAAAATACTATCTTTTGATATATCATTCCAAATTCTATAATATAGTTCAGAATTATATTCTAAGAGCTTACTTTTGTCTTCCCGTACAGATCTAAGACCTAAATGTAAAATCAGTTATATTTTTTTAGAGATTCCCCTTAATCCATTGAAAGGTATTTTTATACTCTATCTTTTTGTTAGCTGTGAAGTCGTGTCCGACCCATCACATCCCTATGGACAACGTCCCTCCAGGCCTTCCTGTCCTCTACCATCTTCTGGAGTCCATTTAAGCTCATGCCTACTGCTTCAGTGACTCCATCCAGCCACCTCATTCTCTGTCATCCCCTTCTTCTATTGCCCTCAATCTTTCCCAGCATTAGGCTGTTCTCCAGTGAGTCCTTCCTTCTCATTAGGTGGCCAAAGTATTTGAGTTTTACCTTCAGAATCTGGCCTTCTAAAGAGCTGGCAGGATTGATCTCCTCTATGACTGACCGGTTTGATCGCCTTGCAGTAGGAATCCCAAAAAAGAAACAAGTTCATTTTTTTTAAATCTAACTTTTGCCTTCCTTTTGTGCCAATCAGGCTTTCCTTTTAGCATCTTTAAATTCTCAAATATATCCCCCTTTCTTCCTAAACCCCTTATCTGAATCCAGGGAGAGCATCCAAATGTCAGTTTTGCAAAGAAAATGTCCCCTTTGTAACCATTGAAGTTTTGCTTTAATAGTTCAGTGTTTGATGATTGATGTAATATAGTTGTCATTGAATCAGGCACGTCTTTTCCTTCTTCCAGTTCCATCTGGATTAGGTAGAGAGTAGTAGCTGGTGTGATGGTTGTCATTTGACTAGTTGCCTTCTCACTAAGGTATATTTGAAGGCCTTTAGTGTCTTCACTCTTAATATTGTTTTCTTCGGGTGCTATTGGTTTTTGAGTTGTAAGTTTTGTAGTTGACGTTGAAGCCTTGGTGGAGCAGTGGGCTAATGCCTCCTTAAGTAACACCAGCTGCCTGCAATCAGTGCAGGTTCGCATCCCACCAGGCTCAAGGTTGACTCAGCCTTCCATCCTTCCGAGGTAGGTAAAATGAGGACCCAGATTGTTGGGGGCAATAAGCTGACTTTGTAATAATGCCACTTGGGGGGTGTATGAAAGCCCTAATAAGCAGGCATATACATAGAATGAAGGCTACTGCTAAGCTTGTAAGCCACCCTGAGTCTTCGGAGAATGGAATTAAATGGAATAAAAATAAAAATAAAAATAAAAATAAAAATAAAAATAAAATTTGGACTTTAAGATTCTCTGTAGATTGCATTTGTTGTTATTTGAAATCTCCTGTTTTAGTGATAGTTTCCACTTCTTCTATTTGCTCTTGGATTATTATTTCCTCATTTAAGTTCAGAATTTGATTTGGTGGCTTTAAGTTGTCAGATTTTTCTCATAGTTTGTTTTTAATTTGCTCTGTCATTGCCAAAATCGTGTCCAATATCAGTTTATAATCAAGTGGTGGGATATATTCATCCATTTCGTTGTTATTTGCAGCTAAATCTTCCATGGAGGCTATTTTAATAATAGTCAAAGATTATCCACCTCCAAGAGTTGTTTTCAGTGCCAGGTATTCCCACACTTATCTTTAAAATTAATGTCAAGGACAGCTCTGTTTTTCAGTCAGTTCTCACAACAGGAGAAAAAAATCACTTGCTGTACCAAGTTTCACAAGAAGATGTCATCAATAGCATATACAATGCAATGTAGAAATTATTTTTTTTCCAAATTAATATAAAACTTTTGTAGCATTAGTCCAATTTTTTTCTTTAATTCACAGCTTAGAGACAAAATAGGGTAGTAGATTCCCACCAAAAAAATAGGAGCTTTTTAGTAAATACAGATAAAATTACTCAGTTCCTTTGCTGAATTACTTGATTTTTTTAAGGCTTTAAGATTTGTTCCCAAAGTAAATATTTGCCATTTTCTCAAAAAGTGGGGAAAGAAATTTTCAGGAAAAGTCCCACAGGAAAATAGTTAAGGGAGTAAAAAAGGTAGAGTCTCACCCAGGCCCTCCAGATTGCTTCTTTGTGCTAGGTAGTGCTTTTGACTTTTGGCAGGGAGCAGCTTAATGATCAGCCATCTTTATAGCCGGTCTCTTCTTCTTCAGGCCAAAGGAGTTGTTTTGGATTCAAGCGGAGGGCTGCCACCCTTCCACGATCACAGGAAAGGCCTCCTCACAGTAGTCACCACTCCAGGGCGATTTTCAACCCTTTTCAGGGTCCTCCGAAAGAGAAAGAACGGACGGCAGGAAGCGGACTATTCCTGCACATCCAGAAGTGCCGTGCACGCAAACTGGAACAGAAACTTGTTCATTCTTAATGTAGTGTGAACATATTTTTTTTTCTTTCAAAATCCTGATGTGATTAGGTGGGTAAGATATAAAAATCATTTGGAACTGAGCAACCTTGTTTTCTATGGCTCCACTTCCTACTTTGGAAAACCATAAGGTTTGTTGATTTCTTGATGATTACTATGCATATACACATATCCTCATCCTCCTCCTCCTCCTTCTCCTCCTCCTCCTCCTCCTCCTGCCATATCCATTATCATGTTGGCGATCCTATTTTTATCAGCAGCTGCACAAAAAAGTGCTGCTGAGTTTGTCCAAACCAGTCCCTTAGATTGCCTTTAATCTTTCCTACATTGTCTAATCACATACAAAAAAGTCATCTGTCAGCTTTGTAAAAACTCATATGCATTCAGTGTAATGCGAGAGTTGATATAATTTACAAGACAGGAGTTAAATTTAGAATGAAATTAGGACTAATTCGATTAATTTATTTGCAAAAATGTCTAAGCTTCTCTAATTGCTTGTGATTCTGTATAGAAGTAGATGTTTTCCCATCTTCTATCCATAGTGAGTGAGTAACTCTAACTTCGCATGTATAATTAAAATACTATAGACTTTTTGGTGACAATTAAGTTAAAATAACAAGAACAAAATTCACTATCCTATCAGCTCAGGAAGTAACTAATATGACCCATTTCAACCTATTTTTTCACATTCCCCTATGTTTAATATTAGCTTTCCTCCCATTTCAAAACAGTGGCTCACTGAGGATTCCTTTCATTGGTTAAGCAATTAGCAAAGGCAGTCAAGAGTCATTCATCTTTTGGTTCGTGCTCTCCCAAATCTCTAGAGATAAACCAAAAGCTGGTATTTATTTTGAGCTCTTTGAAATGTGAAATATTCCTGCAAACTCTGAAGCCCTGAGCCTCAAAATCTAATTACCTGTAGTTGTTTGCACAAATAAATATATATATTTCTAACACACTCCCCTACTTTGACAAAACCTTTTAAAGATCAAAAGACTATTCCCTCTTCCCTTGAGGGTTGTCGTGGGAAATGTGCATTAACTTTCAATAAAGTCAGAGTCAAAAGCTATGTACAGCATTCTGAGGGGTAAATTTGCTCCTTTTTATACTGGAGATGGTCCCTGTCAAAGGTAGCCTTATCTAATCAAAGGGTTCCAAAGGAAATTCTAAGGCCCATTGTAGAGATCTATAGTTCCTTCCCTAATATGTTTGATACCCCTACAATAATGTAATATATTGAGCTACAACTAAAACACACATCCTTTGAAGTTCACAGAGTTCTACAATTTCTCACATGGGAAACAATTATTTATAATGATTTACCTTGTTAAAAAAATCTGTAGAATGATGGGATTATTATATAGGCTGAAGATATTGCTACCTTCTCCAGCAGGCCTAATCAAGTGTCTCAAGCATAGAAGGCAGGGCTAGATCAAATCGATCTCATAAGGAAACACAGGTACAGATCCCAAAACCTAAACATAGCCATGTTAGTTCAGCCAGGGAGTTCAGAACAAAGACAGGTGTAGCAATAATTCTTTAGAGGTCAAACTGTAAATGGTTATCCATGCTGAACATCAAGAAAGAAAAGATACATAATGCCCAACCTGCTGACGGATACTTGTTTTGTTTAAAAGAGAAACTGCAGATTCTTTATTTCAGGCCTGAAGAAAAATGGAGAGAGTAATTTCACCTCCATACTAAATTCCACCGCTAGTTTGATCAGTCATGCTTTCAGCCCATGGAGGACATAGTGGAAAGCATACGAAGGTAGTCCTCGATGTATGACCATGACTGAGCCCAAAAATTCTGTTGCTAAGTGAAACATTTCTTAAGTGAGCTTTGTCACATTTTATGACCTTTCTTGGCACAGTTGTTAAGTGAATCACTGCAGTTGTCAAGTTAGTGATCCTGGCTTCCCCATTGATTGTGCTTGTCAGAAAATTGCAAAAAAGTGATCTCATGATCCTGAGAACCCTGCAACTGTCATAAATACAAGTCAGTTGCCAAACCTTCGAATTTCAATCACGTTATCATGAGGATGCTGCCAACGGTCATAGGTGCAAAAAACAGTGAAAAAGTGGTGTGTTTTTTTCAGTGCTGCTGTAGCTGTGAACAATCACTAAATGAACTGATATAAATCAAGGACTACCTGTAATTCTAAAAATCAAGCAGCTCCTGATACAATATGGGATTTTAGACATTCTAATCTAGACTATTAATTTGTGCAATAATTGCCAACCCTTTCAATTGCTTTGGAAGAAACCTGTAAATATTATAGGAAGAGAATTGTGGTGGAAACATCTTTCCCAACTAACGAATGTTATTAAAAGGTATAAGTTAAGTTAGCTTATGATGGAGTGAGGGATAGTTTATGACAGCTTATGTCTTTTGATAAAATTTATTGGTCAGAAAAGGTGCTACTAGATTCCTGGTTTTGATTTTTTTGTTTTGTTTTGAAGAAACCAGGAATAATTGTTGACATTGTATGAGAAGTATAACATGATTGCGCTTATAAATATGCTTGCTGGGATATTCTGGAGAAATTGTAGGTTTAAAACATCTTTCAAAGGCAACATCATGGAGAACATATTGTAATTCTGAAACGCAAAAACTGATGCAATCAAGACAAACAGAAGCAACTCAGGACTGCTAGTATGCTCAGAGATATCTCCCAGGAAAATTATGAGGGTTCTCAGCAGCTCCAAATTTATATATGAACACATATGTCGCAGTTTTGCCTGCAAGTAAAATGTATACTGTTTCAAATAGTAATTAAAATAGTTCTATACATAGTTCTCTCCAATTTGCATGTTATTCCAAGAAAGTGGAACCAGCCTTTTTCCCCCAAGCATCGCCTTTTCTCTTCTTGTAAAGGGAGCACACAATTATAATTTTATTAGCATCCAAGGAAGACAACTGTAAAAAGCCTTTTAATGAGAACTTTGCATCTGTTCCTGTAGAGGTATTCTCACACTATTGTTTACACGATTCAGCAAATGCAACAACAAGGTTTCAAAATCCTGCTGTGTGTGTGTGTTTTGGAAGAAATGTGTGGTTGACTGCTTGTCTCCTAATCTTCCTTTTCTGGCTAAAAAGCCCGATTTCCTGCTGGGGCCCCCTACCTCTCAACCCAGATGGCAGTGTGAGTGATGTGATGGATCAGCAGATCAGACTGGCTTGCTTTTGGCTGTGACTTGTCTACCCGGGCAAAGTGTTGAAGTCCTTACATCTGCACTTATTCCGTGGATGTGAGAGTTGAGCTGCAGGTCTAATGAAACTCTCATTCCAAGTCAGGGACAGTAATCCCTAACCTATGGCAGGAAACTCTGATATCCAACCTGCAATAGAGCAGTTACCTATCATTTTGAAAAAAATAAAATGTACAGTGTGTCTAAAAAGAGCCTTAAAACTAGGAAAAGCCAGAAGAACAATTCCATTTTTGCCCATCTTGCTCATATATGATAGATATAGTTCCCACCTATTCTACATTGAGCTCATTCCTCCTTACTGGCTCCTTAAAGGGACTTAACTGTGAGGTAGTTGCAGTATATAGTGTGGATATAGTCGCAGTTTGGTATAGTAGTTAAGGCACCAGGCTAGAAACCAGGATTACAGGAGTTCCAGTTATACCTTAGTCACAAAGCCATCTGATTGACCTTGGACCAGGAAGGAGGGGGTAATGGCAATCAACTTCTAAAATCTTACCAAGAAAATTGAAGGGCCTTGTCCAGGCAGCTGCCATGATTATTTTTTTAAAAATTGACTCAAAGACGCATGGGGGAAGAGAGAGAGAGAGAGGGAGGTTGCAAGTAAAATATTAAGTTATTTCCAGCCAGTCACAGGAAAATGGTCTTAGTTAAATGGAAAATGGAGGGTTTGAAGTATGGAAAGAAAGAGAATGAAATTATATGGGAGTAAACTGGAACTTCTCCCTTCTGAAACCCATAAAGAGACTTGAAGTTCTTCAGTTCTATATTTAGAGGAAGCCATAATGGGGACTTCCAAACTCTAGCTTAGGTATATTAAACATGAGGCTCAGGTTGATGAGGTCATTTACTGCCTAAGGGTTTCAACAATAATACAGCCAGCTCCAAACTGTTCCTGCAGCTTGTCTTGCTTTTGGTAACTTGATTAAATGTACTCATGGCCCCAAAACTCAGCAAGCTTTCTCCTCCTGCTGAGGAGGAAAAAAAGCCTTTCACTTTTTTCAACCATCTGCTAAAGATTGAACCATTCCAAAAATCTGGAAAGGCTGGCAGAGATTAAACGGTGAACCTGTTCTTTTAAATATTATTAGCAGATTGAACAAAGGGAGAAAGGAATGGTTCATCTGCTGAAGAGAAATTGTGATCTGAATGGCATGACTCTTAGAAGCAAAGCTGTGTTTTGTTGCAATAAAAGACAGCAATGATGAATTTAACAAGTCCAGAGTGCCCTATAGATGAAGATGAAAGAGGAGTTGATTTCAGTCCCTAGTTGCACATCCTTTTCCCCACTGAACTTATTGGAAAATTGATTTTCCTAGCTGATGCTCCATCCACATTTCTCTTATCCTTTGAGGAATGACATTGGAGCGCTTCACACAGGTCTGGACTTTCTCTTCAGGCACTCTGTGAGAGATCTCAGCTTTAAATGAAGATAACATCTCAGTCGGGAAAATATTTAGATTATCCTCCATTCCCACAGACTTATTGGATAAAAGGCAACTTCTTGAATATGGCTTCTTTAGTTGAAATTTCAGCCTCAGCTAATTCCTTGTTCTTTCTGGGATGATGGCTAATAGAATGGGAAAAAAGAGGAAGAACTCATAGGTATCTATGAATTGACAGCCAGTGTTATGCTGTTTTGTTTTCCCTACAATTTCAAATAATGCCAGCATAGAGAGAAACTTCAATGTCCAGCAGGTATCAGTGACTTTTAATACCACATATCTGGATTCATCAGATCATAATAGTGAAACCTGGAAAAGGTTGTAGACTTATAGTCTTTTCCTGAAGGACTAGCCATGAATTTAGTGCAGTGTATTTCAAGAAAGTAAACATACAGAATGAAGCTGAAATGGTCTCCTGGCTTCTTTTATCATATTATTTTTTGTCACTGAAAAGACAAAGGAGAGAGGTTATAAAAAGTCATGTAGCACTTCCATCCATAAGAAATTGTTGCTATTTGTTGCTATTTTCTGTAATGAAAGCATTGCCATCTTTTCTGCACATTTATTAGAAAAACACTGACAATATCCATCTCTCCAAGAGCCATTTGGTAGAGAATGATTGGTTGAGCCATTTTGCATGAAATTGGAGTCTTAGAAAAACAATTTCTGGTCAGCTTTGGGAGTATTTATGGATATGAAACAGTGATAAGTTCAGTCCTAAAAGACAATGCCAAGAAAAAAAGAACGCTTCTAATGTAATCCAGTAACAGAATAACAGAATAAAAGAATTGGAAGGGACCTTGGAGGTCTTCTAGCCCAATCCCCTGATCAACCATTTCAGATAAATGGTTGTCCAAACTTTCCTTAAAAACCTCCAGTGTTGGAACACTCTCAACTTCGGGAAGCAAGTCATTCCACTGATATATTTTTTTTTTCTGTCAGGAAATTTTAGGTTGGTTTCCATCCATTGCTTCTTCTCCTGTCTTCTGATGCTTTGGAGAATTCTAGTGTTTCATACAAATGCACACACGCACAAAACACAACCCACCACCACCAAAAGAGTAGAATGTATTTATTTCTCAGACACAGTCCAAAATTATGAACTCAGATCCCAGTCACTAAAGAATGAGTCACATTTGAAAGTACATAAGTATATTTCAAAGGCTATATATTATCAAATGAGGGAGATCCATTCATACTGGACATATTTCATACTGAAATTACTTTTCATTTACTATTTTATACATTTTGATTAAATATTGCTCACATTTTCTTTTTCCAAAACCAAAATATTTGCATCCATATTATAAAATAATATCAATAGTATCACCACAATAGGGTTCTAGTTTCAATACCCCTTTGGTCATTAAGTGAAAATCCACGTAACCAAGACATAAGAATTTATTTCTGTTTTCTTCATTAATTATGCCTGATCAAGTCAGTTATGAAGTACAAATGGCATTTACATGACTGTGGGACACTGCAATGCTCATAAATGCACACAGGTTGCAAAGCACCTGAATGATGATGACTGTGGGATGATGTTATGGTTATAAATGAACTGGTCACAAACCTTTTCTTTTTTACACAGTCATAGCCAATTAGTAAAGAAGGCAGTCAGAAAACAAAGAGCACCTATATTTCTGCATTTCTTTCCCTTAGGAAACCCTTAGGACCTGTATCTGAAAGAGAACTGACAGCTGGTGTGGACAACATCTAGAATGACCTTCATTCTATCAGCAAACAAGAAAAAGAGAAAAAGAAAAAAGTTTCATGTTTTCCATTAGTCATCTTAAGGCTCACACCTCAAAGATACTATTTACTTATTTAGCGGTCCAGTATAGAAACTATTGGCTCCAACACAGACATCATCATTAACTTTGCAATAGAAAATAGTCAGATAGTTGGCTAAATTTAAAAGGAAACAATTGCATCCCTGAGGTTTGATTGGCAATTTGAAAAACAAGGAACAGTAACCAATAAATACTTTACAGTGAAGTTCTCTCTGAAACATTGAAAGGAAGTAACAAAAGTAGGTCAAAGATGTGGAGTTCCTGCTTCTTCCCCAAATGGAGGATGCCTTAAAGATGGTGGCACCTATTGTCAGTGGAAGGAACAATGGTCATGATTGTCTTCTGGAATTTTTTTGCGTGCAGACAGCTGCTGTTCAATAATATAAAGATGAGTACTGTCTGAATGAGGATAGACTGCATTTTCAGACAGCATTGTTATAGGACACGACTATTCCTACTTCCAGCTTCATTTAATTTGTCAGTTGACTCAGAGTGAGACAATGACTGGAAAGTTTCCTCAGCTGCTGTACTTTCAAACAGTTCCAAAGCAATGTTTGCAACTACTTGACGAAAATGAATTTATTTCAGTTATATAATAAAAGCAAAAGTTTGTTTCTTAGTAGATATTAGGAAAATGCATTGGCTAGCCACTAAGACAGGGGTCTTCTAGTTGTTAGGTTCAGCTACATGGCCAATGGCAAATGATTGTAGGATCTCCCATTGAAAACATATGGCAGTCACAAAGATGTTTACCTTTGCTCAAAGCACATGATTTAATAAACAGGGCTATGCAAAGTATTTGAAACAGAGATTCGCAAACTATGTGAAGTGCCTCTTTTTGAAACCTTAAAGCAGCAGCAACCTTTACAAACTCAGATTTTGCAACTCTTCTCAATTCCCATCTGTCTATACATGTATGAGTGCACAGGAAATATTTATATTGGGATTATAGCTAAACTTTGCGCAGACCTAGCAATAAACATAATGGCATCATTAAGCAGAATTAAGTTGGAAACAAAATTAACAGCATAGCCCATATTTCTGGTCACAAAGTCCAGAACCCTTAGCACTTGCTACAAACTAGTCTTTTAAAAATAGATTTGTCTCTAAGGTTTATTATTGGGTCTGTAACAAAAACTATCAGGTTTGAAATGAATTGAAAACAAAAATAGCAAGACAAAAATGCAGTAAGGCCACAGTTTAAAACAGCTACAGAAACAAATTGCTTCAAAACTCTGGAGAGTAGCAAATTGTAAGAAAATTGAAAGAGCTCAGAGAACGGGCAGCTCTTTGTGTGACTGGTCACTGTTAGGAGAATATTCCATCTCTGAAATTCCTTAATTCCAACTAATGAGCCCCAAAGGTCATCAAGTGAGGGAACTTTCAGAAGGACGTCTGATAATGTCCTCATGGTCAGGATCCTCATAAATGAGAAAATGTTTCTTCAAATACCATTGTATTATAAGCTAACAACAGTGGTATTTTAAAACCTCACAGGCTTTTGAAGGAAGAACTTAACTGCCAGACACATCCTAACCTGTCCAGAACTTCCCACCTCAATTCATGTTACAAAAAACAGAAAAGATCTTTCTGCTAAAATTTCACTGCCATAGAACTTAACATTTTTTTGCCAGTCATCAAATCCAACAGAGAGTCTGCAACGGTACAGTTTAATATGTAAAGATGGCTTTAATAAGAATTTTCTTTTCTTAGTTAATGAATTGATTGAGGAAGGAGAAATGTAGGAAACAACTGATGCAATTATCTCATCTCCAAAATACCTGAGAAAATCAATACTGACATGTCTAGCTAAACAAGTTACTTACTCCCTGCTTTTGTAACACGATGGGTTTCAGCAAATACCGGTACAAAGAGTTTATTGAGGGAAAGGATAGTTGTAGAAATTATTTGGGCCCCCCAACTCAGTATTGTTAGGAAAGTCTATCTTTCTCCTCCTCCTTTTTAAACATTTCCTAAGTTTTGCTAAAAGTGGCAGACTTTCGAAATTTAACCTTTTGGAGGATTTTGTCCAATCAAGCAAAACATTCTATCTTTGAAATCTTGACTCTAGCCAACAAATTTGACATTTCTTGAATGGCTGCAGTTATCTTTCTAACAGTCCTTGACTGAATGTCAAATGCACCAACTGGTATCTACCAGCTTTAAAAATGATTTTATGGATGAAACTTTGGGGGAAGAAGAGGGTCTAACATTGTAATCTACTCAGAATAGGATCAAGCTCACTAAATGGTTGAGGCAACATTGTGCAATATGAAACACATGGTTTCAAGCACAAAACCCTTAGAATTTGCTACTAGAATTTTAATTTAGGCCTGAAAAATGAGTATGATGCAGGGCTTAATCTTATTACAATTGCCAATTCTAGTCTAACTTAGCCATTGTGTTATATATTGACTTATGTTTTCCAATTTTCTTCAAGAGTGTTTACCGAAGCTTGGACTCACAGAAGCCAGGATGCCTTTATGAATGTGAGTAGCATACTGATCTAAGGTGCTAAATGTATTTACATTTGTGCATCTGAAGACAAAACATCTGATGTAATCTCCCCATCACAAGGCCCATCACCAGCCTCCCACTGATAACTTACACCTGAGCCACTGATAATTCACACCCTCCAATGACCCTGACTTGAAGTAACCTACCCATCACAAGACCCATCACAATCCTCTTTCTGATGACTTACACCTGAGCCATCACAAGACCCTCACTTGACACACCCACACCTGAAGCCCTTACAGACAGTAGAGACACAGACATCCCCTAAACTCCACTGAAGATGTTACCTAGCCTGGTAATGAAACGCTCGGAAACCAACCCACAAGCTCGGAAAAATGAACCTTCACCCTTGTTGTGTACATAGTTGAGGTAATTTGACAGCTCGGCCACTGGCAACGCCAGGTGGCACCGGCATACGCTCGGATTGGCTGGCCAGCATTCGGCGGGCTATTCCAATGCAGGGATTGGTCAAAAGCGCACCGGCTAGAGTATTTAAGGGGCTCTGAAAGAGCTCCGTTTTTGTCTTGTTCGCAACTGAAATAAAGCTGGTTTACAGAGTCTCCGTTTTCAGCTGTTCCCTCACGGTCCAGACCACGTTACATTACAACCCTTATCCTACACCTGAGCAAGAGATATTTGCCACTATTGCAAACAAAACACCATCTTCCCCCCAAGCAGTAAAATCCTTTCAGAGCAGGCAGAACATCAAACATCTGATGAACTACCCTATAACAGTCTATCTAAACATACTTTATCTGCTCATCAGCCTTATGAGATAGTCCAGACAAGAAGCATATCCAGAAGTACTAGCCTTAATTTTATATAAGGTTATATTAGCGGAATCTTGCAATTCTGAAGTTACTTCTCTCACCTCTATTAGTCCAAGGAACTAGAGGAGGGCCCTTGTGAAATATTTGCCATGTTCCTTTGTTTATGCAGGCTATGCTGCCTCTTATCTAATCACTGTCTAGACCAGACATGTCAAACTCGTGATGTCACACAACATATCGGGACTGTTTTGCCATTGCCGGCAATGGGGTGGGCATGGCTTCCACTTGACGCATCCGGCCCACGGGCTGGCAGTTTGACACCCCTGGTCTAGACTGCTGCACTTCAGTCATATAAATTTTGTACAAAAAAAAGAGGAAAGAAAGAAAGTGAAAAAAGTGCAAAGAAATGAGATGAAAAAAGAAAAGGAAATTAAAGGAAAGAAAAAGTTATAAAGAAATGGCTTTTGAACTTCTTAACAGCAGTTACAAGTACATTTATATTTCACCCTCTCTTTCTCTAAGGTTACAACATAATTTCCTTTTTTCTATAGTCTACCCTTTTTAATCATCAAGCCCATAAATCACAAGTTCATTTTTCCCCTTATTTTTCAGCAAAAAGTTCATAAGGGATTTCCAGTGACTTATTTTCCTTTCTCTAATCAGACAAGTCAATTTTGTCCTCTCTGCCCTCATCTTCCCCAAGCATTCTTCTGTTGTATTTCAGTCTTTCTATTTTTGTGCATATAATAATCTTGTAGCAGCTGTCATATATATAAAAACAGTGTTCCATAACTTTTTTCTAATTGAGTACCCATTTGTCCCAGCAAGAAAAGTTCTGATTGCAGTTGAATATTAATTTTAAATTATAATTCAATGATATGAAATTATTTGGGGGGTCCATAGTATTTCTATCACAGTATGGATTTGATTAGTCTATTAACCAATGAAAATATCCTGTTGACTAATTCTCCTAGAAGATCCTGACTACACCATCCATGAATATTTGACACACAGACACATTCCAGTCCATTTCATACAAGTTAAGCCTGTTTGAGTACCTCAAATATATTCTTTGTATAGAGAAAGATGCATAATGAGATTAATAAGATAACAAACCATTTTCGGAAATGCTGTTATCGATGTAGAAACCACTCTAAGGTTCAGGGTTTAGAAGAACATTTTAACCTTCATCTAGAAATACCTATCTCTTTTTTCAAATATGCTGAAAATAAAAATGTCTGAATAATTATTTGTGGGTGTTTTTTTTATACGACCAGCATTTATTTTATTTTATTTTTGGATAGGAGAGAAATATAATCAGCAGTGTCAGCCAGGCCAACAGATAATTAATACTGCATCAAATATTCATATACATGAATAACTATAAATTGAATTACGGTAATGCTTTCACTAATCTGTTGCTAATATGAAGTGTAGGCTGGTAATAGAGTAATTATTTGTAATATATTCTACATTTAGCTTATTGGAACATTATCTTATAAATATTGCATTGTGTTTTATGTAATGGGTCATACTGGCTGAGTCTATTCCCATGAACTAAGAATTAAGCAGAAGCATGAATATTTTTTTCTGAACACGTTGAAAGTGACATAGGATTCATCTGTAGTATTTAATCACACTGTTACTTTTCTCTTTATATTAATTTTTTCTTACATTCACTTACGTTTCTGAAATCACCTTCCATAAAGCATAGTGTTAATAACAGTGGCAGAAGATATTTGTGTGCCACATTAAATGTATAGCTTTTTTGTATGAATATGATAAGGAAAAATTAAAAATATCTCTCCATATCCACTGTTTGTTTTTGACCACATAAAATTATTGTTCAAAAAAAATTTATATCTCCAGTGATGCCCTCGACGTGATGTCCCATTGCCTGGAGGCAGTTCGGGTCTGGATGGGGAGGAACAGACTTCAACTCAACCCCGACAAGACTGAGTGGCTTTGCATACCGGCATCCCGGGTTATTCAGGATATTCCATCTCTCTCTATGGGGGGGTGAACTATTACCCCCCGTAGATAGGGCTTGCAACTTGGGAGTCCTCCTAGATTCACGGCTCACTCTGGAAGATCACATAGTAGCTGTGTCTAGGGGGGCCTTCGCCCAGGTTCGCCTGGTGCGCCAGTTGCGGCCCTATCTAGACCGGGATGCCTTATGTACGGTCACTCACGCATTCGTGACCTCTCATCTGGACTACTGCAATGCTCTCTACATGGGGCTGCCCTTGAGGACCACTCGGAGGCTCCAACTGGTACAGAATGCAGCCGCGAGAGTTGTGTTGGGAGTTTCCCGATACTCCCATGTTACACCTCTGCTCCATGAGCTGCATTGGTTACCAGTTGTCTTCCGGGTGAGATTCAAGGTACTGGTAATGGTGTTTAAGGCCCTACATGGCATGGGTCCGGAGTACCTTAGCGAACACCTGCTGCTGGCATCAACTTCCCTTCGCCCTGTGCATTCCCACAGAGAGGGCCTCCTCAGGGTGCCACCAATCAGAGAATGTCGATTGGTGGCCCCCAGGGGGAGGTCCTTCTCTGTGGGCGCCCCGGAGCTATGGAATCGTTTACCGGTTGAGCTCCGGATGGCGCCCGACCTTCGCTCCTTCCGTCGCAATCTAAAGACATTCTTATTTGAACAAGCCGGCCTGGCCTGATGGGGGATGGGTGGGGGTTTTTATTGTTATTTTAATATTTGTATTTACTGTTTTTAGTTGGGCATATGTTTAATTCCACCCTGAGTCCTCCGGGAGAAGGGCGGTATATAAATAAAATTAATAATAATAATAATAATAATAATAATAATAATAATAATAATAATAATAATAACAACAACAACAACAACAACAACAACAACAACAACAACAATAATAATAATAATAATAATAATAATAATAATAATAATAATAATAATTAGTTTTCTACTCTATGCAGACGGTGATAGCTATTATAAATAAATACATCTATAAATTAGTTCTGCATGTGCATGCAAGGGATCTATTTTAATCCTTTGCTTAAAAATAGATTGGAGGGATGTTGTCTGGGGCTTTTAACTATTGTTTTCTATTGGATTCAAAAGCAAAGAACAACAAAATAATATGCACATATTATGCATGTGCATGCAAACAACTGAGTGATCCTGAAGAACTAAGTGAAGTTGGTCCTAGTTAGTGCTTGAATGGGAAAAGCCAGGGCAATGAATTAAACAGGGAAGTCAAAAAAGTGTCCCAGAAAATATGCATGGCAAACCACTTTGATATCATTCTTGCCAATAAAAAAGTAAATACCAAGATATGCATGCATATATATTCACTAACATATAGGTAGTCCTCAACTTACAACCACAATTGAGCCAAAAATTTATGTTGCTAAGTGAGAAATTTTTAAGTGAGTTTTGCCACATTTTACAACTTTTCTTGCCACATTTGTTAAGTGAATCACTGCAGTTGTTAAATTGGTAGCACGGCTGTTAAGTGAATCAGACTTCCCCATTGACTTTGCTTGTCAGAAGGTCGCAAAAGGGGATCACACAACTCCAGGAGACTGCAATTGTAATAAATGTGAGCCAGTTGTCAAGTATCTGAATGTAAATCATGTGACCATGGGGATGCTGCAAGTATCTGAATGCAAATCACGTGACCATGGGGATGCTGCAATGGTCATAAGTGTGAAAAATGGTCATAAGTCACTTTTTCAGTGCAGTTGTAATTTTGGTCACTAAATGAACAGTTGTAAATCGAGGACTACCTGTATAAACAAGCATATATACTGTACATAAATACAGTCTTATTTGAAGAAATCATAAAAGCAAAAGCACCATAAAAAGTACCACTTTTCTCATTGTATACCTGCACAATGGAACACTAAAACAGCTTTTTTTAATAAGTATTTTATTAATTTTCTATTTTTACAATGAACCTCCTAATTAAACAATGTGATGACTGAATCCATCAGTAATTCCGTGGTACATGTAAGCTTCTTCAAACTAAATCCAATATTACACACTCCAATACATCCTCTCTTCTTCTGGTAATAGACATTTTTTCCACATTAAGTAAATACAATTCTTATTGTTGTAAGTAAATATACAATTACCTATCAATGTTTGTTATATTTTTCTAAAAGTGTCAATAGTATCAGTTTCTAACCAAAACATATCTCAATTGCATTTGCATTCAATATCCATTTATTCAGTCTATATCCTATTTTCGTTTTTTTCCCCAATTTTAATTCCCCATCTGTGCTCAAAATATCCCAATCATTTATATTTGGGTAACCAAAAGTCTCCCCTATTCAAAATTCTTAACATATTCTTATTTCCCTTTTCATACCAAGATATGATATTCTGATTACAAATCCTATCTATCTAGTTATAATAATATTTCTATTTCTAGCAATCTATTCTAAACCATATTCAAACAACTAATTTCAGACATGTCAAACTCATGACATCAGATGACATCGCGCAACATATCAGGACATTTTTGCCATTGCCGGCAATGGGGTGGGTGCGGCTTCCACGTGATGCATCCAGCCCACGAGCTGGGAGTTTGACACCTTTGATCTAATTAATAATGTAACATGTCTCCTAACAGTTCAAAGCTTGTGTTTATTTCAATCTTACTCTAGCTTTTTTCCTTTACCAACTAACTTTCCAAATCAGTGCATTTGGATCATCAAATAATTCTTCCTCTATTTTTGTGTATATTATTTGAGTCAAGAGAAGCAATTTAGTTAAAGTATTTTTGGAAGAACTGGCCCGTTGATAGTCATTAAACAGCTTCTCTCCTTCTCCAATTCCCCACAGTTCTATTGACGGCTTTATTTTCCATTCCATCAGCAATTCTTCTTTATCCTCCAGTATGTTGTGAAACTTTGGTTTGTAAAATGTCTTTTCCATTTCCAATATTATTGTTGTGTCTTCTAAGTCTTTATTTATCAGAGTCTGGTTTCTTCCTTTAGACCCACAATATTTGTGTCAGCATTTTCTACTTTTCCTTCTCTTTTCTGAGTTGCTGGTTCCTTCTCTGTAGTTACTTTCTGAGTTTGTAGGTTTAAATTAAAAAAAATGTTCTTTTATCTCCTTTGTGTTACTTTTAATCTCATCACAAGCTAAAGCAATTGTTTCTTTTATTAATTTCAACATGGAGAGAATTTCTTTCTGTGGTTCATCAGTATTTTCTTGGTAATATGGCAAACTGAAGCTTCTGGAGATAGATGTTAAAGATGGTTTTTCACCATTTAGAGCTAAGCTTATTTTTTTGTAAGTAGCCTTTATAAATTTATCCAACCAACTAGCTGTTCTTAAACCTGCCCTAAGCAGATATAAGTAAAGTTCAATTTTTTTCTGTCCAATGAAAAAGATATCCTTTCTATCCAGGGAGAAAAAAAGAACCATTAAAAGTTGTTTAATAATCAATATTTATAATCCAAAGTGTTCCATTATATCTGGCAATAATATATGTATCTTCTACAGGAAAATAGTTCCACAATACAGTTCTGAAAGTCAGTATTTATCTTCACAGTTGAGACAGGCCAATTTTAAAATGATATTATTGTCTCTGCCACACAGATAAGCAGTCCCCAAGCCTGTTCCTTTTTCTCAGCTGCAAATCTCAAAAATCAAAGCTTCAAGACCAGCCAAAGTCTTATCTAACTCTGAGCTTCAAGCCAGGTTACTTTTAGGCATAAATAAATTGTAGTGACATAATTTACCACTAGATGTTATCAGTGCAATTTTTCAGTTTTTAAATCCAAAACTTATATTGTAAACTTTTAAAAAAAACCCTTTTTTAAAAAAAAGTCTTAAAAATATTTTTAGTCCACAAATTTCATACACACACAAACACACGTATGTATGTATGTATATGTATATGTATATGTATGTATGTATATGTATATGTATGTATGTATATGTATGTATGTATATGTATATGTATGTATGTATATGTATATGTATGTATGTATATATATATATATATATATATATATATATATATATATATATATATATATATATATATATATATATATATTAGTTCCAAGTTAGTCTTGTAGGTTTCTCCTTTTTCCCCAGGTAATTAATTTGCCGCTTTCCTGAGGGAATGGGGTAGAAATTCCTTTTACCTTCTTCGGGGGAGTGCTTTGAGCAGATTTTCAGGAAAAGTTCTTAAAATCATAAAGAGAGGCTTAGGTCTCACCCAGTTTCACCCACGTTGCTGTAAAATTGCTTGGTGGTGTTTTATGTCTTCCATTGACAGCAGCTTCTGACTGGCTATGCAAATGTAGCCCATCTTTCCACCACCAATTTGGAGGACTTCCTTGGATCAAACAGGAGGGCTGCCCCCCATGATCAGAAGAGGGTCCCCTCCTTGCTTGCTGCCTCTACAGGGTGACTTTTGACCCTTTCCAGGGTCCCGCAGTAGGGCAAAATCAAACATGGAAGACAGAGCCCCATCCTCCTGCTTCTGCCTTGCCACAATGCTATAAGCGGAAGCCAAGGACAGCTTCCTAAGAATAATGCTTGGTTATTTGGAACTTTAGTGGTGAGGTTGCATCACCCAAAATTCCACTGTTGGAATACATCAAGTTAAATGATAGGAAAAGGCAGATGGTGTTCTTTTGCTTAGAAACATCTTCTAAATAGGCCAAAGCTGGGAGGAAAAATCTGTCATTCTGTGTCCCAAGTAATTGTTTTAAAACAACAATGAAATAATAAACCAATATATTCTGCACATAAATTCACTGATTTAAATTAAAATTAAAACTGGGGTCACTCTTTCCGTCCATGTATTCTGACTATCTTGCTATGTTAATCTTGTGTTCTCAGAAAGTAAAATCATATATATTATTGTTAAACTTAACCTAATTATATTGTATCTGAAAAGGGTATATCTAACAATTACCAATATAAATATAAAAGTATAGAGGCATTATCGTCTAGCAAACAAATAAAGCAAAACATATGCTACAAGGTAAATAAATGAAATTTTCAATGTAATATTATACATTTTAAAACAGAAGTGTATACCATATGTGATAGCAATTTCAAAAGCTATCCTCTTTTAGTTTGAAAATTCAGTGTAATTTAATAGATGGTAGTAGCCACCCCTTCATGGATTACTGCCTTGTCGTGGCGAAGGGGCTTGCGTAATTCAGTGAAGCTATGAGCTATGCCGTGCAGGGCCACCCAAGACGGACAGGTCATAGCAGAGAGTTCTGACAAAACGTGATCCACTGGAGAAGGAAATGGCAACCCACTCCAATATCTTTGCCATGAAAACCCTATGGACAGTACCAAAAGGTAAAACGATATGACGCTGGAAGATGAGCCCCTCAGGTCGGAAGGCGTCCAATATGCTACTGGGGAAGAGCAGAGGGCTAGTACTAGTAGCGCCAGAAAGAATGAAGCGACTGGGCCAAAGCCGAAAGGACGCTCAGCTGTGGATATGTCTGGTGGTGAAAGGAAAGTCCGATGCTGTAAAGATTTTTTCTCCATAGGAACCTGGAATGTAAGATCCATGAATCAAGGCAAGCTGGACGTGGTCAAACAAGAGATGACAAGACTGAACATTGACATCTTAGGTATCAGTGAACTAAAATGGACAGGAATGGGTGAATTTAATTCAGATGAGCATCAGGTATACTACTGCGGGCAAGAATCCCTCAGAAGAAATGGAGTAGCCTTCATAGTCAATAAAAGAGTAGGAAAAGCAATACTGGGATACAATCCTCAAAATGACAGAATGATCTCAGTTCGAATCCAAGGCAAACCATTCAATATCACAGTAGTCCAAGTCTATGCCCCAACCACCGGTGCTTAAGAGGATGAAATTGACCGGTTCTATGAAGCCCTACAGCACCTTATAGAACTAACACCAAAAAATGATGTCCTTATCATCATGGGGGATTGGAATGCTAAAGTAGGAAGCCAAAAGATAACCGGAATAACAGGCAAGTTTGGCCTTGGAGTACAAAATGAAGCAGGGCACAGGCTGATAGAATTTTGTCAAGAGAATACGATGGTCATAGCAAACACTCTTTTCCAACAACCCAAGAGACGGCTCTACACATGGACATCACCAGACGGTCAACACAGAAATCAGATTGACTATATGCTCTGCAGCCAAAGATGGAGAAGCTCTATACAGTCAGTAAAAACAAGACCAGGAGCTGACTGTGGCTCAGACCATGAGCTTCTTGTTGCAAAGTTTAGGCTTAAACTGAAGAAAGTAGGGAAAAGCACCAGGCCAGTCAGGTATGAATTAAATCATATCCCCGTTGAATATACAGTAGAGGTGACAAATAGATTTAAGGAATTAGATCTGATAGACAGGGTGCCTGAAGAACTATGGACAGAGGTTCGCAACATTGTACAAGAGGTAGCAACCAAAACCATCCCAAAGAAAAAGAAATGCAAGAAAGCAAAATGGCTGTCTGAGGAAGCTTTGCAAATAGCTGAGGAAAGGAGGGAAGCAAAAGGCAAGGGAGAAAAAGAAAGATACGCCCAATTGAATGCAGAATTCCAGAGAATAGCTAGAAGAGATAAGAATGCCTTCTTAAATGAACAGTGCAAAGAAATAGAAGAAAACAATAGAATAGGGAGGACCAGAGATCTTTTCAAGAAAATTGGAGAGATGAAGGGAACGTTCAATGCAAACATGGGCATGATAAAGGACCAAAATGGCAGGGACCTAACAGAGGCAGAAGAGATTAAGAAGAGATGGCAAAATTACACAGAAGAACTATACAAGAATGAGCTTAACGTCCCTGATAATCACAATGAGGTGGTCACTGACCTCGAGCCAGACATCCTAGAATGTGAAGTGAAGTGGGCCTTAGAAAAGCTGAGCAACAACAAAGCTAGTGGAGGTGACAGTATTCCAGCTGAGCTATTCAAAATCTTAAAAGACGATGCAGCAAAAGTGCTACACTCAATTTGCCAGCAAATTTGGAAAACTCAACAGTGGCCACAGGATTGGAAAAGATCAGTTTACATTCCAATTCCAAAGAAAGGCAGTGCCAAAGAATGTTCAAACTATCGCACCATTGCACTCATTTCTCATGCTAGTAAAGTTATGCTTAAAATCCTACAAGCTAGACTCCAGCAGTATGTGGATCGAGAACTACCAGAAGTACAGGCAGGATTTCGAAGAGGCAGAGGAACTAGAGATCAAATTGCCAACATACGCTGGATCATGGAGAAAGCTAGAGAGTTCCAGAAAAACATCTACTTCTGCTTCATTGACTATGCTAAAGCCTTTGATTGTGTGGATCATAACAAACTCTGGCAAGTTCTTAAAGAGATGGGAGTACCAGAACATCTTATTTGTCTCTTGAAAAACCTATATGCGGGCCAAGAAGCAACAGTGAGAACTGGACACGGAACCACTGATTGGTTCCAAATTGGGAAAGGAGTCCGGCAAGGCTGTATACTGTCGCCTTGCCTATTTAACTTATATGCAGAGCACATCATGAGAAAGGCAGGGCTAGATGAATCAAAAGTTGGAATTAAGATTGCTGGAAGAAATATCAACAACCTAAGATACGCAGATGATACCACTCTAATGGCAGAAAGTGAAGAGGAACTGAAGAGTCTCTTGTTGCGAGTGAAGAAGGAGAGTGCAAAAGTTGGGTTGAAACTAAACATTAAGAAAACCAAGATCATGGCATCCGGCCCTCTCAATTCCTGGCAAATAGATGGGGAAGAAATGGAGGTAGTGACAGATTTTATTTTCCTGGGCTCCAAGATCACTGCAGATGGGGACTGCAGCCAAGAAATTAAAAGACGCTTGCTCCTGGGGAGGAAAGCCATGGCAAATCTAGACAGCACACTAAAAAGCAGAGACATCACCCTGTCAACAAAAGTGCGTATAGTCAAGGCTATGGTCTTCCCAGTTGCAATGTATGGCAGTGAAAGTTGGACCATAAGAAAGGCTGAGCGCCAAAGAATTGAAGCCTTTGAACTATGGTGCTGGAGAAGACTCCTGCGAGTTCCTTGGACTGCAAGGCGATCAAACCGGTCAGTCCTAGAGGAGATCAACCCTGACTGCTCTTTAGAAGGCCAGATCCTGAAGCTAAAACTCAAATACTTTGGCCACCTAATGAGGAGGAAGGACTCACTGGAGAAGAGCCTAATGCTGGGAAAGATTGAGGGCAATAGAAGAAGGGGACGACAGAGAATGAGGTGGCTGGATGGAGTCACTGAAGCAGTAGGCGTGAGCTTAGATGGACTCCAGAAGATGGTAGAGGACAGGAAGGCCTGGAGGAACATTGTCCATAGGGTCGCGATGGGTCGGACACGACTTCGCAACTAACAACAACAACAACAACAGTAGCCATGAGTTGAAAAGTTGTTTTCAATCACAAATACCAAATATGCACAGAGAAACAGATACTGTGCCACAGTCTGGAAAGAGCAGAAAACATATGATATAAAGATTTTTGACAACTTTAAATTGGCTTTCAAGTAGTTTTTTTTCTTCTAGGAAATTTCCAACAGATGATCCAGGATTATATTTAAGAATCTTTTCTGTGCACCATATCAGTAAGAAAATCTTTGTCACTCACACACAATGTAGGAAGAAATACCAGAATGTATATTACCCTAGTCTAGTGTTACCTTTCCTGGGATGAGGGCAATGAAATTATTCAGTAGGATAAACAGCTATCTGAAGAATCTTGATGAATGGTCTTAAAATGTTCTTGGGTGTAAATACTTCAAAGCTGCTCTAGAAACATCAGAATAAACCTTTAGGAATAACAGATTACAAGATTTCTGATATAGTAAATGAAACCCCCTGCAATCCTAGATCATAAAGCCAATGTGGAGGCAATGTGAAAAATATAACAGCTGAATAAAAAAGTGCCACCATAATTGTTAAATCCATTAAGTACAATAGTATTACTTATGACTGCAAAAATATATTGCAAAAGTATAAAAAATACTTTTCAGAAATATACATACACACAGTCTCTTTCAAGGTATGTTAAATTCCTGGTGACTTTGTGTATGCATCAATGTAGCGTTCTTGGCAACATTATGGTGTTTGTTTGGTACTGTCTTTTTCAATTGTTGATTTCTCAGACATCTACAGCTATGGATACAAACCAGATTCATCCTGCTCCTTTTTTAAAAAAAATCAAACAAGATTAATTGGTTTTGCCTTGAAGACACAAATCAGTTGATGAAGGATAAACATTAACAATACACTATCTCTGTCTGAAAAAGAGAAATAATTGGACTTTTACGTGAAATGGCCCTGTCGTCTCTCTGGATCAATAATTATGTCATCTCTTGTTCTATATAATAACTTGAGCAAAAGTACACGATAGGAACCCAATCAACTTAAACAAGATGGGTGCGAGGATGGGAGAAGGATTTTAAATTGTGCTAATACAAACAAGCAGAGTGAGCGCCTGTTACTCGTCCCAGCTTCTGCCAACCTAGCAGTTCGAAAGCACGTAAAAATGCAAGTAGAAAAATAGGGACCACTACGGTGGGAAGGTAACAGCGTTCCGTGCGCCTTTGGCGTCTAGTCATGCTGGCCACATGACCACGGAGACATCCTTGGACAAGCACTGGCTCTTTGGCTTTGAAACGGAGATTAGCACCGGCCCCTAGAGTCAGAAATGACTAGCACGCATGTGCAGGGGAACCTTTACCTTTACCTAATACAAACACCAAGAATTATAGATTCAGGACCATGGAGAGCAATTTAACATGAAGTCAGGCCTGGCTGATCTTGCTAGAAGCTTTTGCTAGAAGTTGGAATTATTTAAAATAAAAATAAGATGAATTGTTGGATTCTGAAGAACAGTGAGATCTGTCTCTTTACTTAGATCTTTGGCAAGAGAGAGTGAGACTCCTGACTTCATTCCAAATTAAGCTTTGTTCTGTGGGATACATTTTAGAATAAGGATGATTCTTAAATTTACAGATGTTCCCACATACAAAAAGGCAACAAAATATTGAATTGTTAGATGATACGCTTTCCAAGCATCATCTAAATACACAGTTTTACAGTATTTCCACATCATATGTTATTGTCTCTCTGTGTTTGCTAAAATTGTCCAAATATTACATATAGATCTGTAGAGAAGAAACAGGAATATGGCAACCCTCTCTACTATACATAATTCATGTATACCCAATGTCATTTTCAGTTATGTGCATTTGATTCATTTGATTCAGCTTCCCAATTACTCAAGATTTCTAATTAGGAGGACAACTATTCCTCTTTGAAATATTGTAGTCATCAGAGTTACTGGTTAAATACATCACCCTGGGATTGAAACGGCAGAAGATTCTCTTGGCAAGTGTTGGATGAAAATGCAGAAGTGAATAGTAATAGGTTCCTATTATTTCTGTTTTGGGAATATTGGGAGACATGATGAACTATTAATATTCCAGGGCACTTAGAATCAAGTTTACTCAGGTTTTGTTACTGAAGACATTAAAGCCACACATTATATGCACATTTACTTACAAAAGAAACAGTTTATTTCCCAATCAGAAACAAGGATTCACATTGACTGCAGTGCTGGAAATTAATCAACAAATACTAAGTAACTGCTACTGAGGTGCAGAGCATTTGAAGCAATGCAAACTCATCTAGTGTTTGTTTTGGGAAAGATGAAACTTTTAAATATTCTAGCAAATACACACAAAATAAAGCTCTATTGAGAGATGATGAAAAAAATCCACATCCTGTAATTTTCTGAAGCAAACTACAGAGACCAACAACTATCTCTAATGTATTCCTTGAAATGTGACATGTCAGGAAGTGACTAGAAGCCCAGAGGAAGTCTGGAGCATATTTCAGAGAACTGAATATGTGCTGTTTTGTGGCATAAATGAATGGAATACAACTTCCACTGCAACTCTCCCCATCCTATCAGCACAAGAGAGCTATAAAGCAGAGCCAGGTGAAAGTTATGATATCAGGTAAGAATTTTTTTCTGGGCTGGATTCAACTGTCAAAGAAGTTAAGACTCGGTCTGTGAGTTGGATATTTTTCACTTCAGCTTTAGATTTTTTGTAGATTTTTTTCCCTTCCTTTTTTTGCTGTCAGGCATTTCACTTTCATCACTATCAACCTCCTGGATAAGTCCAAGTGTACTTTCATCACTATGAAAATCCTCTGCTGAAATAAACAAAGTGGTTGCATTATTCTAGAAAAATTAGAGTTAAGGATTATAAAACAGAAGCTCAGCATGTAACTGTTCTTCCTAAATAGACCAAAATGCTTGATAAGTGTTTGTTAATTAAAGGTAATGGGGGGGAGGTAGAAACCCATTAGGAGAAAATTACACCAAACAGTGAATGAGTAGGCTATATGGCAACCTCCAAATAAGCCTGAATCAAACATTTTAGAAAAATGGTATACATTTTATTGTGTCTTATCTCAAAATGCAAACAAAGCATCTGCTTCTAAAGAGAATGCTATATCCTGAAAGGACACAAGACTGGGAAGATGCTGTGTAGGAAAGAATTAGATGCTTATTCATGGAAACTTACTTTCAACACACATATGAAAAGGACACAAAATACTGGGTCCAAGCTTAGCTTTGATCTGGAATTTCAGCTCAAAATGATAAATTGATTGATGAAAGCTCATAGGAGATGAAAGATTAAAAAAAAACTCTAAGTTTTCCCTATACTTCAATCTGTGCTCTTCTCCATAGTCCTGTATATAAACACATGCACAAATACATAAACAAGAAAGCAAGAACTGGTCGGATTAAAAAGGATTGTTTTTAGGTTGGATCCTCAGTCAGAAGACATTAGCTATCCCTAATATATCATTGAAGATCTGAACAAGGTCAATTAGTGCAGGTTCGCATCCCACCAGGCTCAAGGTTGACTCAGCCTTCCATCCTTCCGAGGTAGGTAAAATGAGGACCCAGATTGTTGGGGGCAATTAAGCTGACTTTGTAATAATGCCGCTTGGGGGTGTGTGTGAAAACCCTAATAAGCAGGCATATACATAGAATGAAGGCTACTGCTAAGTTTGTAAGCCGCCCTGAGTCTTCGGAGAAGAGCAGGATATAAATGGAATTAAAATAAAAAAATAAATAAAATATGAGAAACAATCCTGATTTGTTTACTTTAAGAGGAGACATGAGAATTTATTTATTTATTAGGAGTGGGCAGTCTGGACATAGATGATCATTTTAGGGGAAATTTAAACCGGGTGATTGATTTGGTCCAGTCCTGAAGCATAAGGAGATGGATTCCTTCCTATCACTTAGTTACGTATGTATTCAAGCACCTCTGCTCTTCCCGTATAAATGCTTTTCTCCTTGTCTCTTATTTTTTTGCCTAGTTTAGATTTTTAGAAAGATCCCTATGGTGAAATAAGTCTGTTAGGCTCACATTAATAGGCCACTGAAAGCACAACACATGGACAGGAAAGACAAATGGGATACATTTAAGCTGAAGTTGGACAGTTTGCAGAGATGGATAGCCCTGTTGTAAAGTGAGAGAGCAGAATTTTTTCTATTATCTAAAAGGAGCACAACAATTCCTTCTATGGCTTAAAAGGTCGGACCTAACACAACCCCCTCCCCCCATCTCCAAGTTTTTTTTCTTCTTCCTAACTTAGAAAATTGAATTCCCAAGCAATACAAGAGTGTCTTATGCAGAATAAGACTCTTGAATGTTCTTATATAAGCCTTACTGAAAAGGCTGGGTCAAGACATTCCTCAGCTAGGGACCCAGGAAGTTTGCTTTAAGTATTGCATTGATTTGTGCAGTTTAGGGATACTACTGAAATTTGCAATTTTGAATGCAATATTTTAGCTCTGCTGGGGTAGAACACTATGCTGAGTTCCATGTTTGTTCCTTCCAATTTACTTTGGATGGCTGATGGACTGCCCGTTTCCACTGGCTTGAGCTTTCTCTGCCCTTTGAAAGTATTTTGGAAGAGATACTGTACGTCAGCTTTCTTCCTTACATACCTTCAAATTTATCATATGCCAGGAAAAAAATATCTTAATTGGGTTAGAAATAACGAATGAAAGAGTTTTATCAGAGTGGAACTTTCCTTCATTTCTATCTCTTTGTAATAATGAAAACTTTGGCAAATGCTCAAGGACTCCATTATTGTTGACAACTCTGGGAACTGTAGGTTTGTTATTCCTACCAGTAATTAAGCCACAAGAGGGGGAAAAAATGTCACATTTTTTTTTTCAAAATCTACCCTTGAGGATTAAAACATGTTCAGAAGTCTCCACTACAAAGTAAAGTGGGAACATGTTTAAAGTCTAAACTCTGAGACATATAGGGTGCTAGAAAATGAGTCAACAATAACTTTCCTTTCCTCTGCCCCTCTCCCGGGGTTGGAGACCCCTGCTTTACTAGATATCAAAGAGGACAAAAAAAAAGCACGAGATGTTTACATGACCTATGTAAACCATACTACATATATGGTTTAAGTCATGGCAGATTGGACTTCCAGGATTTTCATTTCACTGAATGAAAACAGGGACTACAGTATGTTTTCAGGATAGTTCTTCCTATTTCCCACATGTGAAAGAATGTCTCATTGTCTTTTCTAGTCTTCCTTCAATTTTCCTAGCATACTGTAAAATGGATTAGTGAGCTTGGTGAGCTTTTCATTTGAACAGCCCATAAATTTGCTGAGGTATCATCAGAATGAGCATGCTCTTTAGCTTCCATAAATGAGACAAACTTATCATAAGTATCCAAATAAAATTCATTTTTTATACTCACAGTGCATGTCAGTAGCCGAAAAGGTAGTGTCATGAAGACTGAAAATAAAGGATAATCACTGATTGTATGTCTCTATAACCTGAAAACCAATTGTATCAAAATTTACAACTGTGTTGTGCGCTGAGTTATGTATATAATGAGCTTGTCTTTCAGTCTGTTATTTCCTTGTTATCTTATAGCAGAATAAAAGGAAGCACTATATAACTGAACTTCCCTCTTTTGCTGTCCATACCATCTTTTATACCAAATTGTGTAAGTCACCTGGAGTCACCTACTGTATGTGTGAACTGGATGGCTACAGAAATTTGTTTAATAAGTAAATAATAAATAAATCTCCATTTATTTTTTTCAAGTATTCATATCCATAATTTGGGGAAATTATTGTTTCCCTGTTCAACCTGTTATCTCTATAGATATCCATGTGTGCACACTGTATATAAATGGAGGCAAAAGAAAGAAGAAAATAATGACAATACACTGAATAGCCAGGCCTGATTTTAAATACTATTTTGATAATTAGCACAAAATGATTGTTGCAAGCAATCAGAATAAGGAAACGTGATTCAAAAACAGTCAGAACAGGAAAGATAATATAATACAACATCTGACAGTCCATTACAAACTAGTTTTGTTCAGCCATCCAATATCAGGACCTCTATCATTTAATGATCTGATCAAAGAAAAGATTTTAAAAATATAATTACAACAATATCTGTTGGTCCTGATAAGAACCTCCTAACTGATAACACCCAGCAAGGAACCCACTCTGCTCCCTATTTCCTCTCTCGCTTTATTGTTATATCCTAGCGCTGGATTTAGTGCTTAAATAATGTTCTTTGGGGAGCTGGTAATCTTTTCTGAAAACAAGATGAAACAAGAGTTGTAGCATCCCCAGCAATGTACCTGCTGAACATATTAATAAAAACCAATTTCTATTCAGGTCATGAATATTTAATGTTTATGTAGTATATGCCGAGTTTTATGTCATTGTTTCTTTGTTTTTTCCATTTAACTTACTGAGAACCATTTCCTATAGTGGTTACAGCATCAGGATAGAAACTGGGAGAGGATGAATTCTAGTCCCATCCTAGGCGCAAAGCTAGTTGGTTACTTTAGGCCAGTCACTCCCTCTCAGCTCTGGAAAGGAGGCAAGGGCAAACCAATTGTGAAGTCTTGTTAAGAAAACTGTGGGGAGTAGTTCCTGTGATCATGAGGAGCCAACGCTGATTCCAATATACCAATAATATCCTTCATAGCTTAGAATCAGGTGATCTGAAGAACCGTCTCTTGCTGGTCATTTCCACCTGGCCTACAGGGAGGCAAGGAATGTTGTGGGTCCTGTCTTCTAAGGAGGTACATCTGGCAGAACCCAGAAGGGCTGGGTGGTGATGGCTCCCTCCCTCTGGAACATCATCCCTGCAGAAATTAGACTAGCCCCCCCCCCCCCCCCATTCTGACAGTCTTTTGGAAGGCCCTGAATACATTGTTTTGCCAGCAGGCCTGTAGAACCCAGAATAGGATGGAGCCCATTAAATGGCTGATTTGTGTGTGTGTTGTCACTAGGGGTGGGTGTTATTATTTTATTATTATTTTTCATTATTTGTATTTCTTCTACATTGTGTTTTTATTTTCTGTAAGCTTCCTAGAATCACCATGAGTAATTTATATTTTGGAAATACAAATTTAAATAAATAAATAATAGTGATAAATTACTAAGACACCCTAGATCAGGGCTTTTCAATCGGTGGTACACGTACCACTGGTGGTATGTGAGCACCTGGCTGGTGGTACACGGCGACACCTTACTTCCCCCCACCTACCCCTGCCTCCTCCCCCCGATGCTCCGCTCCTTCCCAGCTCGCTTGCAGAAAACATGCTGCTTGGCAGCAGCCTGCAAGAACCCTACCGAGGGCAAATGAAGAGCACAGGTGCAGAGCAAGGCCCTGCCCTCCCCAGGGACTCATGCAGCAACTGGATTGACTTCTGATCGGTGCTTCTTCGGGGCACACATGGCCGGGAAGGCGCGTCAGAGTCTCAGGTACTGATAAGGCGATCGGCCTGCTCCTCCCCCATTGCCTGCCAGACCCAGGAGAGCCCTGCGCGAGCGCCTCGCTGACTGCCAAACCCTGACGTTGCCCTGCTTGCCCTTGGCCACTTCCATGGGTGCCACTCTAGTGCGGAGAGAGGAAGGCCAGTTCCCATTTGGCCGCCAGACCCCGGAGAGCCCCATGCGAGCGACAATCAACTGGGGGGGGAATCCACGCAGCAACTCGGCTACCTGGCCTGCCAGCTGTTCTTTGCCCCGCTGATCAGCTGGGAGGCTGCGACTCCGGATTCAATGCCACTGACCAGCGGAGAGCACCGCTGATCAGCTGTGAGACTGGGACTCTGGATCTGATGCCACCGGCCAGCTGGAAGTCCCGGAGCATCGGCAACCTTCTCTTGGGGTCGCCAGTCAGCTGGGAGTGCTGGTGCTTTTGAGCAGGAGCGGCTGTCAAGCCCCAGGCTCAACAATCAACTGGGGGGAGGGGGAATCTGCACAGCAACCCAGCTACCTCTCTCCCCCAGTCTTTAAAAATATTTAAAATAAAATACAGGATGTGTTGTTTCAGATGTGAGCTTCTCAAAATCTCTTGCATCTTGCCAAAAGCATGCATAGCCTTCTATTCAGCTATTCTCGATCACGTTTGGGCCCCTAACCTCATAAAAGCTGAGTGGCTGGCAGGCCAGGTATCCAGGTTGCTGTGCGGATCCCCCCCCCTGGTGCTCCCAGCTTACTGGCAGCCCCAAGAGAAGGTTGTCGACACTCCCGGCTGTTCGGTGGTGTCAGGGCCGCCTGCTGGGACTTACAGCTGTCTGGCAGCGTCGGATCCAGAGTCCCAGCCTCCCAGCTGATCAGCGGTGCTCTCCGCTGGTCAGCATCATTGAATCCAGAGTCTCAGCCTCCCAGCTGATCAGCAGAGCAAAGAGCCCCTGGCAGGTCAGGTAGCTGGTTGCTGCATGGATTCCCCCCCCAAACACCCCCCCAAACACCCACAAATTGTCGAGCTGGGGCTTGACAGCGGCCTTGCCCTGCTTGTCCTTGGCTGGCGCCGGGAGAAGGAAGGAAGGAAGGAAGGAAGGAAGGAAGGAAGGAAGGAAGGAAGGAAGGAAGGAAGGAAGGAAGGAAGGAACAATGGGAGGGAGAGAAGGAAGAAAGGAAGGAAAGAACAATGGGAGAGAGGGAGAGAAAGAGGGAGAGGGAGAGGGAGAGAAAGAAAAAGAGGGACAGAGAGAAAGGGAGAGAGAGAAGGAGAGAAAGAGAGGGAGGGAGAGAAAAAAGAGAGAAAGGGAGAGAGAAAGGGAGAGAAAAATAGAGAGAGGGAGAGAAAGGAAGAGAGGGAGGGAGAAAGAAAGGGAGGGAGAGCGGGAGAAAGAAATAGTGAAAGGGAGAGAGAGAAGGAAAGAGAAATAGAGGGAGAGAAAGGGAGTGGGAGGGAGAGATAAAGAGGGAGAGAGAGAAGGAGAAAGAAAGAAAGAGGGAGAGAGAGGGAGAGAGAGAGATTAAATTAGTAACATGGTTGTTAAGTGAACCTGGTTTCCACACTAACTTTGCTTGTCAGAAGGTTGCAAAAGGCGATCACATGACCCTTGAACAATGTGACCATCATAAATATGAATTGGTTGCCAAGCATCCAAATGTAAATCACATGACCCTGGGGATGCTGCAATGGTCATAAGTGTGAAAAATGATCATAAGTCACTTTTTTCAGTGCCATCGTAATTTTGAACAGTCACTAAGCGAATTGTTGTAAATTGAGGACTACCTATACTTTTATCATTTTTTTTCCTTTTTTGGGGGGGTCAAATTTTTGACACCTTTCTGGGCGACTGGTGGTACTCGGACATTGCCTTATCCTAAAAGTGGTACAATGGGTGAAAAGGTTGAAAAGCCCTGGTTTATGGAATGTGGAACCTCTTTCAGACTGATTTGGTCCCATCTGACATCAGCTCCAGGATGGCCATTATACTTTGGACTTTTGAGGGAGTAACATTAGCATCCAAAGAATTCTGATGGCCCATTCGTATTTTCAGAGCTACAAAGGAATGTATTTAGTAAGTGTTAAAAGGGAATGAGGAGATGTTCTGCAGTGCAAATTTGATTGGAAATCAAAGTATTCCCAAGTGTAGGATAGTCAATTATTTTGCCACCTGGCTGGACATCACTTCTGAAAGACAACACTTTGAAGGAAACTGTTTAGATTTTCAGGATGCACTTCTTTTTTAATAGAAGTCAAACTCATTAGCCTGAGTTTGTATGAGAATTGTATTTCAAATAATTCCAAAGCCAGGAATCTGTTTTCTAAAATCTCAAAATATTTCTTTAATCCATTTGGCAATATCCCTCAATGAATATCCTTCTTCATTCCAGGGTAAGGTGTAAATGAGGCGAGATGGTGTAATATTGTTGCTGCAACAATGGAATGAAATACCTTTTCAGAACTCTGAAAATCACCAAAGACAGAGGCTTACTGTCAGAATCCATTTATATCATATTCATAAATGGAATGTTTCAAACATTATTCCATGGATTCTGCCATCTCCAGAAGAGAAGAGAATAGATGTGTATTGAACCGGCAATAGGCATTTCAAAGGAAAGAAGAAGCCTTTTGAACTGGGGAAACAAAAGGGGGGGCTAGCATCTGGTTTTTGTCACGGAAGACAGCAATAAACAGGAAGAGTCCTAAGTTCCTTTTTCCCACGAGATGGATGATACGAGAGAAAGGATGGGGGACTGACCAAATGGGGGTTAAGGGGGTTTAAACCGGGAACTCTTTATAAGGGTTTACTTTGTGGAATAATATTAAGTCCTGTCTCGTTCCTACAACCAAGCATGTCATAGTAAAGATTCTTTTCGGAATAGATTTGACTCCAAGAATTTTGTCTTCCTAAGACGTGGTTTGGGGTGGGTCCTGACACTTACTTTTTTCTCATCTGTGCTAACTATGACATACATAAGCAGCCTCTTCAGCAACAGCAAAATGTAATACTGCACAATATGCTCTCAGCTGAAATGTGCCATTACCTCCTCCCAAATACTCCAGTGTGAAGCTATAATTGTAAATTATAGTGATTAATCCTTTTAGGCTTCTTCCATTTTTATCCATGCCAACATGAAATTTGAAGCAATTTATGGCATATACTTAAAAAATGCATCTTCATATGCAGTCGCTGCTAGAAGTCTGGATTTGGGCACCTCATTTGCATGGAATAAATTTGTGTTTTTACATACTTAATGTCTTACACTTTAATTAGTAATATCCTTTCCCCAGGCTGAGTGTGATCAAATCACCTGGCAGTTCAACTTTATAGCTACCTAAATATGGATACTTTGATAAGTCAATCTATTGCTTCTCTATAAAAAAGTGGAATGGATCAGATACTAAAGGTGGGGGGTCACTTGAAATTATCCCTTCAAACTGAACAGTGGAGTTAATCTTTAAAGCTAAGTTTAATTTTAATATATTTCAATGTTCAGTTCACAGATCCCCCAGTCCAAGTGATAACTCTTATTGCCACCTTAGCTCAGAAGTAAATTACCGCTGAAATAACAATGTGTAAAACTGCAACTGTGCATATCAGAGATTAAAAATTTATGGTCCAGAAGTCATAAAGATCCTCCGCTGATTTCAATAGTCCTCAAAATCTTCCTCCTTTGAATTGAACCACCAAAATTCAACAGCAAAGTACTTCTACAGTATTATGTGTGTGTGGGGGGATGGAAGACGATTTAGATAAGAAAAAACACTTTTTAAAAATGAAATCTTCCCAAGAGGATTGGTAATTTCAGCCCCCCTTCCACTGTTGCTATCAATGCATTAGTGTAACACTAATATTTTCTGCGGCTACTGTACACACTAATCTGGGAATATTGAGCATCAAGGAACATTCGGAAAAAAACATAGGATTCACTGCATACTTCTAAGGATTAAACAGATCTATATACAAGACATAGAGTATCAGCCTTGTGGGAATAAAATACAAAGAGATCCCCAACTTCATCTCCTAGAGAAAGATTGGAGTGTAAAGCTATTTTATTTTATTTTATTTTATTTTATTTTATTTTATTTTATTTTATTTATTATTTTATTTTATTTTATTTTATTTTATTATTTTATTTTATTTTATTTTATTTTATTTTATTTTATTTTATTATTTTATTTTATTTTATTTTATTTTTTGTTTATTTATATCCTGCCTTTATTGTTTTTACAAATAATTCAAGGCAGCAAACATACCCGATACTCTCTCCTCCTCCTATTTGCCCCACAGCAACAACCCTGTGAGGTGATTGGCTCAAAGTCAATTGGCTATAAAATAAAGACAATATAACACTTGAAACTGAACAATTCAGTACATGAGATTCCATCTTCCACATTGCATACTGAATCAAACGAATGGTAAGAGTGACTGAGAACAGAATTTCAGGGCATTTTTAGATATATGGAAGAGATGTAATAGCAGGATCAGAGTCTTCTATTGTAATAGCAATATACAGGTGCCAGGCATGTCTATTCTGAAAATTCAGCAGCTCTCAATCTGTTATGATATTAAGGATGTAAATGGGGGAAAGAGGATTTGAACCTCAGAATTGCTACACAGAAAGCTTAAACCTGTAAGAATTGACCAGGTTAAACCCAAGGAAAGGGTCAAACGTCATAAGTCATGAGTCTGTGCACACCCACAAGAGATCTAAGCCCAGCCCACCTTGAATGCCTTCTTAATTCCAACACATGTCTCTTGACCATTACTAGCTCAGACTTTTGTAGAGACTTTAAGCTTCAATAACATTTTATATTCATGTGAACTACCTGACTCTCCTGATTTCCCTGCTGCTTGGTTTGCTTCTTTATTAAGGTATTAATAAATTTGTTAAGGCATTATATGCATTCTAATGTCTGCAATAAAACAGAGGTGTCTATTTGAATCACTGGCTGAAATCTTCCAATTCCATATTGATATGTACGACGTTTGGCATAGGAACTATTTTTGTGCTTACTTCCTGACCTCTAAATTTTACTCATAAATTCATAAGCGAGATCTTGCCTCTATATATGAAATCTACCAAGCAAGTCAGCTTGAAACATGGATGCCACAAGCAATAGAAGTTATATGATTTCTTCTGACACTCTGGGGGATTTTTTTATATGTTCAGCCCTGAGATAGGATGCAGCCTAATAAAATACACCAAACACTCTATTGAAAAATAAAGAGAAGTACTGGGACACCATATATAGGTAGATTCAAAGAAAGTCATCATTAGATTGAACAATAACTATTCAGAATCATAATGATCCAGTGATGAGTTTTTGTTAATGTCAGAGATTGGATGAGATTATATATTCATTCATTTATTATTTATTCATTTATTTAACAAATTTGTATAGCCACCTATCTCACAAAAAAGCAATTCTGGCAGTTTTGATAATGTCAGAGAGTAGATGAGATTATTAATTATATTATTTATTATTCATTCATTCATGTATTTATTCATTTATTTAACAAATTTATATAGCCACTTATCTCACAAAAAGCAACTCTGGTCAGCATACTACAGTTGAATAAAACAGCAGGGATAAAAGTATAAAAATCCATATTAAAAGATAAATATTATAAAAACCAATATACAACTATAGGCAAATAAGATAAGAATGGCCACCTCAACAATGGAGCCATTTAAACATGTCTCCAGTCCCTTCGGAGCCCCTGATCTGATAGCACAAGCAGGTCTTGAGGGACTTGCAATATTTATGCATTTATTGTATTAAAAACCTCAAAGCTATTGAGATTAACACTTTTTGGTGTTATTTCTCAATATCCTTGTGAAGCAGGTTGGTTTGCAAGAGAGACTGGTGGTCAAAAGTTACTAAGTTAAGCTTTGTGATCAATTTTTCTAGAGTGTATTACTTCAGAAGAGAACTTTCTCAAATTGTAATCTCTGATCCCTTTTTTGTAACCTGACTGTGAATCAATTATAGTAGGCTCTGTTAAACATGAATGCCCTAGATGGCCATGATTAGGATGAATAATGAACAAACACACTACCCAGGATCAAGGTAAATTGCTTTAAACAAGCAAAATACAGAATTAGTACTCTAGAAATATGTTTGTTGCCTTTGTAAAGCTGCCAATGATTCTAGGTGGTATATAGGAAAAGTTAAAAATGCAATATAGCAATTAAAGAACCAAAATAGCAGAGAACCACTCAGGGAATACTAAAACCATCATAATATTTGCATTCAGAGAAACTCTAAGCCTGGAGCCTGCTGGAAGACCCAGATGTTTATGATTTTTTTTACAAGAAAGAATAGTTGGAGGTCACTCAGACCTCAGCAAGATGAGGGAGGTGGTGCTGTTCCAGAGGTGAGGACAGCAAAAGAGCAGATAGAATTATGCAAAAAGGCAATATGTATCCTTTGAAATTTCAGAATGGATTTTATAATTTATTGTCATGATATAAGGAAAAAAAAGAAGCTTTACCTGAATCTGATGCAAGTGTGTGTTGACGGTCAAACCCTTAGGGCTTCAACATGTTGAAGCCCCAAGGAGTTGGCCTCAACACAGATTTTAGGATCAATGATTTCACCAACTTGCATCAGATTAAGATAGATCATTGATGGGTAAAGTGGGTTGACTGCTCACTAAGATAAGCACTGTTTTTACTCCACTTCTGAACCATTGCACTTAGAAAACCTCACTGGGACATGGGGTTAAACATCTACACAATCCCTGATCAATGCCTCAGTGTTGATCTTCCAGAGCCTAGGGAAGCTATTTACTAAGTATGTACTATTTTATTCATGTACAGATGGGCCTCGACTTACAATCATTCATTTAGTGACCATTCAAAGTTACAACAGCACTGAAAAAAGGGAATTATGACCGTTTTTCACTTACAACCATTGCAGCATCTGTGATGACCCAGGGCACAGCATAGAGGCAAAAGAGTCAACTGGCAGTTCAAACCGCCCTTTATTTGCTCCAATTTCCCACAAATGCTCCCACGTTTCTGGCAAGCCCCAGAACAAAGAAAGAGGCACACACCTTCAGCAGCCTCTGGCTGCAAGTAGTTTCACATACAGATAGATTAGAAGAGTAATTTACTCAAGGCCACGTAGATAACAAGGAATGAAACATACATCCAAAATCTACCAAGTCTGTGGAAATACAAGCTTGCCTGAGCAGTTTCAGAAGAGAAGCCAAAATACAATCTGAGGTCTTTGAACACAAATCAAGTTTGTCAGCCAGTCCAATGGTCAGAGTTTCAGGGTTTCCAAGCAGAAATCACAACACCAAACGAGATCAGAGAGTTGTTTCCAAGATCAGCACACAAAACTCTAAGAAATCAGTGTTTGTTCCCAACAAATGCCCCTCCCCACAGCATCTCCTTAAGTCTCAGTCTCCAGGTATAATAATAATAATAATAATAATAATAATAATAATAATAATAATAATAATAATAATAATAATAATAATAATAATAATAATAATAATAATAATTTTATTTATATACCGCCCTTCTCCCGAAGGACTCAGGGCGGTGAACAGGGCAGATATATAAAAAATACAAAAATACAAAAGTTAAAAGAGGTATGCCTTGTGGAGAGGGCTGGGACGCTCTCCTCCCAAGTAGTTGAGCCTGCCTGCGTTGTTCCCTCCTTTTCTCCACTCTCCGTGTTCTAGGATCAAGTGGGGATGGCCCTTGCTCATCACCTGAGCTCTGTCTCTCATGTTCATCCTGTACCAATCCTGAAAGGCCCTGGTCTGCCTCAGCCTGCTCTTCCCCACATTCCTCTGAAGCCACAGACACCTCTCCCTTGACCTCCATTGAGTCCAGTTCCAGCTCATTTTCCTCAGCAGATTTAGGCTCCGACGGAGGAAAGACAGCATCTCCTGGTGGCACAGTGGTTACAGTATACTATTGCAGGCTGCCAGTAGCTCGATTCTGACTGACTCGAGGTTGACTCAGCCTTCCATCCTTCCGAGGTCAGTAAAATGAGGATTCGGATTGTTGGGGGCAATAGGCTGACTCTGTAACCTGCTTAGAGAGAGCTGTAAAGCATTGTGAAGCGGTATATAAGTCTAAGTGCTATTACTATTGCTATCCTTATGGTCACATAATCAAAATTTGGACACTTGGCAAATGGCATATATACTGCTCAAAAAAATATAGGGAACACTTAAACAACACGATGTATTGTATTTAATAGTAGGATGTCTTATCTTGTGTTCCCTTTATTTTTTGAGCAGTATATTTATGATGGCTGCAGTGTCCCAAGGTCATGTGATCATCTTTTGCGACAGTTAATGGGGGAGTCAAATTCACTTAACCATCATGTTACTAACTGCACTGATTCACTTAAGAACTGTGCCAAAAAGATCATAGAATGGAGCAAAACTCACAACTATCTTGCTTAGCAATGGAAAATTTGGGCTCAATTATGGACGGTGATAAGTTGAAAATTACCTATATTGTATTTACCGTAGCTTTTATAGTATGTGGTGGTTGTTGTTGTTGTTTTTTAAAAAAAACTTTTAGTGTTAACTTGCTTCAGTGCTGCTCATTGGAAGGGAATATAGGGGATGTAGTAAATAATTAAATATTAGTATAAAGAATTCTAAGAAGGCAGACCAGTGAAATTCATTGTGCCCTTTTCCTATTGGCTTGTTTCTCTCCCATTGCTTTCCACTTTCTGTTTCCAACCTGCCTTATTGCATGGAACAGTGATTCCTTCCAGTCTCAACCTTCCAGTCTCAATTTTTATTTACAAAAATAAATAAAAATTATCTAGCATTCATTTGAGAGGAAGTGTCGTTGTTAAAGAGCTTCTATTGAAGGGTCCTTGGTGCTCTCTGAGTTTGCTTGTTTTCTTGTGGATGTTTTGTTACCCAAAATCATCAGTGTTAGTAAGGAGTGGTTTTCAGTCAGTCTATATTCTATCTAGTGGCTTGCCTGTCACTGTTGGTGGAGGTGGTCATAGAAATTCTTTGGTTGGGCTGTTTGCTGTTGACTTCTTTGGCAGTTTCTTGATTGGGGTATTATTTACTTGATTGCTGGTCCGATGTTAACCTTGGAGTTAATCTATGCTGATCCAGGTGCTGATTGCTGGTGGAGAGGAGCTTGGGTCCTTTTGTCCCCTTTTTGGGCTGGGTGATAGTCTCTTTTGCATAGTCTATAGATGTTGTTAATGTCTATGTGTCTATTGATGGCTGATTTGTCAGAGTTCCAGGTTTCTAAAAATTCCCTGGCATTTTCGGACTTGGCTTGGTCCAGGATGGTAACATTTTCCCAATTGAAACTGTGGTTGAATCTATTATAACTTTCCTCTTCTGGGAAATGGTAGCACATAGTGCAGTGAATCGGAATATTGGCTATTACGTTGAAAGCTAATGAGTTAATCTAATAAATAGTTTCTAATTGTTTGACAACCTTGTAATCCATAAGAGAAACTGAATTGACCCTGATGGACTTTCTAATGGGAGATTGAACTTGTTCAGAGTAAGTTTTGTGGGTTTGCTTTAGAATTTCAACTTCACTTGTTAGCATAGTCATCAATTTATAGTGCTCAGAATTAAATTAATCAATGAGGTATCGCTATGTCTGTTCTTTACCCAAGGGCATTCATGGTAACTTGTATGTGCTTCAAAGGATTTTTGTTGTGGTACTTGTTTTTTCTCAGCACTGCTTTTTTTAACAGTCCAAAATGTAATTCTTTTGGTCTCATCTTCTGCTATTCATTACATATCCTCTTCTTGATAATCCTTCAGCTGTCATTTCAGTGTTCATCTATCTCGTTCCTAAAAGACACCCCTCCCAATTTTATAACATTGCTAAAAGAGACTAAGATGATGGTAAACATCATTTGAATCATTGCAAGAACTGATGAATTTATCTGCTGTGCCTTTTAGGATCTATCCTGCATATTCATCAACAGAGGGGGCCATATTTAAATGATCATACAATGTCAGACTCTTTTCCCAAAGAAGATTAAAATTTATTGAACAAGCTACCGTCAACTACACAAGAAGGCAGCGGTTGACATTTAACAAGACAAAGAGGCTTCACAAATATTTTTTTTTCCTAAACTGTACCAAGATGATAATATGGTTGATACCCAATCCTAAAAAGCATAAGGTATCACTTCAATATCTTCATTATTAAGGCTGGTTGCTGTACCTGTTGTTATTAATTTGGTCTTCCTTATATATAATCTTACTCCAGTTTTTTTTTCTCACTGTGCTCCTTGACTTTCATTATTAGAACTTGTAGATTATTTGAAAGTGAAGAAGAACTAAAGAGCCTCTTGTTGCGGGTGAAGAAGGAGAGTGCAAAACTTGGGTTGAAACTTAACATTAAGAAAACCAAGATCATGGCATCTGGCCCTCTCAATTCCTGGCAAATAGATGGGGAAGAAATGGAGGTAGTGACAGATTTTATTTTCCTGGGTTCCAAGATCACTGCAGATGGGGACTTTAGCCAAGAAATTAAAAGACGCTTGCTCCTTGGGAAGAAAGCCATGGCAAATCTAGACAGCACACTAAAAAGCAGAGACATCACCCTGTCAACAAAAGTACGTATAGTCAAGGCTATGGTCTTCCCAGTAGCAATGTATGGCAGTGAAAGTTGGACCATAAGAAAGGCTGAGCGCCAAAGAATTGAGGCCTTTGAACTATGGTGCTGGAGAAGACTCCTGCGAGTCCCTTGGACTGCAAGGCGATCAAACCGGTCAGTCCTAGAGGAGATCAACCCTGACTGCTCTTTAGAAGGCCAGATCCTGAAGCTAAAACTCAAATACTTTGGCCACCTAATGAGAAAGAAGGACTCACTGGAGAAGAGCCTAATGCTGGGGAAGATCGAGGGCAATAGAAGAAGGGGACGACAGAGAATGAGGTGGCTGGATGGAGTCACTGAAGCAGTAGGCGTGAGCTTAAATGGACTCCAGAAGATGGTAGAGGACAGGAAGGCCTGGAGGAATGTTGTCCATAGGGTCGCGATGGGTCGGACACGGCTTCGCAGCTAACAACAACAAGATTATTTGAATGCTCAGTTCTCAGGGTGGTATCATCAATTTACTGATTTTTTCTTTCCCCATTTTTAAAACCAGGTTCATGTTCTTCCAGTCTAGCTTCCCTCAGTATATATTCCATGTTTAGGCTGAATAAATAGTGAATATACAAGCATTTCATAGACCTCTGCCAATCTGGAGCCAGTTTGCTTCAACCTCTTTGTGGCTTCCTGTTCTGTATATAGCTTTTTCATGAACATAATGAACTATTTTTCTAAGAATTTTCCACAACTTGAATGGTCAACACAGACAAAAGCCTATCTATCATCAGTGAAGTATTTGAAGCATATATTGACTTTTCTGGAGTATTCTTTGAAGAAATGAAATGAAATCATTACGTTGGCAGTAATTGGCAGGTTGATCCCCTGCTTAATTTCTTTTTTTTTCAGAAATCCAGCTATGTTTTCCCCATTACTATTTCCAACTGGGGTATTTCAGTCTCCAGTTCAGGCTTGCCTATTGTGTCAATTCTGGATTGACCTTGATCTTAAAACTCATCAATCTCCTCTTCTGCATCAAAGGTAAACTTAAGAGAACCATCCTGTTCAAGGACTGCCTGTGAAGTCTAACTGGCATTATTTAGTTATTGACTGCCTTTTACCCAAATACTGTTTTTGCTATATATTTTTTTCCTGACTAAGAAGGAAATACTCTGATCTTCTGTTTGTTTATTTATTTATTTATCTATTTCCCATCCTATTTTTATAAATAACTCAAGGGAACAAACATAACTAATACTTTTTCCTCCTTCTATTTTCCCCAGAACAACAACCCTGTGAGTCGGGCTGAGAGCCTGTGACTGGCTCTCAACAGCCAGGGGAATGGCTCAGGGTTGGAACTGGGACTGGCAACTAGTTAGGTGAGTGGAGTTTTGCTTTCCACACAGAAAAGTCCTGCTACTAAAAGAAAAGGTAAGTTCCAAAGTTTCTACCAGTTTCTTTCTTTAAAAAAAATGTTCTACAGTCAGTCATCCGATCTGGTTTGTTAGTCCAATAATGGGGCATGTAAATAATTCATTTAACTGCCAACTGAACAAATATGCAGACATTCCCCCACTATTCAAGTTTCAGTTATAAAGTACATTGCAATAAAAAGGAACGCGCGCCCCCCCCAAAAAAGAAAGGAACCCTAAATATGAACTTGCCAGATGTTTTCCAATCACGACCATAAGTAGTACAGAAAAGCATAGGGTCCTTCATCCCCTTTGCTAAAAGTATCTGCAAAATACTTTCATTAAAAAAAAACACTATTATTTTAATTCTATAGCTTGTGTATACTACTGTCTACAGACAGGTTGACTTACAATAGAGCGCAAAATTTCCATTGCTTAGCAAGGCAGTTGTTAAGTAAGTTTTGCCCCATTTTATAACTGTTTTGCCAAAGTTGTTAAGGGAATCACTGCAGTTGTTAAGTGAATCATGCGGTTATTAAGCAAATCTGGCTTCCCTTATTGACTTATGAGGGCGCTGTAACAGATGTAGGTTTGTAAGTCCCTTTTTTTTTTCAGAGCCATTTTAACTCCTCCTCCTCCTCCTCCTCCTCCTCATTATTATTATTATTATTATTATTATTATTATTATTATTATTATTATTACTATTATTATTATTATTATTTTATCCAACCTTTCCATTCTTCTGAGGTAGGTAAAATGAGAACCCAGATTGTTGGGGCAATTAAGCTGACTTTGTAATAATGCCGCTTGGGGATGTGTGTGTGAAAGCCCTAATAAGCAGGCATATACATAGAATGAAGGCTACTGCTAAGCTTGTAAGCCGCCCTGAGTCTTCGGAGATGGGCGGGATATAAATGGAATTAAAATAAATAAATAAATAAATAAAGTCACCCCTCCATCTTTTATGCCTAAGGGAGGCCTAAGATTTCCTGGTTTCCAGGCCACTTCCTTCAGCACAGCACTACATTGGCTTTTTAGTTTGTTTTTTTTATATGCATGCACACACTCACACACATGCTCACTCAGAGAGAAACAAACACAAAAAGAGAATAAAGTATATAAGTTTCTTTTTTCCTTCTTCACTTATAACAGGATATGTACCAAGAGAAAGAAAAGAATTTGCTGGTTCTAGTCAAAGTCTAGAAAAAAGCCTAAACAGGTTAAAAGATTGACATGCTAAGCAGAATATAAAAGAAATCTGGCTTTTGCTGTGTGTGTGTGTGTGTGTGTGTGTGTGTGTGTGGTTGTTGAAAAACTACCTTTAAATGTATATGGGCGGCTTACAAATGTGTGTGTGTGTCTCTCTGTGTGTGTGTTAGCCTTCAATGAACAGTCACAATTTAGCCCCAAAATTTATGTTGCTAAGCAAGACAGTTGTTAAATTAATTTTGCCTCATTTGATGATCTTTCTTGTAATGGTTGTTAAGTGAATCAATGTAGTTGTAAAGTAAAGATTGTTAATCTAGCTCCCCACTGACTTTGCTTGTCAGAAGGTCCAAAAAGTGATCACATGACTCCAGGACACTGCAACCATCGTAAATATGAGCCAGTTGCTCAATGCCCAAATGTTGATCACAAAACCACAGGGATGCTGCAACAGTCGTAAGTGTGAAAAACAGTCATAAGTCGCTTTTTTCAGTGCTGTTGTAACTTTGAACAGTCACTAAATGAATGGTTGTTAAGTCAAGGACTATCTGTAGTACGGCGAGTTCCACAGGCAGCCAGATGTTTACACTGGATTTGGCATTTTTGTCCATCTATTGAGTCCTTCCCAAGGACCTGGGATAGGCAGATGTTGTAGCTTTAAAGGTATTGTCACAGGATGTAAGCTGTTCCAATTAAAGCTGTCTTTTGCAATTGATTGATGATGATTTTGGTAACACTGATGGTGTTCAAGCAATGCTACAGATGCCTGGGGATTGCACCCAAAGTGCCTATTATTACTATTATTGTTGTTGTTCTTGTTACTATCTTTGTTTTCTTTCACCACAGTCCTTCTCCTTCTGTTTTCAGGTCTTCATATTTTGTGATTTTTCTCCAGTTCCTTCTCTTCTGCTGTCTCCAGGTATTGCAACATCCACTATCCACCATGTTTTGTCTTTCTTATCAATTGTTAAGTCTGGGCTGTTGTGTGGCAGATGACTGCCTATTTGAATTCTAAAGTCCCAAAACAATTTAGTTCCTTCATTTTTATGCTTTGTGATCCCACCAGTTTTTATTTGTAAGCAAGTAGTATTTCTTGGACATACACCAATGCTACTTTCTCATGTCATTGTTTGTAGTCCGTTTGTGTGATCTTTTTGCTGCAGCAGCAACTAAGCAGGTCCATTGATTCTTCAGCTTCTTTGCAGAGGCAGCACTTGCTCTCAATTCTGACTTTATAAGCATTTGTTCTTCTGCAGCCAGAATTAGCCCCTGTCTCTTTCTTCAATTTTACTGCTTTTAGCCATTGCCAAGTTTTGCTGTTATCCCACTTTGTGTACTAGGGTTGTTGTTGTTGTTTTTTAATGTACTGGCCACACAATACTTTGCCTTCCATGTCTCCTTTACATTTTTCATTCCTCCTCCTCATCCACTTCCCCATGCAATCTGAAAAACGCAAAGAATGAGTACAAAACCCAATATTTGCAAAAGTATTTTCAAAGGAGGAAGAAAATGAAGAGAGGCATTCTTATCAGAAAGCCATTATCATCTGTGACAATTATTATTTCATAACTCCCTTAATTATGCAAAATTATGCTGAGCATGGCAGAGAACACCAGACCAGAGGTCACATTTTAAAACAACTGAGCTGCAACAAGTGACAGTAACAGAACATCCAGCAGTCCAAAAGGCACAAGCTCGCTGGCAGCTATTTCTCCTGTACTGAATTTAAAGCACTTTGTGGTTCACAGCATCCAGTATATTTCTTGATGGAACAAAGAGGTGAGGAGGAGATGAGTTATAAAAAGTCTATAATCTTAACCTGTATGATGCTGGCAAATTTGTCTTAGTGGCAGGTTGGAGTCTTGCAGAATTCCCTGCAAACAGAACAATGAGGTTAGTGATGAAAAATAACCCACTAGAAAAGGAAGGAAGGAAGGAAGGGAGGGAGGGAGGGAGGGAGGGAGGGAGGGAGGGAGGGAGGGAGGGAGGAAGGAAGGCTATGTCATTATACAGTATCTGCAACCATCCTCTGGGAAATTATGATCATCGTCATCATCTTCAGTCTCTGAATATTTGCAATATGATTATCCATGTGCAGCTGTGTGTACATATCAGACTGTCAACTAGATACAACTTGCACTCACATCACAGAGAGATACAGCTACTATCTACAAGCTCTTAGAAAATGCCTCAGCACTTTTTCCAATGTTTGTTTAAGCCTCCATTATTGTTGTCAGTATGATACATAGTAAGGTTAAAGTACAGGGGGAAAAATTCTTTTTTCAAATATTAATTACATACGTGTAATTTACAGTACTTTACTCAGCTCTGCTTTCCTGTATAATATTGCAATTAATTCCTACTGATTCCCCACATCCTGACTTTCAGTCAGCCTTTTATTTATTTCATTTATAAAGTTGCTTTCCTTGAGGCACTCAGGGCTACTTACACAGGGATCCCCTCACATTTTATATCTGTAACAATTCTGTGAGGTACATTTACCTGAGGGATAACTAATCCAAAATCGCTCCACAGTTTCCATGGCAGAGGACAGACTTAAATCTGGCTCTCTCCAGTACTATTTCAACGCCTTAACCAATACACTACACTGCTCTTCATATAATATAACACATTCAGGTTTCTTTGAAATTACTTTACTCTCCTATTTAAGTTTATTTTAAGTCATACATCTGCAAGTAATTAACTTTCAACACATTTCAGAATGGTACAGAATACACATTATACTCCTTCTATTTGCCAGCAAAAAATAAATAAACTTTAACTAGCGAGAGAAGCAGCTGCCATTCGTCAATCTCAACAAAATGGGTCACACGGTGATTGCAAAAGATTGGATGGTCTCATATTAGTAATCCAGTACTGAAAATCAAAAGTAGAATTAGGTCAATTTCAAATGGATATAACCTAGGAATGTGGAAAACTGAATGGTTTGCTCATCATTAATACAGACTCATGATTATCAGGTCCACATATTGTGCAGAACAGACCTGGATTCAGTTTACATTGATGCTATCCAAGATCAGAAGATCAGAATCCGATTAAATACTGGCTACAAATGTAGCATATAGTTTAAATAAGTGAGTGAATGAATGAGTGAATTAATTAATTAATTAATGAGGGTTTTTTAAATAATTTCTATAATCTTCAGTCTTATTTGGATGCATTACCAAATGTTCAAAAGACTAAAAAAAGAAGGATGCCCCCCAGCTTGTCATTTCAACTCTCTGAAAAAGATCTATGTCTCATCATACCCAAGCAGCAAGAGTCTTACAAACTGTGTTGATGACTAGAGTATCTTTTTATTTGTCAGGCCACAGAAGCAGCTGAAAAATAACATGCCAAAACCTAATGATTTTTATACCATGCAAAATGCATTATGAGAAAGCTTCATGGTGCAGACAGATATCACAAATAATTACACTTTCAACCTTCACTTTCACAGGTTTTACAAACCTAGCATTTCTCAAGTACAAAGATTAGTACTTTATCCAAGATTTCAACAAATTTGAAAAGACAGTGAGAACTGCAAAAGGCGAATTCATTATTTGGATCTGCATTAACCCAGCAGGATTTCTTAGGCTTCATATCAGAATAAAATTTCTAAGATTGCCTCCTCTACATAGATTGTAATTTTCCATTAATTCATATACAGGTTTGAAAAGATTAAGAGGCAACTCTCATTAATTAGTGCTCAATAAGAGCTCAAACATATTATCTATGTACACATGAAAATATCTTAAAGAAAACCATTGATAGCTCTTCCTGAAATTCAGAAATATGTCCAATAACCTATGATGTCACAACTTTGTATTCCAGGTTTCTCCTAAACTATTTATTTATTTATTCATTTAAACAATTTATTACAATGTATCTGGGAGACCTACAAGAACTCACAACAGCCAGCAATAAAATTAAACTAATAATCCACATAAGCAAAATCAAGGAATGAAAGAAAAATCACCCCCAATTTATTGCAAAAAAGCAGCAATAAGACTAATCAATCTATCAACCACCAGAGCTTATATTATTCATCTTTGAGGAAGACCAGAATTCTTTTTCTGAAAAAAATACCTTTTACCTTTATATCTCATCAATAGTTCCACAGAATTAAAGGACAGCCAATTCCATAATTTAGAATAAAAATTAATCTTTCAGAAACACACACACACACACACACACACTTGAATGGGAAGAGGTTTGGCCTAAAATAGTCTTCTCATCAGTTTTCTCCTGGTAGCTTGTCGATCTGAAGGTCGGCAGTTTGGTGGGTCGAATACCGAGTGTTGAGTAGCAGAGAGAGCGCCTGTTACTCGTCCCAGCTTCTGCCAACCTAGCAGTTCGAAAGCATGTAAAAATGCAAGTAGAAAAATAGGGACCACTACGGTGGGAAGGTAACAGCGTTCCGTGCGCCTTTGGCATCTAGTCATGCCAGCCACATGACCACGGAGACGTCCTCGGACAAGCGCTGGCTCTTTGGCTTTGAAACGGAGATGAGCACCATCCCCTAGAGTTGGAAACGACTAGCACGCATGTGCGGGGGAACCTTTACCTTTACCTTTAGTCTTCTCATCAGTTTTCTCCTGGTAGCTCAAGTGACTCTACAAGCTCTTCCTGAGAGTGAAGGTCAATCAAAAGCAAGATGAGACAAGGCACGGAGACCGAGGACAAAAAGAGATTGCCTGAAAGCTTAATACAGCACCATAGGAATAGCACTTAATACTTAGACTTATATACTGCTTCATAGTGCTTTACAGCCCTTTCTAAGCGGTTTACAAAGTCAGCTTAATTGCCCCCAACAATCTGGGTCCTCATTTTATCAATCTCGGAAGGATGGAAGGCTGAGTCAACCTTGAGGTGGTGAGACTCGAACTGCCGAACGGAAGGCAGACAGCAGTCAGCAGTCAGCAGAAGTAGCTTGCAACATTGCATTCTAACAACTGCGCCACCACACAGTATGAGATTTGGCAGCCGCATAAATTTTCATAAATAAACAAATAAACCCAAAACAACCATCTACCACCAACTCTACCACCAGCATTAGAAATGGAGCATTCCTTATTTTGACCATTACTAATTCGAACTTTTGGCCATGCCGATACTGAGTTGAAGAGAACTTGTTCACCAGACCCAATGGCCTTTTGTTTTGTTTGTACTTCAAAGCGTCAAAAATACACACCAAAAAACCCTATAGGTTCCACCCTCTTTGACTGCATATTATCAAACTGCAGGTTCAACTGAAATGTCAGGAGTTAAAAATATGCGTTTAACATCTAATAAAAACAGACATTGCACAAAAAGGTCCTTATTATAGCAGTTCAAAAATAGAACTCGATATGCCAACCCAGAACAAACCTGGACATAAAAATACAACATGAATATGCAACTGAAATGTCTGTCAATTAAATTTAGAGCATTAGAGTTTTATGCATATCATCTGCCAGCTATTGTTTTTTTTTTAATGTGGAGTATAGTGTATAATTTTAGACGATGAAAGTAAACAGAAAACCAATATTGACAGAAAATAGGAAATGTCATGTTGATATTGCCGATACTGCTTGATCATTATCTGAGGAAATATACATTATCTGAGGAAATATAGGCTGAATCTGACTGTAATATTCAATGAATTTCCATTTTGATAAGTTTAAAGTCCAGTTAACTATTATATTCACTGTACAAATTCTATTAATGACATCTAATCACTTTATTGTTGAGCCCTGGTAGAAGTTATAGCCTACATTTTTTTCCCTTTTATTTATTTAGCATACGATGATGGTATATTAGCCAGGAGACTAGTGTTAATATAGAGTAGTTGTTTGGCTGCCAATCCATTTGGTTAATGTTTGCATGCTATTCAGAATTGCACCACAGGGGGGGATCTACCTCCACACTCAGAATGGCTAATTGCATTTTGCAGAAACATCTGGGCCTTTTTCCCTCCACCGATATCACCTCACATTTGGGCATTGCATTCAGGCAGGTCCAGCATCAGTAGCATTTGTACTTCATTTTTTTTTTCCTTTTGATTTGCCTGGATGCAGGTCAAATGAAATTACAGAACAAATCTTTTGTAAACTCATTTCGAATTATGAGTGATCGCCATTTCTTACTTGTTCCTTACAGTCATTACAAGCATATAGATATTCCCTCTTTTTGATAGCATGTCAAACTCCAAAGGAGGTCTTTCATCAAATCAGAATGAGACACCAATGTCTTTGCCCAAAGTCTCTAACCCTCTTGGAGTGAAAATCAAGCGAAAGAGATTCATCTCAGATCATCCATCAACTTCATTAAAGGATTACTGCCTGTATTACAAAAACAGCTGGAGAAATGGAAACCCCGTTGTGTACACTTCCCATAATCACAGGGGTAGGCCTTTTGCCCAAATACATTAATGAAGTGTTTCACTATGAGTATCTTGTCCTTGATAATAAGCAAGAGCAGACTCTTAATTTTAGGCTCTTTTTTACCCTCAGCTACTTCTTCAGGAAAAAAATAATATATCCTTTTTTTCAGATATTTAAGGATAAACTTAGTTTACGTTTACGTTTACGTTTTATTTAATTTATATACCGCCCTTCTCCCTGGGGACTCAGGGCGGTTCACAGGGCATATAAATAAAAATACAGTACTATACAAAAGTTAAAACAAAGATTAAATCAGTGCCCAATTAAAAAAACAATAGTGCAATCTAAAATGACAATTTAAAACCCAGCTCCCCCATCAGGCCAGACCGGCCAATTCAAACAAATGGGTCTTCAGACCACGACGGAAAGTTCGGAGGTCCGATGCCATCCGGAGCTCCACCGGCAGTTGGTTCCACAAAGCCGGGGCACCCACAGAGAAGGCTCTCCCCCTGGGGGCCGCCAGTCGGCATTCCCTGACCGGAGGCACCCTGAGGAGGCCCTCTCTGTGGGAACGCACAGGGCGGAGGGGAGTTGAAGCCGGCAGCAGGTGGTCCCCGAGGTACCCCGGACCCATGCCATGTAGGGACTTAAAGATCATAACCAAGACCTTGAACCTCACCCGGAAGACAACTGGTAACCAATGCAGCTCGCGGAGCAAAGGTGTAACATGGGAGTACCGGGAAACTCCCAAGACAACTCTCGCGGCCGCATTCTGTACCAGTTGGAGCCTCCGAGTGGTCTTCAAGGGAAGCCCCATGTAGAGAGCATTACAGTAGTCAAGGCGAGAGGTCACGAGCGCATGAGTGACCGTGCACAGGGCATCCTGGTCCAGATAGGGCCGCAACTGGCGCACCAGGCGAACCTGGGCAAAAGCCCCCCTAGTCACGGCCACTACATGATCTTCTAGGGTAAGCCGTGAATCTAGGAGGACTCCCAAGTTGCGAGCCCTATCCACGGGGGGTAAGAACTCACCCCCCATAGAAAGAGATGGAACATTTTGAATGTCCCGGGATGCCGGAATGCACAGCCACTCAGTCTTGTCAGGGTTGAGCTGAAGTCTGTTCCTCCCCATCCAGACCCGAACCGCCTCCAGGCAACGGGACATCACAGCGAGGGCATCACTGGGGTGGTTTGGGGTCGAAAAGAAAAGTTGGGTATCATCGGCATATTGATGATACCCAACTCCAAAACCACGAATGATCTCACCCAGCGGTTTCATGTAGATGTTGAACAGGAGAGGCGAGAGAACCGACCCCTGAGGAACTCCACAAACGAGAGACCTAGGGGCCGATCTCTGCCCCCCTGCCAACACCGACTGCGAACGTCCCAGGAGATAGGAGGAGAACCACCGAAGAACTGTGCCTCCCACTCCCAATCCCCTGAGACGCCGCAGCAAGATACCATGGTCGATGGTATCGAAAGCCGCCGAGAGGTCTAATAGGACTAGGACAGAGGAATATCCCCTGTCCCGAGCCCTCCAGAGATCATTCACCAGAGCGACCAATGCCGTCTCCGTGCTGTACCCGGGCCTGAAACCCGATTGGTAGGGGTCCAGATAATCCGCTTCATCCAGGACCAGAGGGAGCTGATGCGCCACCACACTCTCAACAACCTTCGCAAGAAAGCGAAGGTTGGAGACTGGACGAAAGTTGTTCAATACAGCTGGGTCCAAGGCAGGCTTCTTGAGGAGAGGTCTCACCACCGCCTCCTTCAAGACGGTGGGGAAATAACCCTCACTCAAAGAAGCAGATATAACCGCCTGGAGCCAGCCTCGTGTCCTCTCCCTAGCTGCATAAACCAGCCAGGAAGGGCACGGATCCAACAAACATGTGGAGGAGCTCAGCCTCCCCATAATCCTGTCCACTTCATCAGGGGTCACAGAATCAAACTCTTCCCAGATAACATTGACAAGACCGCCCGTGTCCTGATCGCCTGACTCTGCCCAGCTGGAGTCCAAACCGGTCCGAATCCGAGCGATTTTATCCGACAGATGTTGACTAAATTCCTCGGCACGACCCTGCAAGGGATCCTCCCTCACCTCCTGATTAAGAAGTGAGCGAGTCACCCTAAACAGGGCGGCCGGGCGATTATCTGCGGACGCAATGAGGGTAGAGAAGTAATTACACCTCGCCACCCTCATCGCTGCGAGATAAGACCTAATATAGGTTCTTAACCGCAACCGGTCGGGTTCGGATCGGCTCGACCTCCAACAGCTCTCTAGGCCCCGTTTCCGACGCTTCATCTCCCGGAGCTCCGCGGAGAACCATGGAGCTCGCTGGGATCTGCGCCGGATCAGGGGCCGCAAGGGTACAACCCGGTCAAGTGCCTCAGTGGCTGCCCTTTCCCAGGTTTCCACTAAGGCATCCGCCGAGCTGTGAGCAATGGAGGCAGGTGGGGACCCCAGCGCCGCTTGGAATCTATCAGGATCCATTAAGCGTCTGGGGCGGTACCATCTAATTGGTTCCGTATCCCCACGGCGGGGGGTGGCAAAACGGAAGACCATCCGCAGGAGATGATGATCGGTCCATGACAGGGGCATAATAAATGGCGAGCCCCCACCAAGATCATCCAACCACCGTCTAGATAAAAAAATCAGGTCAAGAGTGTGGCCTCCCTCATGAGTTGGTTCAGAAATTACTTGCGTCAGGTCCATGGCCGTCATGGAAGCCATGAACTCCCGAGCTAGCTCAGATGAGCCTCCCAGGGATGGTAGATTGAAGTCTCCCAAAACTATAAGTTTGGGAAACTCAACCACCAACCCTGAGAGGATATCGAGCAGCTCGGGCAGGGCTGCCGCTGTACGACTAGGCGAAATGTACGTCAGCAGGAAACCCAACTGCGCCCCAGAACCAAATCTCACAAAGAGAGACTCACACCCGACTATCTGAGAAACGGTGGTCTCCCGCGGACATAAGGTCTCCCTAATAATAACCGCCACTCCCCCACCCCTACCTTGAGCTCTTGGCCGGTGCAGCACCCGGAAGCCTGGTGGGCAGAGGTCAACCAAAGGGACCCCACCCTCTGGGCCCAACCAGGTCTCCGTGATGCAGGCCAGGTCCGCATGCTCACCCTCAACTAAATCCCTAACGAGGGGAGCTTTGTTAACCACGGACCTGGCATTCAGATACACCAGCCGGAGCTCAGGAGGCTGCACATCCTCACTCCCGGAACCTTGGGGAAGAAGCAGAGGGTCGGAGCGCCTCACCACTTGCAAGTAGCGGAGATGGCCCTCCCGGTAGCGATACGGCCCCCTGTCTATCCGCCTGCTGCCATTCCCCGTCGTGGGAATTGGTAATCCCACGACCCGCTCGTGAGCTCCGGAGACAGCGACACCCCGTTCTCCCGCCGCACGGTCAGACCCAAGTCCGGCCTGAACCATGGTTGATTGGCCACCCCCCAAGGCCAGACAACCCTTATCACCCACCCCGCTCCCTAACCCTATAAAAAATCTAGATAAAAAAATGATCAGAGGCCTTCTATTAACTTTATATTGACGGCCCCTGCCCCTGCCCAGCCATCTCTCAGGGTCCCAAAACTCGGGCCCGTCATCGAGGTTGAAAGTGGTTAAAGAGGCGGGTCGCACCCAGGAGAGGGGGGCTCCCCTGAGGGCATACAAATCCGTGCTAGTATATTTCCGCATAAGTCTAGCAAGTCCAGGAAAGGCGTCCCATTAGTGGGAGGATCGAAGCATAAAGACAGATATCTTGGTCCCCACCCAACTTCACTGCCACTCAGTTGGGTGCCCCCAGAGACAGGCCACCCCCCGCCCTCTCACGACGGGTTGCAACTCTGTTCCTGGAGGTGGGCCAGATATCCTCTGGGTAGGCAACCCCATAGAGCTCCCACCTCCATGGGGTCGCAGATGGAAAAAGTCAAGCCACTCTCCCACCGTGGCCGATACCCAGTTGTGTCCCAAAATCCAAGGGGAGAGGGGGAAGGTAGGCAGACAAGATGATAAGTATGTATGTCCATATGTCCGAGGCAAAAAGGGGAAGCAGGCCAGGATAGTGAAGATGGTCCAAATCGCGAACATCGCTGCAAAAGCAGTCCAAAGGCGGTGCGGGAACCACGTCATCCTAGTACCATTATGATGATCCGCGGTCATCTTCTCCGCCACTGAATGGACTGAAGACGCCGTCGCCGCCAAGATGACTAACAGTCGCCCTTTCCACCGTCGAAACCGCCCGAGGGCGACCGACAAGTCACCTCATACCATTCTGTTTGTTTTTTTTCCCATTGGGATAGGATGGAAAATCAAATGCTTGGTAAAAGAAATGGTAGAGCTGTGGTGTCGAACCTATGGCACGCATGCCAGAGGTGGCATGCAGAGCCCTTTCTGTGGGCACGCGCACCGTCACCCCAGTCCTAGGCCTTCAGCTGGGTTTTATAAAACCTTTTTGCTTTAGGCCTCCACTGCCATGTGCAAAAAAAATCAATCAATCAATCAATCAATCAATCAATTTCAACTTCTCATGGAAAAAAAATCTTGCAAAGTTGGAATTGATTGATTGAACTTTTTAGTCCCAATCAGTCTGCCATTATCACCGCAGCCATGCCCACCCAATGGGCCATGCCTACCCAATTGGCCACACCCACCCAATGGGCCACACCAACCCAATGGGTCATGCCCACCCGGCACCCGATGATACATGTAGGTTTTGGGTTGTAGTTTGGGCACTCAGTCTCTAAAAGGTTCACCATCAGTGTGGTAGAGTGTCAATTTGATTCTGTGGAGTCCTGTGTTGCTCTATGACCTTGGTTGTTTACTTGCAGACATTTCATTATCTAAACTTCATCATCAGGTAACCACATCAATGCCAGTGTGGGGTTTGTTGGTGTGGGAGGGGGGGCTGATTTTCTCCTTGGAGAAAACCACACCCTCTTTTCTACCAAGGAGGATATCACACCAGATCAAATTTCCTTGAAGCTTAGCTGCAGACTATGAAAGACATGCTGAAGCAACAGGATGAGGAAAGAAAAAGAAGGGATAGAAGGATTAGGATTTTACAAAAGGTTTTCTCCCTATATACATATTCATGGACTACAAGATTGAAAATGGAGAAGGAAGAATTGTTAGGAGGAAGAAAACTAGGAAGAAAACTAAAATAATATGGAAAAATACAGAGAAGGAATATCTGTTAGACCTATTTCTGTATAAAAATTAAAGTTCAGACACCTAACAAGGCTTCCCCAATCTGAGATTTGCCTGATATATTCAAATCCAAACCACAAAAACATTAAATTAGTTCCTCCTAATATACAAAAGTCCTGGGCAGATGAGCATTGGACTGATTCATATTAGATATTCATTATTTAAAATGATTATAATCAATTTGTGGAAATTTAAGTGTAGGCTGCTTTGATTCAAGCCACTGTGAGATTCCAAGATTCAGTTTAAACATTTAAAAACAAAGGGTTCCAGTTTTCATTAAAATATTTTTAATCTGGTTTGAAATAGAATGAAAAGCTGAAGATGTTGACCTTAGGTTCAAAAATCTATCTTCATCTATTTACCTAGCCTTCATTCTTCCTTCAAAGAATCAGAGCAATCTAAAGAATGTTTACATACCAAAGGATTCCCCCCCTCCATTTATTTTCTTTTAAAAACTGCTTTGTAATCATGGACTGTGGAGGTTCCGGAATGGCAATGAACAGTAGGAGTTCAATCATTTACTTGAGAATGCTTCTAAGTGTTTGCAAATGTTAGAATATTCAAGAGAATACTATATCCATAGCAGTAAACATCATTTCTGTTGATCTGAATTTCTTTCCCCTTAGAAAGCCCTGGAGAATTATGACCATCTATTAACTAATCATTGGGAATTGTTAATATTTTTTAAAAAAAAAAAATCCAGCATTAAAGAGTTTTGTCTGTTAGCTTAGTTTACATTGTACAGCAAAATACTGTCTGAGCAGTCTTTATAAACTTGATAAATTCCATATAGTTGTCATAGTTTACAGAAATTGTCCCTGAATAAAAAAAAAGATGGTTCCAGAAGTAAAAGCTATTAAATGTTTTCTACAAATATGAACAGGGAAGATGATCTAGTTGTAAAAATGTCTCCTCGCTGACTGGTATAACAGCTTTCCATAATGGAAGAAGGCCATTTATGGGGAAAAATTAAGCCCATAAGTTATATAGCCCCTTTTCCTGACAGAACATTCTGGCTTTTAATAATATTGGAGCCAGTTTAGATAAGTTACCAAGGGGGCAGATCTTTAAAATATAGCCAGGCAAGATATATGCATCTTTGTTTCAAAATGCAGCTAAATCACAGAGGTTTTCTTGTCTATATATATTTTTATTATTATGGATGGGGGGGGGGGGTGTTACATGAGACATGAGAAATGCTTTCAACCTATTTCTTCTCAATGCACTTTCTAATGTTTTTTCAAATAGCTATTACTATTTGCCCTAGCTCCTCAAAGATGCATAAGCCTTTTGACCTTTATTAAGTATTAAAAACTGAATTTATTGAATAATCCTTACACAAGCAATTTGGCTTCAAATTTAAGTTATATTTTACCAGTAAAATGGCAAAATAGGAGCCTTTTAGAACAAACTGTCTCCCACCCTCTTATTGAATCATTTGTGAAATTAACTTTTATAATGATTTTTTTTGTACATAAAATTTTACTTTGTTTTCTAGACAAGTAAAGTTGGATCAATCATTCTTGACTCCTAACAACAACTCAAATTCAAGTCATTTTCTTGGCTGGGTACTAAACCTTCGTTTTGATAATCACATTACTTTACTCAAGGAGCTTAGCAGTACTCTATATAAAAGGTAAAGGTTCCCCCGCACATGCGTGCTAGTCGTTTCCGACTCTAGGGCCGGTGCTCATCTCCATTTCAAAGCCGAAGAGCCAGCGCTTGTCCGAGGACGTCTCCATGGTTATGTGGCCAGCATGACTAGACACCAAAGGCGCATGGAACGCTGTTACCTTCCCACCGTATTGGTCCCTATTTTTCTACTTGCACATTTTTACGTGCTTTCGAACTGCTAGGTTGGCAGAAGCTGGGACGAGTAACAGGCACTCACTCTGTTACGCAGCACTCAGGATTTGACCCGCCAAACTGCCGATCTTCTGATTGACAGGCTCAGTGTCCTAACCCACTGAGCCACTGTGTCCCTTACTCTATATAGAGAGAAGTAATTCAAAGTAAATAAAAAATCTACACTGTATTCAGTACATATCATGTATATTATGCACTCTTGATTAGGAATTCAGGAAGACTTTTTTTTTGCTATAAAAGCTTGACCATAATTGGACATACATTTTTCCTCCCCTGAAGTGTCAAGAGAACATGAGACAAACCCTCAGTGTAATGGCTCACAACTTTATTTTAATAACTTATTTGGCTTACTGCATTTCTTTGGTTAAGAAAATTATAAACAAGGGAGTGGAGAATGATTAAATTGCCTCCTGCATATATAGCCTCCAAAATTGCAAGTAATTAACTTCAAAAGGGTAAGGAATAATGAACCTGTGCTAGAAAATAATTCCAGCTATGAAAAATCATTTTCTAAAAAACAGAAATAAACTAAGCCTAAGTAGCTAAGTAATTCTTATAAGAATTCCAAGGAGAACAGATCAGCTTATTTGAAGTCCGTCCTAGTATCCTGAGGTATTGCTAGGACAATCTTTCTCTAATGGTTGGTACCACAGAAAATCCTTAGTGAGCAATGGCCCTGTGTAGCAATGGCCTTGCCTGGGCTTCTCGACACCCTTTCAGGGTTGGTGGTTGAGTTTCCCAGACTTATGGTTCTGGGCGACTTTAACCTCCCTTCCCTGGGGGGGTCGTCAGAGTTGGCTCGGGAGTTCATGGCTTCCATGATGGCCATGGACCTGACCCAAATAATCCAGGGCCTGACTCATGGTCACACTCTCGACCGAGTTTTTTCTATCTGGACAGTGGTTTGATGATCTGGGAGGGGGCTCGCCAATGATTACTCCCCTGTCATGGTCCAATCATCATCTCCTACAATTGGTCTTCCGGTTTGCCACCCCTCGCTGCTGGGCTGCAGAACCAAACAGGTGGTTCCACCCCAGGTGCCTGATGGATCCGGAACGGTTCCAGACGGCACTTGGGTCTATACCTATCTCTATCTATACCTATCTATACCTATACCTATCTCCCCCACTCACAGCTTGGCCGACGCCTTGGTGGATGCCTGGGAAAGGGCTGCCACTGAGGCGCTCGACCATGTTGTACCCTTGCGACCCCTGATCCGGCACAGATCCCATTGGGCCCCATGGTTTTCTGTGGAGCTCCGGGACATGAAGCGTTGGAGATGGGGTCTGGAGAGCAGTTGGAGATTGAGCCAGTCTGAATCTGACTGATTGCGGTTGAGAACCGCTACGAGGCTTTACCTCGCGGCGATGAGGACAGTGAAGTCTAATTACTTCGCTGCCCTCATTGCGTTTGCAGATAATCACCCGGCCGCCCTGTTTAGGGTGAACCGCTCCCTCCGTAATCAGGAGGTGAGGGGGGAACCCTTGCAGGGGTGGGCCGAGGAGTTTAGTCATCATCTTGTGGACAAGATTGCTCAGATTCAGGCCGGTTTGGACTCTGACTGGGTAGAGACTGATGGGGAGGAATTGAGCGGTCTTGAGAATGCCATTTGGACTGAATTCGATCCTGTGACCCCAGATGAAGTGGACAGGTTCATGAGGAGACTGAGTTCCACCACGTGTTTATTGGACCCGTGCCCCTCCTGGCTGATGTATGCAGCTCAGGAGGAGACACGAGGCTGGTTCCAGGCAGTAATAACTGCTTCTTTGAGGGAGGTTACCTTCCCCGCCACCTTGAAGGAGGCAGTGGTGAGGCCCCTCCTCAAGAAGCCTGCCCTGGACCCGGCTATTTTAAATAACTATCGTCCGGTCTCCAACCTTCGCTTTTTAGCGAAGGTTGTTGAGAGCGTGGTGGCGCACCAGCTTCCCTTGTTCCAGGAGGAAACTGATTATCTAGACCCGTACCAATCGGGCTTTAGGCCCGGGTACAGCACGGAGACGGCATTGGTCGCGCTGCTGAATGATCTCTTGCAGGCTCGGGACAGGGGCTGCTCCTCTGTCCTAGTCCTGTTAGATCTCTCAGCGGCTTTTGATACCATCGACCATGGTATCCTACTGCGGCGTCTCAGAGGGTTGGGAGTGGGGGGCACTGCTTTAAAGTGGTTCTCCTCATACCTCCTGGGCCACTTGCAGTCGGTGTTGACATGATTCCAGAGGTTGGCCCCGAGGTCTCTCACTTGTGGAGTTCCTCAGGGGTCAGTCCTCTCCCCCCTCCTGTTCAACATCTATATGAAGCTGTTGGGTGAGCTCATTCATGGTTTCGGGGTGGGGTATCATCAGTACGCTGATGATACCCAACTTTTTCTTTCCACCCCGAACCAACCCGGTGATGCCCTCGACGTGATGTCCCGTTGCCTAGAGGCAGTCCGGGTTTGGATGGGGAGGAACAGGCTTTGACTCAATCCCACCAAGACTGAGGGGCTGTGCATACCGGCATCTCGGATGAACCAGTTTTGTCCATCTTTAACTATGGGGGCTGAGGTGTTACCCCCCGTTGATAGGGCTCACAACTTGGGCATCCTCCTGGATTCACGGCTCACTTTGGAAGATCATATAGGAGCCGTGACCAGGGGGGCTTTTGCCCAGGTTTGCCTGGTGCACCAGGTGCGGCCCTATCTGGACCGAGATGTCCTATGCACAGTCACTCATGCACTCGTGACATCCCGGTTAGACTACTGCAATGCTCTCTACATGGGGCTGCCCTTGAAGACCACTTGGAGGCTTCAGCTGGTGCAGAATGTGGCTGCGCGAGTTGTGATGGGAGTGTCCCGATACTCCCATGTAACACCTCTACTCCGTGAGCTGCATTGGCTTCCAGTTGCCCTCCGGGTGAGATTCAAGGTGCTGGTAATGACCTATAAAGCCCTAAATGGCATGGGTCTGGGTTATCTTAGGGAGCACCTACTGCCAGCATCAATCTCCCATCATCCTGTGCGCTCCCACAGGGAGGGCTTCCTTAGGGTGCCGCCGGTCAGTGAGTGCTGGTGGGTGATCCCCAGGGGGAGGGCGTTCTCTGTGGGCATGCCTGCTCTGTGGAACGACCTGCCTGTGGAACTCCAGACCGCCCCCAACCTTCGTTCGTTTCGCCGGGACCTAAAAACCTGGTTGTTTGATTTATCTGACCTGGACTGAGGGGTTTAAAATTTTTAAATTTTAAATTCAAATTTTAAATTTGGGCTATTGTTATTTAATCCTACTTTAATTTTAACGTTATCTTAATTTTTGTACTGTTTTATCTGTTTTAAGTTTGCCCTGTAAACCACCCTGAGTCCTTCGGGAATAGGGCAGTATAGAAATCTAATAAATAAATAAATAAATAAATAAATAAATAAATAAATAAATAAATAAATAAATAAATAAATAAAACTAGAGCAGGAAAAGCACAAGTTGATTGGGAATAAGCATAACAACTTCAGAGCTGCCTTTCTATGCATAAAGGTAAAGGTAAAGGTTCCCCCGCACATGCATGCTAGTCATTTCCAACTCTAGGGGCCGGTGCTCATCTCCGTTTCAAAGCCGAAGAACCAGTGCTTGTCCGAGGACATCTCTGTGGTTATGTGGCCAGCATGACTAGACGCCAAAGGCGCATGGAACGCTGTTACCTTCCCACTGTAGTGGTCCCTATTTTTCTACTTGCATTTTTACGTGCTTTCGAACTGCTAGGTTGGCAGAAGCTGGGACGAGTAACACTCTGTTATGCGGCACTCGGGATTTGACCCACCAAACTGCTGACCTTCTGATCGACAAGCTCAGCATCCTAACCCACTGAGCCACCGCGACCCCTTTTTTCTATGCCTAGGCATCCACAAAATCTTGTGCCCTCGCCAAAATAGTGTCTGCAGGTGGATGGTCAAAAATGTGAAAATGGCAGCCACTTGGTGTGACTGAAGCTCCCTCTGTAATATGTGTTCCATTGCAACTGCCATTTACACTCTTTGGGCCTCACCTTGTGGACCACCCTGCGAGAAAATAAGCATGACACCAACACAATGCAAGTTCTGCCCCTCTTGTTGCAGTGTTTATGCAAAAGGGCAGAGCTTACATCACAAAAGCACAATGCTCATTTTGTCATTTATCCTCCTGCTTATCCTCTCTCAACTCCTGCCTCTGCTTCTGTGTCTGATGTGTCCTTGTAGATAAAGCTGCCATGTTCTGAGTTACAGATCTTGGCTATGTGCTATTTCTTCTAAAGACCCACACCATTCTTTTGATTTTCAGTATGTTTAGAACAGACATGTCAAACACAAGGCCTGGGGGCCAGATCCGGCCCGCAAAGTGGTTTCATGCGGCCCGCAAAGCCATCCTGGAAACAGTGAGGGAATGGCCCCCACTGCCTTGGCCCTGGCCCAGAGACCCTCCTCCTGCCAGAGACCCTCAGATCTGTCCCACTCCTGCCCAGGCCCCCATAGGCACCCTTGATGCGAACTATTTAGAGCTGGCCACGCCCACCCAGTAGGCCATACACACTCTAGCCACGCCCACCCAGTAGGCCACGCCCACCCTGGTCACACCCACCCGGCCCCCTGAGGGCAATTGCAATGCTGATGCGGCCCTCAATGAAATTGAGTTTGACACCCCTGGTTTAGAAGGAGCACTTTAATATATATACCACAGTACGGTGTCATTTCATCTAGAAATGCCTTAAAGAGTATGCAGCTCAAAAGTGATTAGGCAGAGAGAAGAAACAATATGCATAAATTGCATAATGTCCCCTTTGTAAGATTAGGCAGCCCAAGAGCTCTGTAGAGCCAGAACTGAATGAACACTTGTACATATCTTACCTTGTATTGCATCCTTTGTAATATGTGTAGTTACGGATGAAAATGAGAACTATACAACCTTTGGTTCAGATAAATGAACACCTCCAGATGGATATAGCCCCTCCTGGAAAGGCAACAGTGTGTTTGGCTTGCTAGGTTGTTTTCTTTTATTGTTTTATAGCTTCCTTGTGAGCTGTTCAGACCTGTTGGAGTCAGGCAATATACAAACGATAGCAATAGCACTTAGACTTATATACCGCTTCACAGTGATTTACAGTCCTCTCTAAGCAGTTTACAGAGTTAGCTTATTGCCCTCAACAATTTGGGTCCTGATTTTGCTAACCTTGGAAGGATGGAATGCTGAATCAACCTTGAGCCAGTGAGAATTGAACTCCTGGCAGTGAGCAGTGAGTTATCCTGCAGTGCTACATTCTAACCACTGCACCACCGTGGCTCCCTTGATGAGATAGAGATAAAAACAGAGAAGATATGATAGAGATATACAGTTTGTTACACTGGTTAAGGTACCCTGCTAGAAAGTGGGAGATGGTAAGCTGTAGTCCCATATTAGTCATGAAGCCAGCTTGGGCCAGTCACTCTCTCTCAGCACTATTAAGGAAGCAATGGTAAACTCTATTGAAATCTTGCCAAGATAACTGCAGGAACTAGTCCAGACAGTCACAAAGAATAAAAATGACTTAAAAACCCACACACTCACATACATGTCTCTGTGTGTGTCTTTAAGTCATAGTTGTTTCCTCGTGACTGAGGAACATATATATATATATATTTCTATCCTGTTTCTATTCACAATACAATTGATGATGATGGTGATGATGATTGATGATAATGATGATGAGACACATTAAATACAAAAATATGATTCATAAAATAATAGCATTAGTAACTTTTCAGGACATCATAAACATTAAAAATGTTAGGGCTGGTCATATGTGCAAATAATATAATTTGATTATTGGAAGCAAAAAGACAATGACAATTCAATGAAGTGATTTCCCCCCCCCCCTCAATTTCTACTGTTAGATATGACATCAAGTGACCTCTAATTTTGGGGATGGCATCATTGTGTTCCCTAAATCATCTGGTAAATTGACTTCTTTTTGAGAGGCCTGACATTTATTTTTATGCCCCCCCCCAAAAAAAAACCAAAGAAATCTCCTTTAAGAGTAATCCCTTGTATACAATAGTTCAAGGGTTAAAACTGAAGAGGTCTTTTATCATTCCACAAAGCAGTGTTAAGAAGGAAGGTTTAACCATTCAATCTCAATCTCAAATTACAGAGATGGAGATGGAGAAGGTAGGTATCAGGTCTGCTCCTAAGTCCCAAAATATGATGCTGTTTAAATGGATAATTAATAATTAATTTGCATTTGGAAGACTATTGGTAACCAGTGCAGTGCAACAGAGAAGAGTATTATATGGCAAACCATGGAATACCAGTAACTATCATTGCTACTTCATTCAAAAACAGCTGCAGTTCCCAAGAAGCTCCACGTAGAGCACATTGGAACCGTCCATTCACAAGGTGTCTGTAGGGCCTCCTGGTCCAGAAATTGATGCAACTGGTGCACAAAATATATCTGTCCATCCAGAAAAATTAATTGGAATGTACATATAAAGGCACTTCAAATTTATGTTGGAAATATGTAAAACATGAAGTAAAACATGCCTTGTGGACTTAACTAAGAGCCAAAGAACTTTGGCTTCTAATACACACAATGATACTAAATAATAATAATTTATATCAAAGTGCAACCAGAACTTGTCTTGGGACTAATGACTAATGGAGAGGCAATTAGAAAAAACGTTATGAAAGATTGTTTTTATAGAGGATAACTACTACAAAATTATGTGCACAAAAATGGAAAGACTCTGTAATGCCCAAAACGGAGGAATGGCTGGTGAAGGTGACAGATTTAGTAGAAATGGCAAAAATGATTTGTTTAATTAGAGAAAGGCCTACATTTATTAGTGACTAGAAACTCCTTGGGGATTTTTTGGTGAAAAAAATAACTTGTGATTTATAATTTGATGATCAGAGAGGGCAGACTATGGAACGAAGGAAATTGTGTTGTAATTTTAGACAGGGTAAACTATAAATGTACTTGCAACTGTTGTTAAGAAGATTGGAAGCTGCTTCTTTTCCTTTCCTTTCTTTTTCTGTTTTTCCTGTCCTCTATTTCTTTCTATATACTTTTTTCCACTTCTTATTACTTTTCAGTATTTTCCTTAATTGATTCAAAATTTGTTTGGTTCTTATTCTTTAAAAAAAACTCTCTCTATCCCCACCCCAATGTTTGTGTGTGTGTCTCTGTGTGTGTGTATATATACACACACACACACATATTCACACACACATACAGTACATACACATACACGCATAGACATTCACACACATGGTGCTTCCTGCTTCTTTGAGCCTAGGAATCCCCCCCCCCAAAAAAAAATATTCACCAGTCCCGAACAGGGAAGTAAAATCCTACTGAATACTAAAGATTTCAGCTCTATAGACTGAAATATTCACAGTCACTATGATTTGTTAGGATGAGCTAAATCTGCTCTTCCCCATGCATGACCCATAGGCTGAAACCTGACTGAGAAGGTCTATGTAAGGTTGGAGGTTTGCAAAAATTGTCCAGAACAGTTGGGTTCAGCAAAAGGGATGTACCAACATTCATTCTCATTGAAGATTACTACTCAACTAGATGTTGTCTCCCAGATGGCTTTCAAAAGCAAAAGGTACATAGACCTAATAAACAGGATCCTTTTCACATGCTCAGCAAATTCATCCTAGGTAGCCACCCACAACCATGTTTCCAGCACCTTGGCATGACTTGCGCATTCAACTCTGAGTGAATCTAAGCTGCTTCTTGGATTTATCTTCTAGATGCTTCTTCTTGGATTTATCTTCTAGATGCCTTACAAATGATCCATTGGCTCACTGTCATCTCTCACCTTCAGCAAGAAAGGATCATCTTGAAGGTGAGCATCTATCAGCAGATATGATAAGTAGAAAAATAACTACCGTATGTGTTTGCTGCTTGTATTACCACATTGTAATCCCTATTTCATAAGAGAGAGGAACATGGTGACTATATTATTCTTTTCCTTTTCTAGGTGGGAATAATAGGAAATAAGCCGATACCACTGGCATTGTCACATAGTGATAGCACGCCTATCCTGACAAATCATTTCACTTCCTATATCCAGGGCTTTTTTTTTGTCATAAAACGCTCAGAACGGAATTCCGGCACCTTTTTTGGATGGAACCTTGTAGGGTAGGTAAGGCGGGTTTTATGACGTGTGAGTTCCAGCACCTTTTTGTTTTACAAAAAAAGCACTGCCTATATGTATTATCTGATGGGAAAAGGAGAAACTGGTACTCTTTGCATAAGATGAAGAAGTGGCTGCTCTGCATAAGATCATGGCCCCACCATTATTTCTTGTTTTAATTTAAAATCATTGATAAAGCTGCAATCTCCAACTTCACTGTATGGTGATGTCCATGGCTTTGTTCTTCCTGGTTTGCTCTCAGGGAAGGAAGTGGCTTGGTACCACTATAGAGTTTCAGTCTTCCTCGAAAAAGGCTGAAAAAGTCCTTCCGGGCCTCCATTTAGGTCACAAAGGCCTTTGCCAATGAGAACAGAAGCTGGGGGGGTGCATGCGCGTCCCTGCAGGCTTCTGTTTAGGGGGGCACAGGCTTTTTGTAAAGATGGCAAAAAGTTTTCAAATGGAAGGAAGGCTTCAAGCCTTCACTCCGTTTGCAAGTTCTTTTGCTGCAGTTCTTATCCAGGGCTCCATTCGCAGAGAACAAAGGCCTAAAGTACTGTGAGATCATGCGGGATCTCACTTGATCTTGTGGTACTTTAGGCGTCTGTTCTCTGCGAACACACCAAAGGCCTGAAGCACCAAACCAGGCCAAGGAACCAAAGGTTCATTAGATCTTCATAAGGTGGACGCCTGTGGAAACCTGGCGGGGAGGAGGGGGAATAGGCAGGCTGAATGTTGCAGTGCCTCTGCGGTTGTTTGACTGACTGCCATGGTGCTGCAATATTCATAACTTCGGAACTGTGTCATAAGTACTTGAGGGGGGAGGGTTATGTCAAATGGTTGCTAAGTGAACTGACATAACTCGAGGATTACCTATACTTGTTAAACTTGTAGTTTAACAAGCAGTGCTCTTGTTAAAATATATGAGAGACTTGGGTTTTCAGGACTACTAAAAACAATCCACTAAGTGCAGTGTCTAATTAAGCTACCGTAATTAGTGCTGAAAATAAAGGAATCCACCAATAAATGTAAGACACATTTGCATGTCTCCTACTGACCTCTGAAAACCAAGCACAAATGACTACAAGTACTACTACCACCCTTTGTTCTCCACCCCACTAGTAGAATGCAGATCAAAGTGTAGGAAAAAAATGAACAAAGGCTTCTAAATATTTCATTAGATTGGCTTTTTTTTAAAAAAATGTCTAAATGGATTCTTAAGTTCACCTTCAATTTCCTTTCAAGTTTCTTTGGCAAATATAGCTCTGAGCTATATACCCTAGCCATCATATTTAGAATTCTTATGATAGCATCTTTTGTTACTGGCTTAGAAATTATTAGTTCTTGTTTATATTTAAATGTCTCTTGAAATTAATGAAAATCTGTCCAGCATGGGGTTTTCTGCAGCAACTATTTCTTTTCCTTGCTATGTGTGTAGATACGCTAGCAGGGTAAAATAAAATCTGTCAGACTGGTACCTGCAGTCCATTCCGGATGTGACTGGTTTCACCCTTATTAAGGATGAAAGGTCAAAGGTAGGTAGGACCAATTCCAATAAAGCTGAAAGTGTTTTCTGGTGGGTCAATATAGTTGGCTAAAATAAATTATTTTAATCTATTTGTAGCATTCAGAGGACCAAATTGGGGGGGGGAACTACTGTTGGAATTTGGTAATATGTTTTGCCTAGAAAACATAATCCTGATCTTTCATGTTTTAAAAATTGTGATAGGGAGAAGGAGGAGGAAGAAGGGAAGGGGGGAACGAGGAGGAGGAGGAGGAGGAGGAGGAGGAGGAGGAGGAGGAGGAGGAGGAGGAGGAGGAGGAGGAGGAATTTATATTATAAACTTATATATCATATTAAATTATACTCTGCTGACCAGATTCAGATATAAAGATACCCTATAGCTGAGTATTACAGATATGCTGTTCTAACTGTTGTGAGTAAAGACACTTTTATTTTAGCAAGCAATATTTTTTAGATGAAAGCACAGTCCTCTGTGTGCAAGAAAACTATAATTAGTGCTAAGAGGAAAGCTTTGATTTCATTTTTGCATATATAACTAAAGAATAGAAAGGACATTGGCTTGGCAGAAACCCTAGGCTTGTGCAGACTTGTTTCTATAACTCTAAACTATGACTTCCTATTAATGGCACCTCTGACTAATTCTGCATTAATTCCATTTGTATGCAAATGTTGGTATAATTCAAGGGGAAAAATGTCTTTATCCCTCTGCTATGTTCTCAGGGACTACTGGCAGAATGGAAGAGGATAGCAAGTATCACTAAGAAGCAGCAACAATATTTCTTCCCCAATGGATATCCCAGGGGATATGACATACCTGCAGCAAAGAAAATGGGTGGTCCTTCCCAAAGGTTGTCTCTTTTTTATACCACTGTATATAAAGGTGAAGGGACGTGGTGGCTCAGTGGGTTAGGACGCTGAGCTTGTCGATCAGAAGGTCAGCAGTTTGGCGGGCCGAATCCCGAGTGCTGCGTAACAGAGTGAGCGCCTGTTACTCGTCCCAGCTTCTGCCCACCTAGCAGTTCGAAAGCACGTAAAAATGCAAGTAGAAAAATAGGGACCACTACGGTGGGAAGGTAACAGCATTCTGTGCGCCTTTGGCGTCTAGTCATGCCAGCCACATGACCACCTAGACGTCCTCAGACAAGCGCTGGCTCTTCAGCTTTGAAACGGAGAAGAGTTGGAAATGACTAGCACTCATGTGCGGGGCAACCTTTACCTTTTATATAAAGGTGAAGGCTTGAAGGTGATGAAAGGCAGAAAGAGGGCTTATCTGCTTCATTTATCCAAAGGTTGCATTCATAATTTCCATATACATAAGCTTCTGTGGGCAAAGCTCTATGGGAAGAGCTTATGGAAAAATTCTAGGCATGGGGTGAGGAGCCAATGAGAGCTGCCTGGAAAGGCCGAGAATATATCTAGCCACTAACATGACAACTATTGGGAGGCCCAAATATTTCCAATTTTAGTAGGATTTTATTATTGACATGACTGAATATCCCGTGTCCGATTTTGAGGATGCATAGAATCAAGGGTATAAATGCATATTTGCAGGGGATAAATGGTGAGAAGGAAGGAGGAGTTTTACTATCTATTTCAGAAGGTCATTCACTAGACTTACTAACAAACGTGGAGTTAACCAAAACTGGGCAGTAGAGGGACAAGCCCACATCACACAAGCGATATCTAACCCATTTCCTTCTTCCAACATAATTTTGTCAGCCAAACTCTTTTTAAATGAGCTCCAGGTTGCCTTCTCTCCCTTACCTACAACAGGGAGGATCAAAGTTCTCCTTCGCCTTAAGAAATGTATTAAGAATTTTAAGAAGAGAACATCTTTGGAGTCCTTAGTGCTCTCTGTGCTTGGTTGTTTGCTTGAGCTTGGTTGTTTGCTTGCAGATATTGGATAATGAAATGTCTGCAAGCAAACAACCAAGTCAGAGATCACCAAAGGACTCCACGAGAATTATTAAATAATGTAGGCTGGTGATTTCAGCATTTGAAAACACTGTTCAAACGTTTGGAAAATAATTATCGGTACCAAAAATGTCACAAGAGTTTTGCTGCAAAAATAATGAGTGAGCACTTATGGAAACAAATCAACCCAAAAGCCTAAAATGACTTCAAGGAATCTTTTCATTTCTCACGTTGTGCATATCCTCTCCTCCTCTTACGTTTTGATATAGCGGTTTGTGGCCAGGGATGAGAGAAGAAGCCTACTGAACATCTGTCTGTCAGGGCCATTCCATTATCATGCTCCTGAATTTGTGGCAGTTATTCTTTTTAAGCTCCATAACAGCTTGGATAGTTAAAAATAAAATATGGCAGTATTTTGGCATCCACTGTGTTCTCTTGGTTCTACGTGGCACCGTTGTCACCACTTAAAACTCAATCAATTCTACTGATCTGCAGAACAGATGGTACAACTGGCCCATAAGAATCTGTGCAGAGCAATTAGAAAAAGCAAGGAAAGGATTAATACAAGTGAATTAATTATCAGTGACATCTATCCAGCACCATACACAGGAGTCTGCCTGTTCCTCAGATGCCAGTTGATTGCTTTGATACTCTCTTCTTCAAGGGCCAGGACCTCTGAGATTTGACTAGGAAAGCAGAGTTTAATTACATGGGGAGAAACCCCCACTGGAATTACCTATTTCAGACGAAGTGTTTAGAAAATGATTTGTTTGCTTAAACTTAGAAGGCTTGTGACAAATTTGGCTCCGAATGAGGTTAATACAAAGGCTCTGTCTTGAATGGATCAGCAGATGCTGTAGTTAGAGACAGCAAGGCAGAATCAGGCAAAGATCTTCGTTTACATCATGAGGATGAACTTAACCCACGGTGGGAAATGAAGACTAACTGAGGTTAATATTGGTATCTTTATTGCTGTATCAAGATTACATTGATAGAGGTAGATAGCTACATTTGCTCCGACTAATCTAAGCCATTGTTTTTTTTTTGTTTTTTTGTTTTTTTTTTTCTGTTGTTTGCTTTCAAACATTAGAGACACTGTTGGGAAATCCCATTTGGGAGTGTTTATGGGAAATGATAAAAAAAAATCCATACACATACAGATGATTTAAGCGGGGGCAGGATGATGAGGGGTCCTCTCACATGAACCAATCAGGGAGACACAAGGGGCACAATCCAGAATACATTTGCACATGTTAAGTCTTACTCATTTCAATGAGCCCTTAGTGTATATATGTCTGTACACCAGATTGTGGACATTTTATCTGAGGCATGGGGGGAAGAATAATCAGGGAGTTTTAGTGTTCATTAACCTACTTTTTCTCTATGCTGTATAATTTATAGATGATATACAGTGCTGGTTTTTCATATATGAGAAAATTGCTGACACAGAAGTAAAGAAAATCAATAAACATTGTTTCACATATGTTCATTAGCAAACATGCTCATAAGGAGATAAATGAGAACAGCACAAAGAAAAGAAGCCATACCAAATAGTTTTTATTTGATGCTTACATTTTTTGTAATCCTCCCAGTGTCACTGAGAGTGAATGGCCAGCCATAAAAGTTATCTTAAATAAAATAAATAAACAAATTCCATTATGTCATTATTTTTTTGGCATTCCCAACTGTGAGTTTTGTCCAAAACCATGCTGTGTCCACAGGCACCTCCTTTAGACTCTTCCAGTTTTCCTTCCTCAGTTTTATTTTATTTTATTTTATTTTACTTTATTTTATTTTATTTTATTTTATTATTTTTTTCTTTCAGATGATGATGATGGAAACTGGCCATCTGTGAAGCAAAACTTTACCCTTTGACACTATCATTATTTCCAAGTGTATGTGCACATCCACATTTTGAGAACTGAAAAATGAAAAATAGATAACCTAGTGGTTAGTTTGTTTCTGGATGGATGTGCACATATCCAAAGACAAAGCTAAGGAGAGTAGTAGGAAGCATCTTTGTTTTTCTTTTTCCTTTTGGTACTGTCCATGGGGAGCCTGGGGAGGAAAGCCATGGCAAATCTAGACAGCACACTAAAAAGCAGAGACATCACCCTGCCAACAAAAGTGTGTATAGTCAAGGCTATGGTCTTCCCAGTTGCAATGTATGGCTGTGAAAGTTGGACCATAAAAAAGGCTGAGCGCCAAAGAATTGAGGCCTTTGAACTATGGTGCTGGAGAAGACTCCTGCGAGTCCCTTGGTCTGCAAGGCGATCAAACTAGTCAGTCCTAGAGGAGATCAACCCTGACTGCTCTTTAGAAGGCCAGATCCTGAAGTTGAAACTCAAATACTTTGGCCACCTAATGAGAAGGAAGGACTCACTGGAGAAGAGCCTAATCCTGGGAAAGGTTGAGGGCAATAGAAGAAGGGGATGACAGAGAATGAAGTGGCTGGATGGAGTCACTGAAGCAGTAGGCATGAGCCTAAATGGACTCCAGAAGATGGTAGAGGCCAGGAAGGCCTGGAGGAACGTTGTCCATGGGGTCATGATAGGTTGGACATGACTTCGCAACTAACAACAACAACAACATAGGAAGCATCTTGCAAGGAGATAAATAGATGCATTATGAGCAGTTACCATGACACCCTTCCTATGGTAGCCATTTGCAAGGATATGCAAGGAATACTCCCAAATCTGTGCCCCATGAATCCAGTCAAGGTAAGGTTGGAGGTTCACAACTGAACAAAGTATCCAAGAAACAGAGATATTTCTTCAAAGGAGACTGAAGGGTGAGAAAGCCCCATGATATTAACACTGATAATCAGACAGACTTGCCCATGAAAATAAATCTATAGAAATTGGGGGCAAAATTATTTTTCACAGTAGGATTACACAACAAATATATAGGGAAGTACAGTATATTAGCAAATGGGACAGGCAGGAAACTCTAATTACACTGCTGTGCCAGGATTGTAGTTACAACTCTGATGTTCTCCGTAACTACTATATATATTAATTCAAAGCACTGATAATCTCTGATCATGGATCTCCTACATTTTGTGTAGTTTAACCATTATATAGAAATTAAACTTCACTATAGCTTCCTGTCCTGACTGCTCTTCAGTTTATGCCTCTGCTAAAGACATTTGGCTTGGATAACCACATAGTAGCTGCATCATACATATTTGAGAAGAGCAAAGTAGCTCTATATGGAAAATTCAGATACCTTCCTATTACAACGCTAATAAGGGTGAAAAACTGGGATACCACACACCCTTATAAGCCGCTGTATGGCTACCAGGATTATTTTTTCACTTTCCAGCAAATGGACAAGGTTTAAAGCTCATAGCATTTCTTTCTAGCAGTCGCAAAGTATTCGACCCTATGAATATTCTGAATGAGTTGCTAAAGGTTTCCTAAGTTTTTGGAATTCACTTTTCCAAAAAAGTAGAACTCTGTGGAGTGGAACAAAATGACTCTGTCCATCTACCTGTCTCATGAGGGGGAGAAATGGAAAAATAAACCTTGTAATTTCTTCTAGGAATGTCATTTTTTTAAAAAAATTCATCAATATTATTTTTTAAAAAAAAATCCCATAGCTGAATATAAATATATACAGTATGTAATATGAATATATATGTATTGACAAATTTGGATTTCTGTTTTTAAATAAAAATGTATGCAAATGTGAATACTTATGTATGCATGCACAGAGAGATAAAAACTTTGCTAGGTTTATTTACACTGCCTTGTTTTTTTGTTATTTTGTCATGATATCAAAATGCTTACTTACATTGTCCTTCTTTGTTACTACTTATTATTCTAGACTCTCATTCTGAGGATGACCCAGCAAACCCTGATGTACAATCTAAAAATTGAAATATTTTTTTTAAAAATATGAAAACAAAAAAAGTGGATTTTGTTTAGACTGTGGATACCACATAGCCTTATGGGGTAGTGTTAAATGTTATGTTTTACTGCAATAAGGTGCTATTCTTTAAAAGTGGGAGGGCGGAATAAGAACATAGAGGGCAGTGACTAACAGCAGACTAGCAGATGAGTTACAGAGAAGGATAGCAAATATTGGGATCAAAATCGCCTGCCAAACTCCATCATTTTTCCTCTAACTAACCAGATTTTGATTTATCAAAATTGAAGAAATTTTGAACGGTCAGAATCCATCTACATAAACTTTGAGGGTTTCAAAACGAAATAAATGAAGTCTGCATTTTAATATTGGATTAAATGCATTACCTGCAGTTTTGTTTTGTTTTTAAAAAGGTTAGCAGCCATACTATTTGCATAGATAACATTCAGAGTTGATATGTACTCTGTAACAAAATATTTGCTACTTAGGAAAGTTGCTGCTGTTATTTTGATACTGGCAAATGGTCTGATGGCTTTTAAGATAATAAATGTATTGCCTCCTACTCTTAAAGTTATTTCAGAAACTGAAAGACCAATGCATAATAGGATTGCAATTAAGAAACATAGTAAAGAGCATCACAAAAACTTCATTATTCCAGTTCAAGTGAAATAATCATTAGAACTTTAAAAGTAAATAGAAACAATTTCAACTAACAAGAACAGAAGTAGAGCAACTGTGGAAAAAGAAAGCAAAAGTAGTGTCAATAGTGATAGGCACCTTGGGTGCAATCCCAAAACAACTGGAGCATCACTTGAACACCATCAGTGTTGACCAAATCACCATCAGTCAATTTCAGAAGAAAGCTTTACTCGGAACACCTTACAACCTTTTTAACATCATCAAACAACAACATCTGCATTTCCCATATCCTTGGAAAGGACTCAATAGGTGGAAAAAAAATGCCACATCCAGTATAAGCACCCGGCTGACTATGCGATGAACAACAACAACAACAACAACAACAACAACAACAACAACAATAATAATAACAATAATAATAATAATAATAATAATAATAATAATAATAATAATCTGAGCTCTGGTCTGCTTATTATCCCTTCAGCTGCATTTTCCATAGCTGGTCTTTTAATACTGAGGTGCCCAAAAGGGACTGGTTACGTGGAGAGAGGTTTTTCCACGGATCACAGGGAGCGTGGTTTTGTGTGCTGCCTGCATCCCGCAGATAGGGATTTGCTTGTTTGTGTGGACCAGTTGCTGGCATGCCGTGACCTGGTACTGTTCCACGGACGAGGGGTTGGGGACCCCTGTTTTAATACATCTACTTGAATCCTTTCATCAAATGAAAGTAAGCATTCCTTTTCTCTATGCTCAGACAGTGACAAAATCCAGTAAGAAAGTGGGGCAGGGGGGAGAGAAGAAAACATCTATGTTTTTTTTTTCTGTAGCAACTGGTCTCTCCTGATATTGGTACTGCAAACAATGTCCTTCTCCAAGTTCACTCCAGACTGACTATAGTACAACAATACTTCAATAAAACAGGTCACAAAATTACTGCAGTATTCTTCACATGTTATGGTAATCATTGTAGGTTGTTTGTTTCTCCCCCCCCACTAAATTTCAAACTCAGTGTTTCTATATAATCTTGTTAAAAACATAGTAACCGTTATATTGAAAAGACTGCCACTGTGTAGGTTGCTTCTACTGCATACATAGAGTAGGACAATGTGAATTTAGTATCCTCCTATCACACAACAAAGGATGTTGGCTGAGTGAGCGTCCAAGGGCATATCAGGAACATTGCCTCCAATCCTAGTATGCTGAAAATTTGAAATCAGAAATGAAAATTCTAGTTGCGTGATTCAGTCCATGTGCGTCTGCCACTTCTGTTGCTTTACAATCGCTCAGAGGCAGGTATTTTTCCTTCCCTTTGCAATTTATTTCAATTGATCCAGAGTAGCCAGAGATATAATAAGATAACTGCAGGAATTAATAATGAATGCTTTATTTGGATGCATATATGGACAAACTTGCTACAAACTCCATCTTCCAAAATTACTAAAAATAGTAAAAGAATTACTAAAAGAAATGTAGGAAAGCTTCTAGAAATCCCAAGGTTAAGCAGAAAGCTCTTCTTATAAGCAGACAAGTATACCACTATTAAAATCATACCCATTAGAAACATGATAAAATAGAAACACACACTAATGAATGCTATATCTATTTCCCAGCAATTAGAATCCTGGGGAGAAACCTCATTACTATTGTAGTAATCTAATAAAGAGCTTTGATGGAGCAAGACTGAAATATTTCTGGAAATACATTAGGTAAAGTAATTTTTGTAACACTGTCTACTGACCTCCCGTATAGCCTATTGTTGAAATTACTAAGAAAACAGCTCAGGAAATGTTATAATTAAGTTATATGCTGATCAAGCAGATAAACAAGCAGCAGAATCTCTTTTTAATGCAGTGTACCAAGAATCAAAGAAATGAAAGATAGGATATAATCTTAACACATGGTAAGGAAACAGATAGCTCTCTCTGTCACACACACAGAGACACCCACACAGAGACACAGACATAATCAGATTATTCATTTCCAGTATAAACACAAAGCATTAAAGATAAGAAGTAAAAGTGCTGGTAAAAAAACACAAACGCTCATTGTTTAAACCAACACCATTCATTATTCTTCCTCCCAAACTATTCTTACTTCTGTAACATGCATACTGTTAATTCAAACACTAATAGTTTGTTGCTCTTTACTTTAAATATAAATCTTATTTTAAATGTGATCAAGATAAGTTTATATAAAAATAGATGAGATCAAGAAAAATCTGCCCTAGAAAATACTGGGAACTCTATAAAGGCTATTTCTTATTCAGCTGGCACATCAGATACCAAACATTTTCCATAGAATCCTATGATCTGGATTGACATGGGACTAATCTATTAAAGTCTTGAAAAGTACACCTTCGCTCAGAGGTTAGATCTAAGTGACCTTCCTCTGATCCCTTCAGAACTCTGATTCTTCTTCTTTTCCAAAAGTGCCAAGAGCTCAATTTCCCAACAACAGAGTTTCACTTTTATCATTTCAATTTATTTTCTGCTAAACCAAGTATTTGCCTGTGTATTTCAATTGGCAACTTATATGACAGGTGAAAAGGTAAACTGACTACCTAGCTAGCTTTTGGGTATGGATTGTATTAACAATTGGTGGAGTTGTGTGAAAAGCACTGATTTTTCTCTTGGAAGTTTGTGGGAGCCATTGAGATATTGAACACTCTGTTCAAAGTGAAGCTGAAGACATCACCAGTTTGCAGAGCACAGAAGTCTAACTGCTGTTGAGGATTTGTATATGCAAAGTGAACTCATGGATCATCAAGCTTGGTGTCTGCCTTTGTGATATCATTTCAACATTGTTATTTATTATAGCACTTCTGTGCAAGTTGGAAAAAAAATGACATTGAGGCTTGCTACCAAATAAGCATGCATGGAATTAGCCCTAAATTCATGCAGAAAGTCATTCCAAAATAGTATTTTGCATGCTTCCTGAAAATCACTTATAAAATAGAAGCATTGTAGTCCTTGTATAACTGTCTACTTCCTAATGAAACAATTATAATGAATAGAATGTATTAAAACATGATCTGGCATTTCAAAGAGCGAAAAGTATCCTTATCCACACACAGAGATTATGATTTCAGTTTTAGATTTTGACCAAGACCCCGTTGAAGCGAAAGAAGAAAAGTTTCATAAATAGCTGAAATACTGAATTTGCCTATCCCCCAAACCATTCAAAAGAGCGG